>NW_024870688.1:0-587500 GCF_019054845.1 Dipodomys spectabilis
TTCTTCTCTTTCTTCTTTTCTACTTCTTCTTCTACTTCTTCTTCTCTCCTTTCCTCCTTCCCTTCCCTGAAAGTATTCCAGCCACTCTATATTTGGGGAGTAAGTCTAAATTTATTGATAATGCTGAATTTTGTGTCTGTATATGCTTTGTAAAATAAAACAAAAAATCTTATGCATTGCTTATCAAAAAGGATGTGTTTTTTCTCTTTGAAAGACTTAACTCTGAGCTGTCTCAGGACTGCACAATTTCAGACGTCTATACTCCTGCGCATCTGTTGGTCTGCAGAGGTGAAAATAAAGACTCCTATAATTTGGCTTATTAATTGTGGCATCTTCTGTTTTGTTACTGATTGGGTTACAACACTCAGAGCTGAGCCTCCTAAGTAGCTACGATTACAGGTGGGAGCCACTGCCTTTCTGTTCACATCAAATATGCATGCAACTGTTTCAAGTCAAGTACACTGAAGGGAGAGATTGGGAGAAGAAATCTGGGGGGTTTGCAGGGTGGCTATCAGATGAATGATTCTAAATTACAGAGTGGAGACTGATTTATATGTAATCAATTTGGATTTGGTTCCCCATCTTTAAGTGTAAGAAACAGCCAGGCAGTTCATGTCTCTGCAACCAACTGAATTCAGGTCTGAGTCTCAATTTTCTAGTTGCCAAGTGTTGATGTCTTCCTCTCCTTGTCTCAAGAGGTAACACTGATCAAAACGTATTGTATTCACTTATTAAATGGAAGCTTCTATGAATCACTACCTAAAGATAATTCTTTAAAAAGAAAATTTTTAAAAAGAGGAAAAAAAACTTTAGCAATGTGGCTTAAGTAGTTAATGTAACTAAAAAGGAAAATTAAAAGGCCATGCAAGCTGGCCAAAGCAGGAACTTGTAACAGGATGTAACTCATATAACAAGATAGGACTTAATTAAAATAGCTTTTTATTTCAAAGGTTATACAAAGTTGTATGCGAGACAGAAACCAAATTTTGACCAAAGATTGTAACTCTTTTCATGGCCCTAGGACTTGAACTCAGAGCCTGGGCATTGTATCTTCCTCAAGGCTAGCATTCTAGTACTTTGAACCACAGGTCAACTCCTGGTTTGGGGGTGGGTAATTGTACATAAAAGTCTCACAGACTTTCCTGCCAGGGCTGGTCTCAACCCTTGATCTTCAGATCTCAGCCTCCTGAATAGCCAAGATTATAGATGTGAGGTACCAGCACCTAGCTTGAAGATTGTACTTCTTATTCCCCCTTCCCCCAGTTATGTATTCAAAGCTACTGATCCTGTCTATATCTCTGAAGAAGGGCTGAAGTGTTGTCTTTCCCCTGTCTACAAGGTAATAAATTTCCTTTCTCTCACCTTCACTGTGTGTTTTTATTTGGTTTATAGGGACAAGAAGCTGGAGCTGGTGTGTAGAATAGCTGGAAATTGGACCTAGGGTCTCCTATGCAGCAATTCCTTCTACTATCAGGCTGTAACTTGAATGATATATACCTGAGGGACAACCACATATGTCAAATGTCAGGTTTCTGAATGGAAGATTGTTTTGAATTTTCTTTTGCAGGTTTTGTTTGTGGAGATGGCTGTAGTGGCATGCATGACCAGTTAAATTTCTTAGAGGACAAATGGGTAAGAGTGGATGGTGGAGGGGGACAAGGAAGAGCTGGAGGTCACTGGATTCTATTATATGGGAATAGTTTGCAAGATACAGAGAAGCCACATCTTGAGAGGTCAAATTGGGAATCTTTTTTTTTTTCTTTTGGACAGTTGTGGGGCTTGAACTCTGGACCTGAGCACTGTCCCTCAGCTCTTCAGCTTAAGATGAGTGCTCTACTGAAGAACTGAGAATTATATTCACCATTTTGCAGTCACTAACTGCTGACTTCGCTTCTGTAACTTGCTTTTGCTAACGTTAAAGTATAAAGATAGGTCTGTGTCAACAAACTCTAAAGAATGTAACCGCCGTGATTGATAACTAACTGCAGACTTCAAGCCCCACACATTCCCAGAGTCCGGAACAATGGCTAACACATATTCTGGATCCTCCTCCAGGAACTGGACCCCGAGATAATGACCATCTGGCAGGACCAGCAAACGAGGCCAAATGTCAACCAATCGCAAGCCTGTAACTATGAGAATTCCCCCTAACCCTTATCATCCAAAGCAATCATCCTCCTTGAGTCACCCCACGCCAATCATTTTACAAAGAGTGTTACAAAATTTCCAGCGTGACATCATGATTTGCTGTGAGTGTCTACCGGGGCCCTGCCCCTACCTTAAAATGTATAAAAGGTGCTGTAACCCTTTGTTCAGGGCCTCTTGCTAACACCCCTACAACTGTGTGCATGAGGTCCGTGCTCGCGAGTTCGTTAATAAATGACTCTTTGCCATTTGCATTGTCCAAGGTCTCTGGTGGTCTGGGGGGGGGGGGGGGGGCTCCAAGACTCTGGGTACTACACTACCACTTGAGCCACAGTGACAGTGTCACGGACTTTCCTGCCTGGGCTAGCTTTGAACTGTGATCCTCAGATCTCAGCCTCCTTAGTAGCTAGGATTATAGGTGTGAGCCACCAGTGCTTGGCTAGGAGTCTTTAGTAAAACGTCGGTGACTACAGGTAGATTCCTGTCCCAAAGACCTGCAGCCCAGAACAGAGCTTGCTTGCACAAAGCTTTTAAAGGCAAAAAACCATGTTGTGGGTTAGGACAAAGCTCAGCACAAGCTAACCATATAGGATAACAATCAGGGGTGAGCATTCTCTATAGCAAAACATTCCTGGGGCTAAACAGGATGACATGTATGCAATCCAAAAAAATGGCCTGTCTCACCTCTAGGCTTTTCAAGAAGGTTCCCCTAACAAGTTCTCTTTTGGTTGTTGTTGTTGTTGTTGTTGTCAATCATGGGTGCTGTCCCTTGAGCTTTTTTGCTCAAGAATAGCACTCTACCTCTTTTGTTTTCTTTTGGTCAGGTCATGGGGCCTGAACTCTGGGCCTGGGCACTGTCCCTCAGCTCTTCAGCTCAGGCTAGCACTCTACCACTTGAGCCACAGCACCACTTCTGACTTTTTTCTTTTTGCTTATGTGGTGCTGAGGAATCAAACCCAGGGCCTCATGCATGCAAGGCAAGTGCTCTACCACTGAGCCACCTTCTCAGCCCCCACTCTACCTCTTTGATTAAGTTTTTCCTATTGTTAATTCGAGGTGATATAAATCTCACAGACTTTCCTGTCCAGTCTGGCTTTGAACCACAGTTCTCAGATCTCAGGCTCTTGAGTAGCTACATTTACAGGTGTGAGTCACCAGTGCCCAGCTTGTATCTAACTCTTGAGTATGTTTTGTCATCTGCTTGTCACTGTATGCTCAAATCAACCATCAAAATTGAGAACCAATAGCATTAGGTGTGCTCAGAAAAAGAGCCTGTTCTCCTATGAGTGATTTCATGACTTTCCCCAGGGGTGGCCAGACCTGTACTCAGTCCACAGAGACACCATGGCCTTCTTCTGATGGACTCTAAAGCCTGGAGAGGGAGCCCCATCACCAGCTGCACTTTGTGGACATTATTACCTATGCCTCCAGAGTCACGTAGGATACCTTGCTCCCTGGGAAAGGAAGGGAGGGAAACTTCAATACTTGGCAACTAGAAAATTGCGACTCAGAACTGCATTTAGTTGGATATAGAGCAATGAACTGCTTGGCTATTTCTTACATTTAAAGATGGGGAACCAAATCCATATTGATTACACACTAACTAGTCTCTACTCTGTAGTTCAGAATCATTCATTGGATAGCCACACTGCAAGCCCCCAGATTTCTTCTCCCAATTCTCCCTTCAGAGGCCTTGATTGGAAACAGTTCCATGCATATTTGATGTGAACAGAAAGGCAATGGCTCCCACCTGCAATCCTAGCTACTCAGGAGGCTGAGGTCTAAGTATACTGGTTTGAAGCCAGACCAGATAGAAAAATCTATGGGATTCTTATCTCCAACTAATGAGCAAAAAACTAAAAGTAGAGTTTACTCAAGTGGTAAAATGCTAGCCTTGGGGCAAAAAAACAAGGGACAGCCAGACCTTGGAGTTCAGTCCCTGTACTAGAATAAAAAGAAAAGGAAGGAAGGACAGGGAGGAAGGGAGGAAGTAAAGAAGAGGGAGGAAGTAAAGAAGAGGGAGGAAGGAAGAAGGAAAAAGAAAAAGGGATGGGGGAAAGAAGAGGGGGTTGGAGGGAGAGAAGGAGGGAAGAAAACCTAGTCTCATATGTATCACTATGGTTCTATCTCTAGCCAAGTAATTGCTTCGTTCAGAGACCTGGAGGAAGTTAATACTCTTTAAAGGTCCTGGGAATGTAAATGCTTACACCTTTACAAATGCATTTCTATTCTGCTGAAGCAAAAGGGTCTGTGCAGGAGCTCTGAGGGTAGATGGAATGGATGCAGTCCTTCTCTGCAAACATCATTTCTGCTTTGAGGTTCACTGGAGACCTCAGTAGTTACAGCCATTTAAAGTGAGTTGGCAAGAGAGAGAAATCCAATAACACAACTGCCATGAGAAATTAATCTACATGTTAATACTTTCACATCCCAGACTCCTCTGGGCCCAGGGTTTGAAAGAACTGTAGCTGACTGCAATGTTAGCAGAGGGAATTGCTAGTCAAGGGCACCCTGAGAAGAAATGAAGATCTCGTTCCTGATAGGATGGAATTCAGTTAGAAACTGGTCACACCCCACCCAAGTTTTTCAAAGCAAACCAGCCTATGGCCTTTTCCTGATGCCTATGCCCAACGTCCAACAGAGACAGACATGTGGCATTTTCTATTTCTTTTTGTAGTCCCAGGTTGGGAAAAGCATGTACTCAGATAGGACAATGGGAGAACTTAGCGTCCACATCATGATACCACTAAAAAAATATATACCAAAAACAAATGGACAACAAATCAAAAGAGCTGCTTTTGCTAGTACTCTGCTGCTGCTGCTGTTCTGTTCTGTTCTGTTGCTCTAGATACTGAGCCAGTATGGTGGAGTGGGGATTTTGCTGATTGGCTGTCTCCTTTTCATGGACCCTGTTGATTGGTTGTCTCTCTTACATACCTGGTTAGAAAGTTGCATGCATGGGAAATACCTTGGGAGCATCTTCCACTTAGTTCATTTCTTGCTCTTGGTGCATTTTCTCCTGGCTATTGTGATTTCTCTGTCCACCATGTTTCCTTAAATGGGGTCTCCACACTGGCTTCCATCTGGCAGCTATAGAAACACATGTTCCTCAGTTGGAAGTGCCTTCCTAAGTCTACCTGTCCATCAGTGGGAACCAGTGAACCTGGTTAGCTCTGTGAGTGAGTCGAAGGAATCTGTACTCAAATACTCATGGCAACGAGAGGAGTTGTTACCATTTGGGAGTGAATTTCATACATGCAATTGCAAAACCCTGTATTCCCTAACTTCAAGAAACATGTTTAAGCATGATTGCAAATGAGAAACAGTTGTAATGAAAATCAAATTCAAGAACATATGTTGCTTTTTTTACTCAATGTTATTTTATTTAAAGATATAATTAAAGCAGGTATTAGTACAATGTGAAGGACACTGAAGACACACTAGTTAGTTTAAAAAAATCCCTTATGAACCCCACACTATGGTGAAAAGATGGATATTAATCAAATTTTATTAATGATACTGAGCTGAGGGTTCTTCAAAAAATAGCCATCTCATTCCTGTCATCCTAGCTAATCAGGAGGCTGAGATCTAAGGATCATGGTTCAAAGCCAGCTACAGCAGGGAAATTTATGATGTTACTATCTCCAATCAACCAGGAAAGAGCTGGAAGTGGTTCAAGTGAGAGAGCACTAGCCTGGAGTAAAAAATGCTAAAAGATAGCACCTGGCCCTGAGTTCAAATCTTAGTACCATCAAAAAAGAAAAGAAAAGAAAGGGAGAGAGGGATTGGAGAAAGGAGAAGGAGAGTGGGGAAGGAGGGAGGGAGAAAAAAAGAGAGAGAGGAGCTTTGTTGTGTTTGAGTGATATGTGACCTAAAATGACACATGATAGGAAAGTAGCCCTGAGAAAGGAAGTGAGGGAAGGAGGAGGGGTGTAATAAAGTTTTTTGTGGGGCTGGGAAAATGGCTCAGTGTTAGAGTGCTTGCCTTGCATGCATGAAGCCCTGGGTTCGATTCCCCAGCACCACTTAAGCAAAAAAAAAAAGCCAGAAGTGGCACTGTAGCTCAAGTGGTAGAGTGCTAGCCTTGAGCTGAAGAGCTGAGGGACAGCACCCAGGCCCAGAGTTCAGGCCCCACGACTAGACCAAAAAAAAAAAAAAAAAAAAAAAGAGTTTTGCTCTATTTGAGCCATGTAAATGACCTAATAATGACGTGGTCAAAGGCCCTTGAAATGGGACAGGAAAAGCAAATGCTTTGTTCTCTGCAGCAGTTTCATAGCTGATAAGCAGCTAGCTGGACCCAAAGCTATTCTATGGGGTCATAAAAGGACTATAGGCCAGGTGTTTGGTGGCTCATGCCTGTAATCCTACCTACTCTGAAGTCTGAGATCTAAGGATCAAAGCCAGCTTGCACAGGAAAGTCCTTTAAGACTCTTATCTCCAATAAACTGCTCAGAAAAACCAGGAGTTGTGCTGTGGCTCAAGTGGCAGAGCACTAGCCTTGAGCATAGAGAAGCTTAGGGACAGGGCCCAGGTGCTGAGTTCAAGCCCCAGGACTAGAAAAAAAAAAAGACCATACACAGTGGCAACTTTTCTCAAAGGGAGGCAATAACAGCCTAAACAACCTTGCCTGGGAACAGGGGATAGAATTGGGTGGGCCCAAGTGTATGTTTCTAGAAAATTCTGACATGATAAACTCAAAGAAAGAGCAATTGCTATTTCAAGAATGAAATATGCAAGGTACCATAAACATGAAGAAGTTCTCATAGAAGTTTTTTAACCTTAGACTTAAAGCTACAATGCCAGTTTTAGCCACATGAATATTGACAGCCTAGAACACTGACTTTTCTTACCTGCTGTTTCCTTCATAGCCAGAGAGGCCCAATTATGTCACCGCCTTCAGCCCAGCAACAAACAATGCCTGCTAGCGCTTTCACCCCACCAGTGGCCACCACTAGAGCTGCAGCAGATCCTTATCTTGCTGTGTCACTGCCTGGAGAACTCAAGGAAAGAAATCCACAGACAGCAAGGAGTAAGTGTTAAAAGTATTCAATTTATGCATGTGAGAAGAGGAGAGAGAAAATGTTCTTGCTGGGTGAGAGGTGTCATGATAATGGTTTGTCAACTAACTGGTTTAATCTATGGTGGGTTTTTTCTTTTAATCTGTATAGGTGTCATTTAACTTTTATGCTAATGAGATGCTTGGAAGGTGACTTGCTCATTGGTCACGACCCATGATATTTTTAATTGGTCATTCCCTTTTAGCTATTGGGGCATGGAATTACCTGAAGACATTTAGGACTATCCTACCTTCATTTTATCCAACCTATCTGGGTCAAAGGGAAGTTAGAATACTTGGGAAGTTTTCTCAGATCATCTACTATCTCTCTCTTTCTGTCTCTGTCTCTGTCTCTCTGTCTCTCTCTCTCCTTTTTATTTATTTATATTTTTGTTGGTTGTGGGGCCTAACTCTGGGCCTGGGTGCTATCCCTCAGCTCTTCAGCTCAAGAGTAGCACTCTACCACTTGAGCCACAGTGCCACTTCTGGCCTTTTCTGCTTATGGTTGTTGAGGAATCAAACCAGGGTCTCGTGCATGCAAGGCAAACACTCTACCACTAAGCCACCTTCCCAGCCCTATTTTTCTATTTTTTTAAGAGAAATCTTTCAGGCTTATTTCTGATTTCTTCTGCCTGACTAATCTACCTATTCCAAGATATCTCTTTCTTTCTTTCTTTTTCTTTTTTGTCAGTCCTGAGGCTTGAACTCAGGGCCTCAGGGTTGTCCTTGAGCTCTTTTGCTCAATATGAGTGCTCTTCCACTTAGAGCGACTATGCCACTTCCATTTTTCTGGTTGTTAAATGGAGATAAGAGTCTCACAGAACTGAGGTGGCTTGGAGTATTGATCCTTAGATCTCAATTTCCTGAGTAGCTACGATTACAGGCATACTAGCTCCCAATACTACAGTTCTTTACATCCACAGCACTTGTGTGAGTGTAACACACTACATACAGTATAGTCTATTTGCTTTCTATTCCTGGGCATAAGGCCTGCTAATGGATTTACTACCTGTGGAAAGGGCCTACGGTAGACTTTTGTGATTGAATGTTAGGCCCATTTTCTTCCCTTCTTTTTTCAAATATGTAAGCAGCACCAAGTTTTTATTTTCTCACATGTTGCTCATCCAGTACGGGCTTTGTAGGTGCCTCCTCTAGTCACCTTCTCCTTTCCCCAGTACATCTGAACATCACTCCTGAAAGCTATAAGGTCTGGAAGGAGCAGCTGGCTGCTCCTTTATATTTGAGCTTAAGTGAATTAGAATGATCCCATCTCTGATCAGTCAATTCCAGGTGAGGCCTAATGTGGAAGAAAGAGCCTTCCTCCTGGATTTATTTATTTATCTATCTTTAAGTAGTTGTACAAAGAGGTTTCAATTCAACACATCAGTTTAGAAGTGCAGGGCATCTTTTTAAAAAAAAATTGGTTTTTGGGTTTGAACTCAGAGCCTAGTCGCTGTCCTTGGGCTTCTTTACTCAGGGCTAGCCCTCTGCCACTTTGAGCTACAGCTCCCCTGCTGGTTTTCTTGTAGTTATTTGGAGATAATCTCATGGAATTTCCTGCTCAGGCCAGTTTGGAACCTTTATCCTCAAATCTAAGCCTCCTGAGTAGCTAGGATTATGGGCAAGAGCCACCAGCTATCAGCTGTACAATGCATCTTGGTCCACGCCATTCCTTCCATCATTCTTCCCATCTCTCCCAACCCCACCCAAGTTACCTAGTTCCATTTTCACAGATGTACATTAAATATGATGATTGGATTCTCCCACCCTTTTTCTCTCCATCCCTCCACATCGTACCACCTCATCCACCTACCCTCCCACTTCAAATTCTAGCTTCCTGTTATCCATTTTGTTAGACTATTAGTTTTTCAAAGAATTCTCCCCTGCATATACCACGTTATTTCCGTTAATGATATACCATATACTTTAGTTAATACATTTGTAGTATATATCTCTGTATGTATATGTGTGTTTGTGTGTATATATACATATATATCTATATATATGTATATATGCACATGACCCAGTGTGTGCTTATATATATTTATAAATGAGGTCTGCTTTCCATCCATGAGAAACAACATTTGATCTTTTGTCTTTCTGGACCAGAGTTACTTCTTTTAACATAATTTTTTAGCCTCACACCATTGGCTCACACCTGTAATCCTAGCTACTTAGGAGGCTGAGATCTGAGGATCATGGCCCAAAGCCAGCCTAGGCAGGAGGGTCCATGAGACTCTTATCCCCAATGAACCACCAGAAAACTGGAAGTGTCACTATGGCTCAAAGGCTAGCCTTGAGCAGAAAAAGCTCAGGGACAGCACTCAGACCCCAAGTTCAAGCCCCCATCCAACAGAAACAAAAACAACTATAATTTTCCCCAGGCCCATTCATTTCTAGAGAGCTTCATTTTCTACCTGTATAGGCATTTGCAATTGCTGGTTACAGAAAAAGCTATTTTAACTCAAAAAAGTCTGGTACCGCACAGGGCTAAGGGGAGAGGTGAAATGATATAGACAGATCCTTCATGATATTATTAAAATGCAGAATCCTGCTAGCCTTGAAATTCATTTAAATTCATTCATACTTGCCAGTTCTATGAGCCCATAAATCCCCTTTATTGTTTAAATCAATTTGAACTGTACTTTTTTCTTATTTGTAGCTCTAATGCATCCCAAATGCTATTGACCATTCCATTAAGGATAGCAATTTGACATGTTCAAAAGTCTTAAAAGAGTGTATTACCCTCCAAGCCAGTACTTCCTCATCTCAGAATTTATCCTAGGTAAACAGTTGAGTGGCTTATTTACATGCTTAAGCCCATACATAATGTTTCTCAGAACAGCTAAATACTGAAAGTGATGTAAATTGAAATATAAAGACACTGTCAAACACTGTCTAGCTCATGGATTATGATAAATGAAATAACTACACATAGTTGACAGTGAAAGCTATACCTCACTGATTAACTGGTTTTGATAATCAACTCTTATTTAAAAATATAGCACAACAATGATGTATTAAAAAAACCTTTTAAGTATCAAGGTCATTACTTCAGAGCTTCTCATCCCTGTCTATATATTAATTATCTAGGAAAACCATTTAAAAATAGGCTCTCTAGAGATATGCATTTGAGTGGATCAAGTGTACAGTGAAAAGTAAAAATTATTATTATTTTTAACCAGTAACTGGTCTTGAATTTGCTGCTTATGGTTAGGTGCACTACTGTATGAACCATTTCTCTAGCCTTGCTCTTTGTTGGTTATTTTGGTGATGGATTTTTGCAGACATTTTTGCTCAGTCAGGCCTCAAACTACAATCCTCTCAATCTTAGTCTCTTGAATAGCTAGGATTACAGTCACAAGCCACTAGTGCCCACTTTACTACTTCTTTAATCCTCAGGACAATGGTCCTAAAAATTACTAGTGTCACCTGCCTTGTGTTGATGATCAGATCTCAGATAACTTGTTAGTGGCTTATGATACAGAAGGGTCTAGACTGTATGCAGAGAAATTTGATTTTAAAAGCCATCATTTGACAGTAACATTGAATTGTCTTTTAGTGCATGAGGATCAACATGAGAGGAATTCTAAAGCAAAGAAAAAAGACTGAAGCCAGGTACTAGTGGTTCATGCCTGTAATCTTAGCTACTCAGGAGGCTGAGATTTGGAGATTGCAGTTCAAAACAGAAAAGTCAGAAAAGTTCAGAGCAGAAAAGTCCATGAGACTCTGATCCCAATAAACTACTCAGAAATTGCCAGAAATGGTTCTGTAGCTCAAGAGGTAGAGCACTACCTTTCATCAGAAAAAGCTTTATTTATTCAAGGATGTGGGCTGAATGTTGAGCTAGCCAGCAAGAATTAGATTGGCTACAGAAGGAAAGTAAGGTAGTTCAGAAGCATGAATGGTAGGAGGATCAACTAGCTTCTAGGTATGGCTACATTTAGAACTCATGTTTCTTACTGGTCATCATATGGAAAACTCTAGAAAGTGTCAGACAAAAGGTGGTGTTCTGTCTTTGTGTGAAACCCTGAAGAGCCTCAGAAGGAGATGGAATACGTGTGTGTGTGTGTGTGTGCCTGCGTGCGTGTGCACGCATGCATGCGCACGTACGCATACATGGACAGACCTAGGGTTTAAACTCTGGGCCTGGATGCAGTGTCTGAGCCTTTTTTTTTCCTCAAGGCTGGCACTCTACCACTTGAGCCCAGCTCCATTTCTGCCTTTCTTTTCTTGGTAGTTAATTGAAGATGAGAATCTCAGAGGCTTTCCTGCTTGGGCTGACTTTGCACCACAATCCTACCACTACTCAGCCTCCTGAGTAGCTAGGGTGACAGGTGTGAGCTGCTGGCAGCTGGCAAAGGATCGTTTTGAATAGTCTAGAACTTTGGTTGGGAGAGGGGAAATGGTGGTAATTATTGGTTGTAAATACTTCAGAACTAAGATATGAAAATAGAATAGATACTTTTATGTGCAGCAGAGAAGATAAACCCAGAGCCAGTGCAAAACTGGGAACTGGTGGCTCACACCTATAATCCCATCTACTCAGGAGGCTGATATATGAAGAGAGTGGTAGCCAGCCCAGGTAGGAAAGTCTGTGAGACTCATCTCCAATTAACCAACAAAAAGCTAGAAGTAGAGTTGTGGCTCAAGTGGTTGAGCACCATCATTGAGAAAAAATTTAAAAAATCAAAAGCTAAGGGACAGTGTCCAGGCCCTGAGTTCTAGCATAATTCCAGTATGCACGTGCACGTGTGGTGTGTGTGTGTGTGTGTGTGTGCACGCACGTGCACACATACACATGCATATAGACACAATCTTTTTTAAAAAGGTCAATGCACAATTAAAGAAAAAAAGATCAAGAAACAACTTTTAGCTTAATTTATGTTGGTCCCAAATAGAACGCATACACTTGTATAGAAGGAGGTTGTCCAGTCCTGGGAATGTTCATATTATTCTGTTTTATAGGCTAGAATGCTTTCTAAATGGATTATCTAATTTGATCTCCCTAGGGGGGAAAATACATTTAACCCCATTTCATGGATGAGTGTCCAGACCTCAGGAATCCTACCTTCTCTACCCAAAACGAAACAGTGGTATATGGGTCACAATCCCACACACACTCCTTTTCCAGGTTTTTCATTCATCTTGTTGCTACAGAGATGGGGGATAGGTAGATTCCAGTTTCTTTCTGAGTTTTCTCTTTTCTGAGAGTCCGGGGTATAGCATCTCTGCTTTTCTCTTCCAGGGTATACACATGTAGTGCAGTGACTGACCACCTGCTTCCTGCTGAGTCTTAGCTGGCTAATCTAAGTTTTTGAAGGGCCAATTATACAGTGTGGATAACTGGAAAATTTCAACTTTGTATTTCCTTCCAGTCTACTAGAATCTTCTCTTTCTCCTCCTCCTCCTCCTCTTCCTTCTTTTGTACCAATCCTGGGGCTTAAACTTAGGGCCATGGTGCTGTTCTCGAATGTTTTGGGGCAAGGCTAGTGCTCTACCACTTGAGCTGCACTTCTGGCTTTTTTTATTTAGTCGTTTATTGGAGATAAGAGTCTCATAAGCTTTCCTGTTCAGGCTGGTTTTGAACCTTGATCCTTAGATCTTAACTCCTGAGTAGCTAGGATTATAAGAGTGAGGCACTGGTGCCTGGTTTTAGTATTCTCTTTATACACAGTTGTATCTGTCTCTCAAGGTGCAGCTCAAATCTCATCACCCCCTAGAACTTTCTTAGGGAATGAAGTTTGGGACTTCTTTGACCACCTGTAGTATGTATCCTGTGTCATGTTTGTCTCAAGTCATGGAAATTCTGCTCTCTATGCTTCACATATGCCAGCCATAGCTTCTTGCTTATGCTGTGGAATCCTCTATGGTGTATTTTCTTCTCCTTTGCTGGGGAACTGCACACCACCCACGGCAAAGCTGGAGTTGACCCAATAATGGTAAGCAACTACTTGATGATTTATGGTTTATCTCCATGGAGTTTTGATCTTCTTATTAATAACATCTAACAATATGCCCAAAAACATTATCTCCATGGAGTTTTGATTTTCTTATTAATAACATCTTACAATATGCCCCAAAACATTATAGAACTTCAACTCCAGCACTCAACCATCTTGTGTTTTAGTTATGGCTCTGCTATTTTCTACAAATGTGATCTTTTTTTTTGTCAGTCATGGGGTTTTAACTCAGGGCCTGGGTCATGTCCCTGAGCTTTTTTGCTCAAGGGTAGCACTCTATCACTTTAATTCACAGTTCTTGTTTTCTTGGGGTATTCTCATGGGAGGTTGGCATAAGACAAAGAAGTGCACACCCTGGCTAGTTCTGGGTCACCAGGACATTTCGTTTTCCTTAGAAGATACTGGAGCCTCAGCAGTTTGCTTACTAAGAGGCTAGGATTACAGGCATGAGCCAGTGGCACCTAACAATGACCCTTACCTAAGTGAGGCCTATGAAATCACATTTCCCATTAATAAATAAGGTTTCAGTAGCCATCTTGCAGGCCTGTGAAATAATGTAGGTAGAGGAAAGGCTGCAACTTGAACTTGAATTCAAGGCCTTAGTGCTGTCCTTTTGATGCTCAGTGCTAGCACTCTACCCTTTGAGCCACAGGTCCAATTCTGTCCTTTTGCTGATTAATTGAAGATGAGTGGCTTTAGAGTTTTACTGACTAGACTGGCTTCCAACTGTGATCCACAGATCTCAGCCTCCTGATTAGCTAGGATTACAGGCATTTACTTTGGACAGATGCATACAAGCCTCTTCACAGAATTTTCACAGAATTGTAGAGACATATCTCATCTGTTTCTCTGTCACTTTTATACTACCATGTAAGACTTAGCCAGTCCCATAGGTGTCCTCTTAGTTCAGAAAAGGAGAACCATAGAGTTGACTTCCTTCTCTCTTCCTATTGGTACAGATCCCTTCACCATAACTGGGAGGAAGATGAACAAGTAAACTAGTAAGTGGATGTTGGTATAAAAAGAAGTTCTGTTCCTGAAAACTGGGTATCTTTGAGGCTTCTGAACCAAAGTGCAAGTTTGTTTGCCTACCACTTATGAGGGTTGAGGCTTGGCACTTCAGTGAATGCCAAATGACACAGTTTAAATGTGGTTATAATTGTGGATTCTCATGGATGACAGGGAGAGCTGTGTGCAGAAAATCAGATCCTGTGCAGAATCAACATTCTCACTGCCTATCACAGGGAGAATTTTGGAGAATTGTCTTTCAGAAGCTCCTGGAAGTGTGTTGTGATGATCATTCTGCTCCCAGGAGTCTCCTCCCTTTCTCAACATGCAAGTCTGCATATATGATGGACAGCCACGGCATGAGTCCTGGCAGAAAGGGGCTGTGGTAGAAGGCTCAGGATTGGGAGGTCAGGCTCTCACTTTCCTTGTCACCAATCTGCCCACAGCATCATTTGTTTCATCTTCACTCTGTGGATAGACTTCTATAATGATGACTTCTATGAGCATAAGAACCATGACACCCTGAAAGAACTTACACAGTATGTCAAATTCAACTTACCCTCTTTGGACTGGTCTTCCCCTTACATATTCTTCTTGACAAGCTGGAGGAGTGTGTGACCAGTGAGTCCAAGAAAAAGAGGAAGAAGTCCTTGTTTAGATGCCTCAGAGCCTGTGAGTAGGGATGGAACCTGGGTATCTAGGAATGGGCCTGAATGGCCAAGAGCCCCTAGTACTACCCGGCTTGGCAAAATGTTCTTTTATGGATATTCTCTGCCAGGTAATTTTTCTTTTTGAAAATACATGAACATAGCCACTCATCAGTGTTCAGTCCAACTTCAAACTATACTGATCCCCCATTAGATCCTCATGGAAGTTTAATTGCACCTTAACTTCTAGAGTCCACTCTAAAATCCTGTGCCTATTTCCATTCTCAGGTTAGCATTACTTTAGAGCAGCTTCTCCTGAACTCCAGATAAGGAATCTATTAGTGATGTTGGTGATGGTGACCAATGGAGATCTGGAGTCATCCCTGCACTCCAGAAAGCATGTGAACATAGAGGGGGTTGTTTCATTTGTAGCAAAGCCCAAACAGGTTTTGAGTCCTGGGCACATTCCAGTGGTTCTGAATCCCACATGTGATGCAGGTGTACCTGCATGAACCACCAAGGAAGAACATGATCTAGAATGTCTTCCCTTGACGTTTAGAATCCACCTAGATTGGCTCCAAACTAGTCAAATCAGCACTTGTTTTGTTGTGCAGGATAAAGTATTACCCATGGGGTTAATGGAAAATGCCCCCAGTCTATGTTCAGGAGTCAATAAGTGAGGTCCAAAAACTAGATTCAGTTAGGACAGTGAATCTGTCCTCACATAATATGCAGACAAATCTGTCCTGCTGCAGGAGAACAACCAATTACCAGTTGAAATTAGAATCTGCCCCTCCCTCAACCCAGGAAGAAAATCTTATCTGTAATGAGCAGGTAGATCCCTTTGAGGACTCTGAGATAAAATTTCTCCCTGAAGGCAACTTAGAGGGCAATCTAGACTTAGAGATTCCTTTCCCTCTCCCTGGGAAAATCTCTATTCTTTTTGTCCTGATTGTTGCAAAATGTTCATTCTATTTATTCTTCTAACTTTATTAAAATATCAATGTTTAGGTTATGTTCTACAATTTATGAGTGCTAAACATGTATTTGTCAACCTACAATCTGAAGCACCACACACATGTGTCCTGAGTGGGGGAAAACACAGAGTGACCTAGAGCTGTACAAGAGAACCTATGGGTTAAATGCACAGGGGGTGGCAAGGAATCTTGCCCATGTCTGGATGAGGTGATAAGGTGGCTACAAAAAATCTAGGAAATACCAGAACAGATACCCTAGAAAGGTGTTCTGTCAATTGGACAAATGCCAGAATAATTGTAGTAGTATGTGGGACTCTCTTCCAACAGTGACTTCAAGTCCATTTGCTGTGTGAAAATATGGAAGAAAATTTCGACTCCAATAATGTCAAAAATCTACTCTGAGGAGAAAATATTTGTCAAAATACAATGGAAATATGTATACTGCAAAGTAAAAGTCATCATCAATAGAAGAAAGAAGGCTTGCATAAATGGACAAAAACATGCGAGGTATGCCCATCCCAGTAATTCTAGCAACCAGTGCCCTATTGTAAGAATGGAGGTTCAAAGCAGCATCTGCACACAAATCTGAGAGACTCTTATCCAATGAGCCAGCAAATTCAGGAACTATAGGTGTTGTTGCTCAAGTTGTATTATAAACATTGAATAAAATACACAAGAGCTCAAAGCCCTGAGTTCAAATTTCACTACTGGCACAAAAGGAAGATAAATCAAAGACATGAAATTCTGGCAATGGCAGTTCTAAACAAAGGAAATATAGATATATAGAAAATGGGAAAACTATATATCTAATCACAAAGGCCAGACTTATGCATTAGATCTGGATAGCAAATTGAAAAAAGAAAGTGTTTTCCCTCACACACTAGTTCCTGTCCATTAATTTCCTCAAATAGGTAAAATGTAGAAATTTAGTGACTCAGTGCTCTAATAATAAAAAGTCATAATATCTCTAATCAACACAAAGCAGGAACTGGGGCCTGGCTCAAATGGAGAGCCACAGCCAAGAACAGAAAGGAAGTGAGAACTTGAAGTTCATTACCCAGTTCCTGCATGACAACAAAGAAGCCTGTCAACAACAGTTGCTATGTTGAGTCTTTTCACTTTTCATTATGGGGATCAGGAAATGTTTCTTTTTTTCCTATCTCTACCTGCTTCAACCTGGATACTAAAATAAGCCATTATTGAAACTTTAACTTTGTGAAACTCTTTTTCAGAAAACATCCTGAAATGCTAATCACATGTGTCTCAATTGAGGACAAGTGATCTTTGGCTCAACTGTTAGAGTGCTAGCCTTGCGTACTTTTGTGTTCAGGGATAGTGCTAAGGCACTTGAAGCCCCAGCGCCAACACACAAAAGAAATTATGCAATTTATACATATTTTTCAATGGCTTAATGATTTTTTTCAATATGCATAAAGATAGGGAATATTTTTTTGCTTAAATGAGATTCAAGTCATTGTATGTTCAGAGTTTTATTGTTCTATTCTGTCTTTTGTTCTACAATACTTTATGTAGAAAAGAGGCTGAAGATGAGGACCACTGAAATATATTTGCTATAGTGGTACAGAATTTTTCTGAAAGAACCCAGGGGTGTTTTGTATGCAACTGGTTTAGTTGTGAGTACTCTACATTTGCATGGCTTAAAACAAATATAACGATATTTCTATAAAAGTTATATAGCTGACCTAGTACATGGTGTGGAGACATTATTGGCCTAAATGTAGAATAAAGCATTAGTGAGTGGCTGTGTAGCTATTGGAGTTCTACAGGAGCATATGGAATGAATTATAAAGCACAAAATAGGTTCTTAGCATTTAAGGATTCAGGTGGACCTGTTGCAACAATGAGAAGTACAAATTGTCATGTCAAAAAGGAGCTTTACAATGTCGGTGCGGGGGAGGGGGGAGGCTGGGAAGGGAGGTGAAGGGTAAACAAAGGAGGAGGCTGCAATGCTTGGTAAGAAATGTATGCATTATCTTGCCCATGTAATTGTAACCCCTCTGTACAGTATGTTCACAAATAAAATAAAATTAAAAAAAAATAGGTTCTTAGTCAAATGTGGATAAGGATGATGTGGTACCATTGTGGTGAAGTGTGGAAGATTAGGAAAAACTTCTCAGATATGCAGATACACTTACTAAACCAAGTTATCAGGGATCTGTCTTTCCTTTTGGGGCTGGAACTTCAGGCCTGGACATGGTCTCTGAGCTCTTTTTGCTCAAGGCTAATGCTCTGTCATTTTGAGTCACAGCTCCACTTCCAGTTTTCTGCTGGTTGATTGGAGATAAGAACCTTACAGTTTTTCCTGCTTGGACTGGCTTTGTACCATTGTCTTCAGATCTGACCTTCAGGTAACAACTTACAGGTGTGACCCTCCGGTGCCCAGCCAGCAATATTTGGAAAAATCTGAGTTTCTACAAAATCACATAACTAGGTCCTAGCAAAGTTTTGAAGCCTGACTTAAATGTGACAAGCAAAGAATTTTGCCAGATTGAGGCAATTTAATATCCTGGGTGGCATTTATTGTCATTTTGGGAGTAGAAATCAGACATTTATGACCTACTAAAATACTGTTCAATTGTGCTATCGGCTCTGAGTCCAGAGATTCAAATTTCTTTTTTTTTTTAATTTATTGTGAAAATACTCTACAGAGGGGTTACAATTACATGGGCAAGATTTCTATAACATATTAGCTCTCCATCATCTATAGCTCCATTTCCAAGGAACACAAAGTTTTACAGGACTTCTACATTTCTACTTCTGTTTCCACAACTGTTCCATTTATGTAATTGTTGGTTTGTAAATCTGGTAGTAGAGCTGCATACTTATAATCAACCACAGCTTCTATAAAGGCAAATCTGAATGCCATCCCAGGGCAAAAACTGAACACCTCGTCTGAAAATTAACTGAAAACCAACTGACTAAGGCAGGGGTCAAGTAATAGAATACTTGCCTAGTCAACTTAAACTTCTGAGCTCTATGCCAAGACCGCTTATTATTTTTCTCTCTCTCTCAGTGATTCCCAAATTGAGAACACAAAATTACTTACATCATTGGATATTTTTTCCACAGTGTTTTTGTCCAGGATCAAAACAATCTGAAGATAATTTCTCCTACATCAGAACAAATAATAAAAATATTACATACCTCTAGCCTCTAGCTTGTTGGCTTCAGCATACCTGCTCACTCAGATTAGTCTTCCAACTCTTCTAAAACTGCATCTTTCAAACTATTATTCCAGCCAGCTGCTTGTGGTTCACACCTGTAGTCGTAGATACCAGGATGAGATCTGAAGATTACAACTGAAAGCCAGCCTGGGCAGAAATAATCTGCTCTAACCATCCAAAAAATGCTGGAAGTGGAGCTGTGGTTTAAGCACTAGCGTGCTTGTCTTGAGCAAAAAAGCTAATGGACAGCACACAGGCATTGAGTACAAGTCCTTGGCCAGAAGAAAACACAAAACCCCGTTATTCATAAAAATATCTTTTTCTTGTTCAAACTGCTATAATTTTATTTAAATTTTAATTTCAGATTTTAGTCCTTTATTTTTGTATTATTTCCTTAGCTCCCGTTCTGTCTCAATTTTCCTAATTCAGTCTGTTTACCCTTGAGTCTGGATAAGCATTGTCTGGACTAAATACACATTACCAACTTAGGTTATTAATTGTCAAGACTATTTTGGTAATAGAAAATGGTTTTTGTTGCTTTTGTTGATCTGGTACTGGGATTAGAACTCAAGTCTTGAGTGCTCACAAAATGCTCCCAACTCCATAATTGCAGAGGTCAGCATATTGCTTTTCTTATAAAATTCTTCTTAGGTTTACAGTATTTTTTTTTTTTTTTACAATTTGGCTATGTCTCCATTTCCTGTTTTTTAACTGATTAAGTGAATATGATGGAGTTATATAGGCTTTTCTGCCCTGGCTGACTTTGAATCCTAGCCTCCTCAGAACTTATATTACAGGTATGAGTCTCCAGCATACATTAAATTGATTTTTTGAAGTTGTCCCTCCCTATCATTTCTAAAATAATTACATTGTATGTCATATCTGTAAAATTTAGGAAAATGAATGATTGATGTCAAGAGGTCCACCAGAAAAGTGGTTGGACAGACTCCAGATGGACAAAAGTAGGGAACTAACAGTGAAATCAGAGGTAATGGCAGGTACAGGGTAGGGAGATGATAGAAAGGGGGATTAAAATGCAAATATTCAATACAATACACATTTTAAAGGATATGTATGCCTATGTGCATATAGATAGACATATGTACACACACCTACCCAGTGTAACATATACATGTATTTCTGCCCTTTTTCTTCCTTTCCATTTCTTTATTATGCTTCTGAGTAATGAACTATGTGTTACTAACTAACGAATGAACTATATGTTTA
The DNA here is from genome assembly GCF_019054845.1 of Dipodomys spectabilis. Classification (NCBI taxonomy): domain Eukaryota; kingdom Metazoa; phylum Chordata; class Mammalia; order Rodentia; family Heteromyidae; genus Dipodomys; species Dipodomys spectabilis. The sequence continues at coordinate 20,209 of NW_024870688.1, forward strand.
CATACTAAACACATCTGAGCTTCCTTTCTGTCATTAAAGAATGACAAGTCAAATGTTTTCTTTCCATGTCAGTCTTGAGTAGCTAGGAGTACAGGTGTGAGCCACAAGTGCCTACTCTGAGCAAATTCTGGTATATCAAATTGTTAATGGAGAAGACTCATATACACATGAATTATTTTTTTAAAAGGAAGATTGCTGATGAATACTTGCTTGTCTGTCAGAAGGCATGGATTGAGACTAGAATAGCTGAATTCTAAATTTGTGATTGTTTTCTGTTTGGGTAGTGCCTGTAAGTGTTGATTCCAATACATTAAGTCTCTAAAGATTTTTGGGGAAAAAAGGCATGGGTTGTGGAGGTTTGGGTTGTTGAGGTTTTTTTCTTCCCACAGGCTCCCATTCTTCCTTTTTCTATTATTTTGTTTCTATCATCCTAGTTATAAATTTTAATTATTGAGGCTTTGTAACTCACGAATGTGAATTTTGAAAGCCTTATTATAATAATGTATTTCCTGACAACAGTAAAATATTTAGATTTAGACAATTATTATTGTCTAAATGGTTCCTTAATTAATCAGGAAGGATATCCATAATTAAATTAGTTATATGTAAATACATGTTATATTCTTTACACTGTATTATATATAATATATTACATAAGATTGAATATGTTTTTTTCAAACTATGAGAGCATTTAACATTTTAAATCTTGACTGTATTTTTTCACAAAACTGTGTAAAACATTATTGGGGAAAGTGGTGATATAACTTTGATTATAATTATATAAATACATATTTGTGTGTGTAGATATAACACTGTTTACAAATAGATGAATAAATACATGTGTATATACATTTGTATATCTATCTATGAAGTGAATATAATTAAGTTGACCACATTACATACCAAAAAAGGCTATGAGTTGAGTGTAAAAGGTTCAGGCCTATAATCCTAGTTGTATAGGTAGGTGGGTTCTGAGTTTTAGCCTCTTTTACCATCATGGCATTAGACTTTGAGAGGAAGTCTGGACCCCTCCAGTATATCAAAGACACATATGCCATGGGATCACCCTTCCTGACCCAGGAGGAAAGTCAGTAGAAATTAGGACAAGCTTCTTATCCTATGACAATCTACTCAATTCCTGTACCAAGATGGCCACCTGTAGATGAAAAGTTAGTATTCCCTCCAAAAGGGTCTCAAAAGAGCCTTCTGAACATAGTCTTTGACTATGCTGAATTAAAACTTATTTTTATTCCCAAGCTGCAAATACATATAAATATGCCAATGGCTCCAGAGATGGACAAAGTCTTACAAATACTCACATAAAATTATATACTATGTTTCAATAATTCTGTGACAACTCATCAAAGGCATGTTTGAATTTTTCTTTTATTTTTTATAAAGAAATGGAAACACACTGAGTGCATCAGGGGGTGAGGGATGGTTTGGTTGCTGAACTTTTTAATGTACTCCTGGGCATGGGAGATCCCTGTCTGGATGACCTTGTGTGGGGGTGGGTGTCCTCACAGCTTCACAAAACAATGGCCATAACTTCTACGACATCACAGATACTTTTGCCATGGCAGCAGATAGGTTTCAGGCACTGATCTGGCCCTGAGGTGGACTCAGCTACACAGAAAGGCACAAAGGATGAGAGGAAATGACTGCTAGACAACAGGCTACAGCTTGATGAGCTGTCCTGACTGGTAGCTAGGATTACTTGAGCTGGGACATGCTCATTCCTATGCTAAGGCTCCTGAGCACTAAAGACCAGGCACTATTGCAGGGGTTGGAGAAACAGAAGTGAATGTGGCTGCCTCCATGCCTATTTCATGCTGAGAAGAAAACCAGAAATCATAATAATTTCTATAAATCAGAGGCATGACATTGGTGGTATTGTGGGAACAACTTTACAGTGGGGATAGGAAGAGACATCCCTAAGGAAGGGACATTTGATCTGAAAGGAGGCCCATCATCCATGCAATTTTCTAGGAGCAGATGTTCCAGGCAGCAAGAACAGCAAGCACATCCCCAATGGTGGGAATGGACCTGCCTTGTTTAAGAAAAGGAAGATAGCACTGACATGCTGAGGTTCATGGAACAAGGAAGGACTGGTACAATGAAGAAGAAAGAGATCAAAGATGAAGACAGGAATAAATTAGTGTGCTACTTGTTACAGGAAGGAAAATTCTGATTTTACTCTAAATCTGACATGACCTACCGGAACCAATGTTGTCAAATTGTAACCAGATACACCAGACTAACCTAGAGAATACTTTTAAAATGTGATGCTAGCCGGGTATTGGTGGCTCATCCTTGGAATCCTAACTACCACCAAGGCCAATATCTGAGGATGAGGTTTGAAGCAAGCCCAAAGAGGAAATTTGTTAAGACTGACCTTCAATTTAACCACCAAAAATCTGGAAGTGACGCTGTGGTTCAAGAGGTAGAACATTAGCCTAGAACAAAAAAACTAAGGGACAGTACCCAGGCCCAAAATTCAAATCTTCACAAGACAAACCAACAAACAAAATATGCCCCGTTGTTCATCATTGGGCAATCTAGTTCAATATATTTGGTATGAACCTTGGAAATTATATCCTTAGCAAATGCTCTCCCCTGAAATTCTGCTTCATAGCCAGTTTTCAGAGCTCCAGCATCACCACTGTCTCCTCCCAGTTAGCACAGCAGCCTACCACTGGAAATTTGAAGAAATCTTTTTAGTAATCATAAGAAATCTGATCATTTGTCCACATACATCAAATCAGTAGTAGCCACATTCCACTATTCTGAATGTATTTAATCCCTTTCTGAGTTAATAAGCCTTAAGGATTAAAATCTATAGAATAGTTACTAAATTAATTCAACAATCACCATTCTTCCACCCAATCTCATAAGTTTATAAAAGCAGAGACTGCCGGGCACTGGTGGCTCACGCCTGTAATCCTAGCTACTCAGGACGCTGAGATCTGAGGATTGCTGGGTCTTTGTCCATCCCGAAGACTCATTTTTCCACCAATGTTTACTGCTGTTAGTTTGAAGAGACATAGGGGAGTTATGGCAAATCTGCCTCTCTCTCTGTCCCTTTGTTTCCTAATATGGTAGATACTTAAGAGGAGATTTTTCTCTTAGGTGGCTTTGTGTCTGAGTTTCCCTCCATATTCCTTCATGAAGGAGTTAGGCCTCCCTGGCTAGGTAAAGGATAACAGCAAGGACCAGCTCCAATATGGGAGAGAGATGATTCAACAAGATGCCTGAGGAGAAGGACCCAGCAAGATGATGCATGCAAATCTCACAGTGCAGTAATGACTCAGTAGAGACAGAGAAAACAAGGAGACTCCCTACAGCACATATCTAACCCTATACCCACCAAATGGACCAGGCCATGCCTCAGAGGGAGAAGCTAAGACCCTATACTTAAGGGAAAGGTACAGGCAGGATGGAGATGAGATAAGGCTCCTGGATCCATTCTTTTTTTTTTTTTTTGTCAGTCGTGGGGCTGAATTCTGGGCCTGAGCACTGTCCCTCAGCTCTTCAGCTCAAGGCTAGTGCTCTACCATTTCAGCTACAGCGCCACTTCTGGTTTTCTGGTGGTGTATTGGAGATAAGAGTATCTCGGTCTTTCCTGCCCGGGCTGGCTTTGAACCTGGATCCTTAGATTTCAGCCTCCTGAGTAATTATAAGATTACAGGTGTGATCCACCAGTGCCTGCCTCCAATTCTATTTTAGCAGGATTTCCTTATGCTTATTATGATATTATTTAGTTCTCATAATCACTGGATATTACAGTCTCCTAGTTTTATAACTTTGCCTTGGAGATGTTGTGGCTCAAAGGTTAAAATTCTCAAGGTCTCACCCTGACAAAGTCACTGCTATAGTTTGGGTATTGAATGTGCTAAGGATTTCATCTCTAAAACACCAGTACTGGAGATATTGGGGGCCCTTTAAGAGTTGAGTCTTTATGGGGAGGTCTTCAGGTCAAGAGCTTCCTGCTCCCCTATTCTGCCTGTTATCTGAGCATCTGCTCTGACACATGTTCCTATCAGGATATGCAATCTTTGCCAGAGGCCCAAAGCAAGAGACTACTTGACCTTGGACTAGAACCCACAAACTGTAGGTAGCTAAGGGAACTTTTCAGTTATAAGCTAATTGCTTCAAGTATGTTACTGTAGTAAAGCAAAGCTGACCAATACAACCATGGTGATAAAACACACTCCCCTTCTTTTTGTTTGTTATTAGTCATGAACTTGAACTCAGAACCTAAGGTCTGTCCCAGAGCTCTTTTGCTCAAGGCCAGATCTCTACCACTTAGGTCCACTTCTCTGGTGGTTTGCTGGAAATAGAGTCTCATGGATTTTGCTGCCTGAGCTGGCTTCAAATAGTGATTCTCAGATCTCAGCCTCATGAGTAGCTAGGATTACAGACATGAGCCATTGGCTCCCAGTTCTTTTGCAGGCCAGAGCTTTAGACTAACTTTTGTTTCCAACTCAAAGGAATCCTCTACACCTGCCCCCTTGTCACTCTTAGCAATCTGTCCTCCAGCTACATAAAGGATTGCGAGGAGAGGAAACGTGTGATTCACTTCAGAGTTCACCAGAAGACCATGAAGAATGGAAAATAGAGGATTAGAGACAAGGTTAGAAATACTAACCTTTACCTTGCTCATGTAATTGTAACCCTTCTGTACCGTATTTTCACAATAAAAAAAAAGAAATAGAAATACTAACCTTGTATTTCCCTACTTACTACTTTTTGCCTCCACAGCAATTTTTCTTTGTAAGTTTAGGTGTAATTGTGATAGCACTGTATCTTGACTCTTAATGATTGATCATTGATTTAAAAAAAAAGTCAAGTGGACATCCCAGAGTTGTCAGAAGGGCTGAGACTCTGTGTTGAGTTGTAAAGGAGAATCTGGTAACCTGCATGCCTTTGGCATTAAAGTGGGCAATCCTGCCATCTAGTGGACTTTGAATCAACTTCAGTTGAAAGTCTTCTGTGATTTAGGGGATTCTGTTTTAAATAACAAGGGAAGCCTGGAGTTGGCAGCTCATCCCTATAATCCTAGCTACTCAGGGAGCTGAGCTCTGAGGATCATGGTTCAAAGCTTGCCTGGGCAGGAAATCCTGAGACTCTTTATCTGTAAAGAAGCACCAGGAAACTGGAAGCAGGGATGTGGCTCAAAGTAGTAGAGGGCAACCCTGAAGAAAAAAGGCTCAGGGACAATGCCCAGGCCCTGAATTCAGGCCCCACGATAGACAAAACAAACAAAAAAGCCCCCAAAATGCCAGAATGGCCTTGAAGGAAGAATATCATACTTCTTTCATGTTTCAGCTCTACAGGGAGGAGTATGTGAACCTGGCACCCTTGCTTGCCACTGGTAAACTTTGCTCATAATTACTAACATTCATGTTCTTTGGGCACTTAAAAGACCAAAACAAAGATTATGTCTATCTTTTCTACAGATATTCCTAGTAACCAGAAAGAGTCTGCACATTACTAGTAGCAATCAGAAAATATTTGCTGAATAAACTTATGTGCTTAGGATAAGTAAATAAAAGAGATGGTAACAAGAGAGATTGCCGATGTCTCAAAGGGAGGAAAGTAAGTTTTGAAATTTTTGCTTTCTCAAACAGAGCAAACCTAGTCCCTGCAATTGCTGGGTGAACAGGGAGAAAAGAACTTTATAAAGCAGCACCATCACTCACACCAAAAGTCCTGGGCTCACCAAAAGTCCCTGTGTCAGATCTCCCAAGAGTCAGTTGTTGCCTATCTGTGACCAGCAGAGGGCAGTGCGTGCTTGCTCAAGCCAGGGCTGAGTTCATTCTGTACACTGTCATCTGACAGACTTTGTGTGCTCTTATTCCTTGGAGATGTCTTTATGGTGCTTATAACTGGGGAACAAGATTGCTTTCTAAGTATTGTATGGAAAACAAGTTGTGTTCTTGTTCTTTCTTTAAACAGTGATGCTGAGAATTGGGTTCAGTTCAATAGGGCTGACACTGACATAACACCCTGTAGTGGGAAGTCAGTTTATGAATGACTTTCAGATTGGCAAAAACATCTGTACATAGAAGGTACCAGAGGCTTCAAATAGAAAATGGAGACTAGAGGCTCAGGAGACCAGCTAGAACTTTCTTCTAGGTCCTGAGGCCTCTCTCCCAACAACACATGTACATTTCTTTGGCTGTGGATCTTTCTAGTCGTGTCTTGGCTCATTTTAGGGTCTTTGGAGTCAGGGTGGGTGAAGACCACCCCTCAGCCCCCCTGTGCCTTTCTGTTGAAGGGTTGGTCACTTGCTTTGGAATTTAAATGTAGTCAATCTGAAATTATTTATATTATTTCCAAACCAAACAACAAAATGGGTAAGTTGTGTGAGAGTTGATTTTCACAAATATTTTTTTGGAAGGGGGGTTTGGGTCTAGTCGTGGGCCTGAACTCTGGGCCTCGGCGCTGTCCCTCAGCTCTTCAGCTCAAGGATAGTGCTCTACAACTTGAGCCACAGTGCCACTTCTGGCTTTTTCCCCCCTGCTTATGTGGCGCTGAGGAATTGAACCCAGGGCCTCATGTATGCAAGGCAAGCACTCTACCACTGAGCCACCTTCCCAGCCGGTTTCACAAATATATTTTAGTGATTTTGGTGGTGGTGGTGTGGGGCTTGAACTTGAGGCCATGATGCTGTCCCTGAGCTCTTTAGCTCAAGGTTAATGCTCAACTACTTTAAGCCAGAGCTCAACTCCTAGGTATTTGGTCATTAACTAGAGAAAAGAGTCTCATGCAAGTTCCTACTAAGGCAAGATTCCATGAGCCATCAGACTCCAGTGAAGGAATACTTGTTTTTTGTTGTTGTTATTTGTTTATTTTTGTCTGCATGTACTTCCATTTACGGTAGCACCACTCACAATAAAGATAGGGAATCATTCAGGTGTACATCATTGGACCAATAAAAAGAGAGCATATACATTCAGTGGAATGTTATTCAGCCTTAAGTAAAAAATAAAATAAAATAAAATCAGGTTCACGCCTGTAATCCTATCAATTCAGGAGGCTGAGATCTGAAGATCAAAGTTCAAAGTCAGCCTGGGAAGAAATGTCCATGAGATTCTTTTCTCCAATTAACCTCCAGAAAACCAGAAGCAGATCTGTGGTTCAAAATGGTAGAGTGCTAGTGAGACAGTGCCCTAGACCCATGTTCAGACAAATAAAAAGAAAACAATTTCAACAATATAGATTGCACAGTAGAACACTAAGCTTCAAGAAATAATGCAGAGCCGGGTGCTGGTAGCACATGCCTATAATACTAACTACTCAGGAGTCTGAGATCATGGGCAGGAAAGCCCTTGAGACTCTTTTTTTTTTTTTTTTGTCGGTTGTGGGACTTGAATTCTGGGTCTGGGCGGGTTCCAAGGAAAGGTAAGTGTGGCACTAGCCTGTTCCCCACCCTCCCTCAGCCCGGGAGACAATCAGACACAGCGGGGAACCAAATCCAGCAGGTAGAAAACTGATATATTAACAGAGAGCAGCCCTTTTTAAAGCCAAAAAGGGCGGGTGGCATGGCAAGAGAGGAAAAGGAATGAATCACTGTCAAGGTCACACCCTATCATGCACCTAAGCCTTCACGGGCTGGTTAGGCACTGATCTGAAGGCAAATTGGTCTCTGCCCACTCAACTCCCTCTCATCACCATCTTTGCTGCCCATGTGCTCTACAGTAAATTGGGCTCTGCCCACTCAACTCCCTCTCAGCTCCATCTTTGCTGCCCATGTGCTCTGCAAAGGATCATGGTTTAAAACCAGTCTGGGCAGGAAACTCTGTGAAACTATCTCCAATAAACCATTAGAAAACTGGAAGTGGTGCTGTATCTCAAGTGGTAGAGCACTAGCCTTGAGCTGAAGGGCTGAAGGAAAGCACTTAGGCCCAGAGTTCAAGCCCCACGACTGACCAAAATAAATAAATAAAAAATAAATGAATAAATAAATAAAGCAGAGACTATACTTAAGTGTGCATATGATAATTTCTAACTATAATACTCTCATGAAATAGGGTTTTACAGAAACATCTGATTGCTTTGCCAAAGCAAAGGATAAATGATTTAAATAAGCTACCTAACATCTCAGAATGAAAATGCTACTGGGTTTAGATTAACTTCATATACCCAGTACTGAGGAAATAAGTTTCAGAAATGGCAGAGGCAAAGTATTATAAAAATCACTTTATCATGAGGTACAACCAGGCTGCCTAGATTAACCTTGCAGGAAAAAAGGGATGAATGAAAAACAACTAAGGCTTCTAAAATGAGCCAGTTGGTGGTGCTTTATGCTTGTAATCCTCAGAAGCCTGAAAGCAGAGGGTCTGGATTCAAAGCCTGCCCAGGAAGAAAACCTTTCTCTCTGCAACCAGCAGATAGGAAACATCAGCTCTGTGCCCACAGCCCAGCTGGATGCCTTCTTCCCACAGAGCTCCAGACAACCAAGACCCGCCCATCTGAAATATTGTCAAATATATTAAAATATTATCTCCTGTTTGGGAGATAATATTTGAAAGATATATGAAAAATATTTCACTGACTTCTAAAGAAAGAGTGAAAGAGGAAATATGTACTCACTAAAGGGTAAGTTACCTACCAAAATGATATTAATATGGCTAGATGCCCATTTGGAAACTTATCCACTCAGCCATCTTTCCTCACATCTTGTCAGTTAGCCTGAACTGTCAGATTTTTGGATGCAAGGGATGTGTATGAGTATGTAGGTTGTAAAAGTAATAATGAAAAGCTAGACACTGGAGGCTCAGGCCTGTAATCCTAGCTACTCAGAAGGCTGAGATCTTAGCATCCCAGTTCAAAGCCAACCCATGCAAAAAGACCCTTACCTCCAATTAACCAGCAAAAGACAGAAAGCTGAGCTATGGTTCAAAAGGCAGACTACCAGCCTTGCAACAACAACAAAAGTTAAAGGACACTAACCAGGGCCTGAATCCAAGCCCCAGTAGTGGCTCTCACACACAAAAAATAACCATGATACCACCACAGGATGTGCATATCTTAGGGAAGGATGCAGATGGATGGGATGATGACTGTATTGTAGCCCAGTCTGTGAAAAACCCTAGGTGAAATCTTTCCTCAATACATCTTCATTTCCCTCTACACATTTAAAATGACACACACACACACACACATACACACTTACATGGTTATGTTTTTCTATATAATTATGTAAAATACATATCATACACACTTGCTTCAGAATTTTGTCCATTTTTTGGTTTTATAGGTAGTACAATATATCCAGGGTTTGGCTCATACTTGTAATTTCAGCTGCTCATGAAGATGGGATCTGAAGATCACAGTTTGATGCCAACCCAAGGAAAGAAATCCTCAAGATTCTTATTTCAATTAAGTAGCAAAAAGCCAGAAGTGGAAATGTGACTTAAATGGCACAATGACTTCATTGAGCAAAATAATCTAAGCAAGATTCCAGACCTCTGTTCAAACCTATGTACTGGCCCACTAGCATACCAAAAGCCAAAATCCCCAAAAGACCAAACCAAAAACATGTTAAAATATTTTATAACTTTTGAAGCAAAATCCAATGAGGCAATGTAGTTTGTTGAAGATTTGGTGGTAAAATGTTGAAAAACCCCAAATTCCACATGTGTTTAAATGATGCAACACACAAGCAAACAAGTAAAAATTTCCCAATAAAGAATGTTCCTTAGTATTCAGTGGGACCCTTGACAAAGATTTTTTTCTATACTTTTCAAAAAATCAGTTAATTTTCAGTAGTATAAATCTTTATTGTAAGTTATAGAAGTTTTTTAAAGTTCCAAAGTGAATTGAATGTAAAACAAAAAGCACTTAATATTACCAGTTTCTATGCCTCTGGTAGAAAACCTGTAATACTGTGGCCTTTATGAAGGAGGAGAGGGAAGACTGGTCATGAAATGTTGGGAAGAAGAGTTTCCAATTGACTGTTTGAAACCCACTCTTCTGCCCCCCACCACAACAGGCAATGGCTTGAACTCCGGGATTAGGTGCTGTCCTTGAGCTTCTTCTGCTCAAAGCTAGCATTCTACCACCTGAGCCATGGCACCACTGCTAGCCTTTTCTGAGAAGTTTGTTAGAGTTGAGAGACTTGTGAACTTTTATGTTTGGGATTGGCTTCACATCTGAGTCTCCTGAGTAGCTAGAATTATAGTTGTGAGCTTCCCATGCCTGGCTTACATTCCACACTACTGAACACATAAAATTCAAGTAGGAGGCTAAGATCTGGAGAATGGTGATTCAAAGCCAGGCCAAGCAGAAAAGTCTGCAACTCCATCTTCAACAAGCAAAGAGCTGGACTTGAGCAGTGGTTCAAGTAAGGTGAGTATGAGACCCTGAGTTCAAATACCATTATGGGCAAAAACAAAACAAAATAAAGCAATGACCCAAATTAAAATAATAAAATTTCCCAGTACCAATATAATGGTCATTAAATAACAGTTTGAAAAGTAGAAAACAAGTACACCCCTCCATAAATCCACATATAAAAATATTCCAGCCAGGTACTGGTGGCTCAAGCCTGCAATCCTAGCTACTCAGAAGGTTGAGATCTGAGGATCATGGTTCAAAGCCAGCCCAGGCAGGAAAGTCCCTGAGACTCTTACCTCAATAAACTACTCAGAAAACCGGAAGTGGCACTGTGGCTCAAGTGGTAGAGTGCTAGCCTTGAGCTGAAGAGTGAGGGAGAGTGCCTAGGCCCAGAGTTAAAGTCCCATGACTGACAAAACAAAAAACAAGAAACAAAAAAAAACTTCCACAAAATATTTGAAATGAGTGCATTTTTAATAAGGAAACAACATTTTTCTTTCCTTTTTTTTCTTGCAACAGCAAAAGATATGGTTTATTGTACACGTGTCACACTCGGCCACAACTATGAACAGAACTAGTCCAGAATGTCACAGGTCTGGGGCACGGGACCATTAGGGGATGCTTGGTTATGAGCAAGGTGTGTCTTTCAGAGATGATCTTGGCAATGAAAGTTCTGGATCCACTGGGAAATCACAGCGGCATGTAGTCCAACATCTCAGCATCCCAGCCTATGGCATTCCTTATTCCTCCTGCTCCTCTGGCCTCGACTGGTGCACAAGCTGGTTTACTTGGACCTCTGCCTTATCATTCTTCTTTTGCACTTCAGCCTGCGCATTAGCTTCTTCCTCTACTTGGCTCTCATGGTGCAGTTTTTTCTAGGAAGATGGCGCTAAGGCCAAGAGCAAGAAACAACATTTTTCTACCTAAAGATGTCTGTGGGGAGAACAGTGGAAGAAATAGATTTATTCCCAGATATTTAGACCAACATGCCAATTCTGACATATCTTTGATGATAGAGATTGGATTTAGAATGATAAAAATAAACCAAAGGACTACATCCCAAAGTATTGGACACGGCTAACAAAGCAGAGTAGGGCATCAGGGTATAGGGTAAGAGCTATATAGAAAAGCTAGTTGATCCTACAATGAAAAGTGTTACCAGGTCTAGCAATTCAAGTTCGCCATACCAAGTAGATTTTGGAAAATAGTCTGCTACTTATTATATTAAAGAAAAATTTAAAATTGTAGGCTCTTCAACTTTATATCAGAGAACCAAAACTTTGCTCAGGGGACATGGTACTTAATATTTGGATCATCAAGTGCCAATTGCAAATTTAATTATACAAATAATAACTCTACTAATAGAGAATGTTAATTGTGTTTGATATAGAGTCACAATCTTAAAGAAAACAAACATAAAAAAACACCATCTGCTGATCAAAACAATGAAGTATATCTTGGGCAGCCATATGGTGAAATAGTAGCATTTTGATAAACCTAAAATATATAAAGCTTTATTTATCCAAGTTACAGGTCCAACAGCCACCATTTAGGATAGAGGATCAGAAATGCCTGCAAACCAGGCCTTTTTGCCACTTCAATTTTCTCACTTCAACATAGGGCAAGAGGTGTGATTCTAGAAGGTACAGAACTTGCCTGGAAAGCACAGGGCTGAGTCCCAACCCAAGGATCACCACTGAAAAACTTTCTTTCTACTTTCTTTCTCTCTTTTAGATTAAGTATAAATAATTTACACTGTCTCTTTATGTTGTCTGCTATATTTATTTATTCATTTCAAGTCATTATCACCAGATACTGTAAATATATAAAATTGCTATTTTACTAAATAACAGGTTTTTTTTTTCTCTTGAACTTGGATTCATTGTGGAAAAGTAGTGATGGATTGTTCTGTGAGAAATCTAAGATCTTGTACTCTAGCTTAAGTGACTTTAAGACCCTAATAACTGTCATAATTCTTTCTAAGCATTATTTGTCTTCTTTAAGAAGACAAAAAATAAAAAACAGGAATGAGCTCTAGGAAAGATAGTGAGACTTGGAAGTTTCCACTGGAGTGGCAATTCCCAAGACCATCATTTATAAGGAACAATGGTTTCTTATAGATGGAGTTGAAGATGTAAAACTGCTAAGACTTTTCCCACGGAAGAGACTATTCTTATTACACCTCTTTCCATGTCTTCCAACTGCCACAGTTCATTCACTTTTTTAAAACAAACTTTAATATTTCCACTTCATTCACCCAGATGTCCTTTTAACACTTCAAAGGCTATCTTTTTTTGAGAAATAATAAAATTTTCAAAAACACAAAAAAATGCCAAAAAGTTAAGAAGTTTGGAGATCAAGCAGATGAAAGGGAAAATTTGAATAAGGAGAGAGTTTAGTGTCCTAGCCATGAAAAAATCCTCTAAGAGTTAGTGAGTGAACACATGACTGCACATATCCACAGAATTGAAGCCACATGATGATTCTGGCTCCTGGTCCTCCTCTTTGCCTTCCTGGTCTGACACACCATTCTCTGTGGGTGCTGAGCTCTTCTTTAGGCTTTCTTCATTCCCCTCAAGAAACTCCTGTCTTATAGGCTTGCGCAAGATAGGCTTTTTCTTCTTTTTGACATTTGATTTAGGTTGAGAAAGCTATTTTTTTCTCCAATTCAATGCTGTTTGCCTATAAAAATCACAATAAGAAAAACCCAACTAAGACAAGCATCCTTGGTTAAAGGCATTCTAGGTTGTAATCTCTAAACTCTTACGACCTACTTTACTGTTGGCTTTGACCGTCTTTTGTCTTCCTTCTCAATCAAACTCCCCCCACCCCCACTCCTGGGGCTTGAACTCAGGGCTTAGAATCTGTTCTTGTTTGCTTTTTTCCCCTCAAGGTTAGTGATTTTTCACTTGAGCTGGAGCTCCACTTCAGCTTTTTGGTGATTAATTGGAGATAACTGAACCATGATGGTCAGATCTCAGCATTCTGAGTAGTTAGGATAACTCAATGAATTTTTAGGAAGAGGCATCATGATGTTACAGAATTTCATTAAGTCATAAATATGATGATACCCAATACCCTTGAACAAGGACATTCTCAACTTCACCCCAGCATAACCATTGAAGTCAGGGATTTTAAACACTTATACATTACTACTGCTCATACTCCCCTCAGACTTCAGGATCACACATCGCATTTGACTATCAAGCCTCACTGGTTACCTGGAACTCCCAACAACAGTTTCTGCTTTCCTTTTACTTGGAGAACTGAAACTTGAAGATTAGGATTTACTTAGTTCAATTTTAATTTGAGTCTCCTTGATGTTTTTCTTTAATTTTTGTTAATCAGTTTTTAACTTGAAGTGATACTCTGCTAAGATCAAGGCAACCTAAGAAGTAGCATGTCATTTTTAATTGTCTCTTTGCTTGGTTTACTTTAATCAAGGGATTAAGAAAGCTATTGTAAGGTTTTTGGTGGGGGTAGCATTGTGAGGAGAAGGGCAAATGGACAAATGTGGTCGAAGTACTTTATGTGGGCATACAAAAGTAAACAATGAAGGTGGGGGAAAGTGGCTCACAACTTTAATCCTATCTACTCAGGAGGTTGAAAGCAGGAAAAATCAGTGTCTTATCTCCAATAAACTACCAAAAGAAAGGAAATGGGGTGTAGCTCGTGTGGTAGCATGCTATGATTAAGCAAAAGAAGCACAGATATGGTACTCAGGCCCCAAGTTCAAGACCTAGAATAAGCACAAAACAAACTAAGAAAACTTGCTGAAATTGCTTTAAGAAGGATCTATGACAAAAAAATGGTTAGGGTAGATTTGATTTGGGAACATTTGATATCTGTCACAGTATATGCGAATAGATGCACTATGGGTTGCTCCTGAAATATTATTCCTTGTTCCATTATGAGCTATTTGGATTCACTATTTCAGTGTGAAGTGATATTTCTTGAGAGAAAATTGTCAGTTTGGAGCCCAGCACTGCTATATCATGCCTATAACCTTAGCTGCTCAGGAGGTGAAGATCTGAGGACCAATGTTTAAAGCCAGCCCATGAAAGAAAGTCCATGAGACTCATCTCCAAAACCTACTAAAACTCTCCTGGAAGTGGTGCTGTGACTCAAGTGGCACAGCACTAGTCTTGAGCAAAATTAGCTCAGAGACAGCACCCAAGCCCTCAGTTGTAACCCCAGGATCAGCATATACACAGAAAAATTTTAGTATGACTTCTGAATGAGGTTTTGTACCATTTTTCCATGAGTTCATTTTCAGACAGCACTATGTCCTGTGGAAGGCTTATGTGTTCTGGCATACACAGCATTTCTATTAGATGATATGTAATAGGCATCTACACAAAATTCCCTCACTCAATTTGTATTCTTCAGTTAACAATCTATTATGGGAAAGAATTGAATTTCCCCATTTATTTAAGTGCTCAATGAATTTAACAGGATAAATTTGTTGATTCCTATTTAAGTTATATTCAATTTCTATTAACTTACTCTTTTAAAGTTCTTATTCTTAGTTTATGTATGTATGTATGTATGTATTTTGTCTGCCATGGTGCCCAAAAAAAGGGCCTGGGAGCTGTCCCTCAGCTTTTCAGCTCAAGGCTAGCGCTCTACCACTTGAACCACACTACCACTTTTGGCTTTTTCTGCTTATGTGGTTCTGAGGAATTGAACCCAGGGCCTCATGCATGCAAAGCAAGCACTCTCCCACTCAGACACCTTCCCAGCCCCTCTTTGTTTAGTTTTAAAGTGCCTTTAATGACCTTTATTATTATAAGATGATATAATTCTATAACTATATCTAGTTTTTTTTACTAGGTTGATGATTTCCCATAGATTCACAGCCATCAAAAGATACGAAGTATTTCCTTCACCCTTAAAAGAACAGCCAACTTCTGTTTCCTCAGAAGTTGCACAGAGGTTCTTCCTGCAGAGTATCCCATACTTGTATCTAACACCATGTGACAGAACAGACAATAAAAATGTCTTGTTATTCTGTTATCCTCAGAAAATAAAATGCTATTCAAAATAGCTTTGGACCTTTGTTTCCTCATGTTATTTATAATTTAAGGGAGCTCAATGCCAGACATTACTATTTTCTCTAGTTGTATGTTACAGGATCTACATTCATTCCCATGGAATGTTTTATTTTTGTTGGGTGTGATGGTCCTTGTACTGAAAGACCCCCGAAGACTTGGGGTGTCCTTCAATCAGAAGAGACCCTTCCCCAAGGAACAACGAGACCACTTGTGCGGATGCAATCAGCAAGAGGTTTATTCGGGCATGCCTCGGCTCCCAGGTGCACTTAACCACGAGATCCACAAGGTTCGAGTCAAGTGTCTGAGAACCGGTTACACGGGTACCCGGGGCGACAAAGTCTATCGGGAGACTTGTGCGCCGAGTGCTTGAAAGCACCCTCTTTTTATGGACAGCAGAAGCGAGGTTACAGAAGCGAGATGCGTGGTTACAGGGGGATGATTGGTTAATTTCAAATTACGCTCAGGGTGAGGATTGGTCAGGTTAAGCTAGCCAGATGGGGTAGGTGGGGTTGGGGGGAAAGCTGACGTGTCGGTACTTGCCCGGACAAGTCTGTGCGGGTCGTTATGCACCGAAACTGTTTGTTCCCTAATTTTGACAAGTGATTTATTACATCCTGCCCTACCCTGCCATTAGGGTTAAGTTTTACAGGAAGGGACAGGTGGGTCGGCTATTTTCTAGGAATGTCTGGCTTTAAGGCATGTACTAGGGTCAGGCTAGGGTCTGCAGGCGGTGACTCAGAGGCTCGAGGTTTCGTTTCCTGGTTAGCGGCCTGCACTTATCCTGCCCCACCACCCCCTTAGGTATGCAGGGTAAGGGGCAGCAACTTTCTTGGGGTACCTAGTGGGCAAGCACGGGCTGGGGTCTTTCATCCCCCCATTTTCTTTTTGTATGAATGAAATCCTTCATTCAACTGGAGATTCCTCCGTCAATTTAAGTTGGTGGTATTGTTGGGTTAATACTAGGGCCTGTATGACCGACAGGCGGTCCTTTATAAATTGTATCAGGCGATTGATGATGCAGGGGCCCACAGTAAGGATTAACATGAGGAGTATTAATGGTCCCATTAATGAGGATATCAGGGTGGTAAACCACGGAGACTTATTCCACAACCCTTCATACCAAGTTTGTTGAGACTCAAATTCTCGCTGTCTATTGTTTAGTCTTTTTTTAAGTTTATCTAGGGACTTGATTATTACTCCTGTCTTATTGACATAAAAACAACATTCTTCTCTTAAGGCTACACATAAGCCCCCTTCCTTTAAGAACAGTAAGTCCAATCCCCTTCGATTTTGAAGGACCACTTCAGCTAAGGAGTTTACCGAATCCGTCAGTGTTTGGACGGTGTTTGCCAAAGTTTTTAAGTCGTTATTCATGGCTTGTTGGAGGTCTGAATAGTAATCCACTCTTGTCAGGGCGGTGGTTCCTGTGGCAATCCCAGCCGATATCCCTCCTATACCTAGAAGGACAGCCAATGTAATAGACACGAGCTCCCTTTTGTTTCTCTGAGTTGGTCGGTCAAAGTATTGGAGGACAGCGCTGTCAGGATGGTAAGTGATGCGAGGCCAAATCTGTACTAATACACAATAATCCTTACTTTGATTAAAAATAGCTGCCGACACACAGGGGGTTAGGCCTGTATTGCAAGCCCAATAGAGCCCAGTTTGGGGAACCAAGTAATGGGATCTAGGGGATACAGCCTGGTTATTATTGCACAGTCTTTGATGGGAAGGGGGGATATTACCTAAACACGTCCCGCTCTTAGATACTTCTGGGAGAGTTAGCTGGTGGGAAGGCAGTGAATTACAGATGGAAGGGGGGTTGGGGTGGATGGAAAAATTGGCTTTTACAGCAATGCCTTCATAGTATGGAGGATTGGAGACCAGGCATAGCCAACAGCTCTCGGTGCGACTGGGATCAGAATAATTTAAAGCAGTATATGCTCCCTTTACAAGGTCAATGAGTCTTTCCCCTGCCTCTGATGCGGCCAGGACCGGCATTGAGGCGGATAGGTAGGGGGAACTGGTCGCAGAAGGGGGTGGAACGGGGGCACTGAGCAAGGGGGTTTGCGGAGGATTTCTAGCAGTGAGGACCCTGGGTTTTGATAAAACTGGGTTGGGCCCGATTGGCAGGATGGGTGTTATTGTTTGCCTGCGTAGCCTGATTTGGAATGTCACCCCATAGGGCCCCGATCCAATTGTATGCCATCTAATTCCCCACTGTCTGCCTGCCATCCATAGGGCAGGAAGTAAAGCTCTTCCTCTGTCTGTAAAGGATACTTTTAAAGGCAGGCACGTACTTTTGAAGTAGCATGAAGTACCCCAGGGCCGTCCCTTTTTTACATTAATTAGGTCCCAAGTGGAACTTGGGTTCCAATATGCGTCACCCGTGGTCTCACAACCCCAAGAGGCACAAAAGTAGTCACTCTCCTGTCCACACTGGTTAGATGCTGCTCTACCTTCTCGAGGGCAAACATAAAAATCAACCTTGGCTAAACTCGTCCTTTTGTCAGGAGAACAGCATCCTGCATTAAAGCCCCCCATATTGGGTATGCCCGAGCAGTCTTTTACCGGGAGTTTATCAAAGGTGAAACCGGGCAGGTCCCAGGGGCGGGGCGATCCGGCTACTAATTGGCAAACATCTGGGGTTAGATCTGGCCACCAAGCTCCCCACGGATGGCGGTCGGAGCTGATCTGCCAGACTACATCCGCTGTGCCAGACAAAATCTGCCAGGTTTGTCGCACGGGCTGGTGGGGATTGGGAGAAGCAACACTCAAGAGGGATAGGAATAGCAAGTAAGCAAGGGAAGTAAAGGAAATCATATTCGCGTAAGTCTTATCTTTAAAGGATTTTGAGTGCGCTGCACTTTCCAGTCCGGGTTTGTTGAGGTCTCTTCCGGGGTCCGGGCGGCCTTGATGTGGGACGCGTGGATCCAGGCGGCGATCCCGTCTACCTTTACGGCTGTAGGAGTGGTGAGGAGAACGATGTATGGTCCTTTCCACCGTGGTTCCAAGTTTTTGGTCTGATGGCGTCGGACCCACACAGAATCTCCTATCTGGAAACGATGAGGCACGACAGGGTCGTTTTGTTGATCCTGGTACACTGCCGCAAGAGGCCTCCAGACTTCACGCTGAACAATCTGAAGTGCCTGCAAGTGAGCTTGTAAAGAAGGGCTATTAGCATAGTCAGATATATGAGGGTCAAGAAAATTGACAGCCGGCGGGGGAGCTCCGTACAAGATTTCAAAAGGGGTGAGGCCATGTGGGCCAGGGGTATTGCGAGCGCGGTAAAGGGCAAGGGGCAGGAGGAACACCCAGTCCTTTGAGCCAGTTGCAAGTGTTAATTTGGTTAAAGTCTCCTTAATCGTTCTATTCATTCTTTCTACCTGCCCTGAGCTCTGGGGTCTGTAAGCACAGTGCAATTTCCAATCAATCCCCAACAGTTTGGCCACCAACTGACTTACCTGGGAGACGAACGCAGGCCCATTATCAGTCCCTAATACCTGTGGCATACCATATCGGGGAAAAATTTCTTCCATCAGCTTCTTTGTTACCACTCTGGAGGTTTCATGTTTGGTAGGGAAAGCCTCTACCCAGCCTGAGAAGGTGTCCACAAATACTAGGAGATATCTGTAACCATACTGTCCAGGCTTAATCTCCGTGAAGTCGATTTCCCAGTGAGTCCCAGGTCGCTGTCCTCGTACCCGCACTCCTGGCCCTATTTTGGTCTTTCCAGCGTTGACACGGGCACATATTGTGCATTGATCTGTCACTGCTTGTAGGCTGTCCTCTTTTCCCAGAAGATGCATTAGCCCTTCCTCACGCTCAAGGAGGGTCTTCATTTTCCGGTTGCTAAGATGGGTTAGTTTGTGGAGGCGGTCTATCATTTGACGGGTCCACTTTCTTGGCCAAACAGTCTTCCCATCGTTAGTCCAAGCCCCTCTCTCAGGGTCAAAGGTGGCCCCCATTTTCTTTAGATCGTTCATGTCCTCTGGACTGTAGGGGAGCGGACTGAGTCTCTTTGTTTGTGGCTTGGTTGTCATGGGGAGGAGGACCGGGGTGGTTGGAGTCCCGGCTAGCGCTGCCTCCCGGGCCGCCCTGTCAGCCAGTCGATTGCCTCTCGCTTCCGGGGTCTGTCCTTTTTGGTGTCCCGGACAGTGTATAATGCTCAGTTTTTGGGGCAAGAACAAGGCCTCCAATAGGGCCAGAATTTCCGGCTTGTTCTTAATTTCCTTGCCCTCTGAGGTCAGTAAGCCCCGCCTGCGATAGATTTCTCCATGCACATGGGCCGTAGCAAAAGCGTAGCGACTATCGGTGTAGACGTTAAGTCTCTTGTCTTTTGCCATTTTGAGTGCATGGGTCAGGGCGATCAGCTCGGCACGCTGTGCTGACGTCCCAGGCGGAAGTCCCTCCGCCCAAACTACCTCAGTCTCGGTGGTGACAGCAGCTCCGGCCTTCCTCTCACCATGGTCCAAGAAGCTGCTCCCATCTGTATACCAAGTGAAATCAGCATCCCGGAGGGGCTGGTCGGTCAAGTCCGGTCGAGTTCCATGTACTTCGGCCAGGATCTGCAAGCAGTCATGGGGCTCCGCCTCCCCCGGTTGTGGCAGCAGGGTAGCGGGGTTCAGAGTTACTACAGGCCCGAACTGTATTCTGTCTTTATCTAGGAGCATGGCTTGGTAGTGGGTCATGCGGGCGTTAGAGAGCCATCGGTCTGGTGGTTGTTTGACCAGGGCCTCTACGGCATGTGGGGCCAGGATGACAAGTGGCTGGCCTAGGGTAAGCTTACCCGAGTCTTTTACCAGGACTGCAATCGCCGCGACCATCCGCAGGCACGGGGGCCATCCGGAAGCAACCGGATCCAGCTTTTTGGAGAGATAGGCCACAGGACGTCTCCAAGGCCCCAGCTTCTGGGTCAGGACTCCTTTTGCATATCCTTGCTTTTCATCTACAAACAGCTCAAAAGGTTTGGTTAGATCTGGCAACCCCAAAGCCGGGGAGTGTAAGAGCGCCTCCTTAATGTTTTGGAAGGCTTTTTGTTGGATCTCTTCCCAGACAAATAGCGTCCCTGGTTTTGTTAACGGGTACAGAGGGGCGGCTATCTCCGCGAAGCTGGGAATCCACAGTCGGCAGAATCCAGCTGTTCCTAGAAACTCCCGCAACTGTCTTGGACTCTGGGGTGGGGCAATATCCATAATTGCCCGTTTGCGAGACTCTGTCAGCCACCTCTGCCCGTCCTTGATCTGATATCCTAGATACGTTACTTGTTTCTGACAAATTTGCGCCTTTTTGGCGGAGGCCCTGTAGCCGATGGCACCCAGGGCCTGCAGGAGATCTTCAGTCCCTGAGTTGCAGTCCTCCTGTGTCTGGGCTGCCAGCAGGAGATCATCTACGTACTGGAGCAATATTAACGTGGGATGTTGAATTCTAAAGTCGGCTAGGTCCCGATGTAATGCCTCATCAAACAGTGTGGGGCTGTTCTTAAACCCCTGGGGCAGTCTAGTCCAAGTCAATTGCCCCGACACTCCCAGCTCTGGATCCTTCCATTCAAAGGCAAAAATAGGCTGGCTATTGGGATGGATTCGTAAGCAGAAAAACGCGTCCTTCAAGTCCAAGACAGTATACCAGATATGAGTGGGGGGCAAACTGCTCAGTAGGTTGTATGGATTAGGGACCGTGGGGTGAATGTCCTCAACCCGCTTATTTACTTCTCTCAAGTCCTGTACTGGTCTATAATCTTGAGTTCCCGGCTTTTTGACCGGGAGGAGTGGAGTATTCCAGGGAGACTGGCAGGGGGTTAGTATTCCTTGATCTAACAGTCTCTTTATGTGAGGACGAATTCCCCGACAGGCCTCTTGGGACAGCGGGTATTGTTTTATAGACACAGGGGAGGCAGCGGCCTTTAGTTGGATAACTAAAGGAGCCTGGTGGACGGCTAAGCCTATGCCTCCCGTCTCCGCCCACGCATGCGGGAACTTTCGCACCCAAGGTCGTATGTGGGCGTCCTCTTTGTCCTGTTCTTGTTCATACAACCTGTACTCGTCCTCTATTCCGAGGGTCAGTACATGCAATGGCTGTCCCTTGGGTCCAGTAATGCGTGCCCCTGTCTCCTCAAAATGAATTTGTGCCTTTAATTTGGTTAACAAGTCTCTTCCCAGTAGAGGGTAAGGGCAGTCGGGAACATGCAAGAAGGAATGTGTTACCTTACCGGTGGCCAGTTGCACTCTTCGATCGGTGGTCCACCGATACCGCTTCCCTCCAGTGGCTCCTTGCACCCAGGCTGATCGGTCACTCAGGGGTCCGGGGGTCGTGGTCAATACCGAGTGTTGGGCCCCCGTATCCACCAGGAAGGTGACGGGTTGCCCCCCAACTTCCAGAGTTATCCTAGGCTCAGGGGGGGGCTCCTGGCCTGGACCCCCCTAATCGTCTAGGGTTAGCAAGGATGTCTGGGGTCTTGGTCTCCGATGTCCCCAGGGTTTTTTTGGACAGTCTCTCATCCAGTGTCCTTTTTCCTTACAGTATGCACACTGGTCTTTTTCCAATGGGTGGCCCGGTCTGTCTCCCCTCTGTTTTCCCTGCTCCTGTCGCTGCCCTGATACTATGGTGGCCAATAGCTTACTCATCTCCTTTGTTCTTTTGCGATCACGTACGCTTTCTCTCTCTTCAGCTTCCTTCCTCAGCCTTTCCTCTCTTTCTTCTGGAGTCTCTCTCTTATTATAAATGCGTTCGGCTTCCTTAAGCAAGTCCTGGAGGGACAATGTCTGAAGATCCTCCTGTCTCTCTAGCTTCTTTCTGATATCAGGAGCCGATTGCCAAATAAAAGACATAGCAACATTCGTAGCCTGCCCTGGATCCTCAGGGTCGTAAGGAGTGTAAATGCGATACGCCTCCTTAAGACGCTCAAGAAAAGCCGAAGGCGACTCCTCTACCCTCTGAACTACTTGCTTTACCTGAGCCAAATTGGTGGGCCGCCGGGCGGCCCCTTGGAGACCCACTATCAGCAACTGGCGGTAAAGGCGTAGGTGGTTCCTACCTGCATCCGTATTGAAGTCCCAATTGGGCCGTTCCAAAGGAAAAGCAGCGTCTATCTCATTTGGCAGTTGAGTGGGACGCCCGTGGTCCCCAGGGACGTTCTTTCTCACTTTGAGGAAAACACGCTGTTTTTCCTCGGTAGTCAACAGCACCTGTAATATTTGCTGGCAATCGTCCCAAGTTGGTTGATGAGTCACTAAGATAGATTCAATTAAAGAGGTTAGTTTTGAGGGGTCTTTACTAAAGGGAGGGTTGTTAGTTTTCCAATTATACAAGTCTGAGGCCGAAAAGGGCCAATATTGCAGCTGGCCGTTCGTCCCTGCACGCAGAGGAAACGCCTGAGAGGTGGAGATAGAGTCCGGGACCTGCTCTCGGCGTCCGCGGAGTCGACCGGCCACCGGGGATGGTGCAGGGTCGGCAGGCGGTGGAGGGGCGGCAGCCGCTGCTTCCTGAGGCTGTTGAGCATGTCCCTGATAGGGAGGCGGTTCTTCCGTCAACAAATCCAGGAGAACTTCTTCCCCTGGTGGCAGAACCTTTGGGGTGGCAGGCCTGCCTTTCTCCGGGGGCACCTGTTTTTCACTTTCTAGGGGAACAAGGGCTGGGTAAAGTGAGGAATGTGAGGGAGGTTGGGGAGCTGGAGAGGGGAGGTGAGGAGGAGGGAGTTGGGGTTGGGGAGCCAAGGACGGAAGGGGCGGGGACGGTGCAGATGGAAGGGTCAAGGGAATAGGGACTTGGGGCGCCGGGGCGGGTAGGAAGGGTCTTATCCACGGGGGAGGATCAGAAATAAGAGCCTCCCAAGTGACAATATAGGGGACCTGGTCTGGGTGTCCGTGCGGTCCCGGATCCATGACTTTGGCCTTAACCTGTAAGGCAATGGTTAGGTTAAAGGTTCCTTCTCGTGGCCATCCACAATTAAAAGTGGGCCATTCTGATGAACAAAAGGTTATCCATTTTCTTTTTTTAACTTTTACTGAAAGATTGTGAGCTGATGTTTGCACATCTTTCCAGTTCTGTAAAGTAAGGTTAAGTGGGGTCGCGACAGTTTGTCCCATTTTAAGACTTTAACGAACACAGACACGAGACAGACAACACTTAGCTTCGCTGCGCGTTTTTGCTCACAAACTGAAAGCAAAACCCGATGGAGACTTTATTGAGAGTCCGGATCTCTCGTCTCCCCTGATGAACCACGCGTCCAAAAGGACCGGGTTCCAGATGGGCCACTTTTTCAGGCCCTCCGATGAGCCACTTTTTCAGGCTCCCAGAAGCCCCCAAGACGTCTCCTGGGGACCGCGGTCGGGAGTACGAGCTCGTCAGCTCCTCCACGGGTCCGCCTGATACAGACGAGAACGGCCGAACTCACCAGATTCGCAAGCGCACAGAAATTGGCCACACAAGACTTCAGACAACTTACAGACCGCACACAGACGACACACAGATGCTGGCCAGCTTACCTCCCGAAAATGGGTCGGTGGTCCCTGGGTGGGGGGTCTCTATCCCGGACGAGCCCCCACATGAAAGACCCCCGAAGACTTGGGGTGTCCTTCAATCAGAAGAGACCCTTCCCCAAGGAACAACGAGACCACTTGTGCGGATGCAATCAGCAAGAGGTTTATTCGGGCATGCCTCGGCTCCCAGGTGCACTTAACCACGAGATCCACAAGGTTCGAGTCAAGTGTCTGAGAACCGGTTACACGGGTACCCGGGGCGACAAAGTCTATCGGGAGACTTGCGCGCCGAGTGCTTGAAAGCACCCTCTTTTTATGGACAGCAGAAGCGAGGTTACAGAAGCGAGATGCGTGGTTACAGGGGGATGATTGGTTAATTTCAAATTACGCTCAGGGTGAGGATTGGTCAGGTTAAGCTAGCCAGATGGGGTAGGTGGGGTTGGGGGGAAAGCTGACGTGTCGGTACTTGCCCGGACAAGTCTGTGCGGGTCGTTATGCACCGAAACTGTTTGTTCCCTAATTTTGACAAGTGATTTATTACATCCTGCCCTACCCTGCCATTAGGGTTAAGTTTTACAGGAAGGGACAGGTGGGTCGGCTATTTTCTAGGAATGTCTGGCTTTAAGGCATGTACTAGGGTCAGGCTAGGGTCTGCAGGCGGTGACTCAGAGGCTCGAGGTTTCGTTTCCTGGTTAGCGGCCTGCACTTATCCTGCCCCACCACCCCCTTAGGTATGCAGGGTAAGGGGCAGCAACTTTCTTGGGGTACCTAGTGGGCAAGCACGGGCTGGGGTCTTTCAGTACTAGGGCTTCAACTCAGGACCTGGTAATGTCCCTTCAGTTTTTTGCTCAAGGCTGGGACTCTTCCACTTGAGCTACCTCACTGCTTCTGGCTTTTTAGTGTTAACTGGAAATAAGTCTGGGTAGTTGATGGAGAGGGTATGACTGTGATACATTGTATACATGTATGGGAACTTCACAACCTCCTTCTTGTACAACTAATACTTGCTAATAAAAAAGAAAGATAATTAGAGGTCTAATTCTTCAAGGTAAGTTTCTTGTAATTTCCCTTGTAATTTCTCTTGTAATTTCCCTTCTTCTGTCTTTCTCATTTTTTTCATGCTAGCATTGTGGTTTGAACAAAAGGCCTCAGTGCTGACCTTTAGCTCTTTTTCTTATGGCTAGTACTTCAGCCACAGCTCTAGTTCCAGCTTTTTGCTAGGAAATTAGAAGAAAGAAACTCTCTTGATATTTCTGCCTAGGTTGTCTCTGAACCTCAGTACTCAGAGCATAGCATCCTGAGTAGCTAGGATTACAGGTGAGAGCTACTCAGATCCTTGTTGTCTCCTAAATTATCCCATGTCCATTTCACAATGGTAGTCCATTTCCATGGCTCCCAGCCTTGCAGCAAGAGCTTAATTATAATCGAACACCAAGTCTTACCTCCACCACAGATGCTATTTTTTGTGTCATACTCTGACTATAGACACCCTTCCCCTGGCTGATGCATTGCAACATCCTAGATGGCTCTCATACTAGGCCACAAGGATAGGAAGCCAGGAAACACTAGCTTAGAAGCTGTTAAATCAGAGAAGCAAAAAGATATCATAGTGCATACTGCTGTGATCTTATTCTGACTTAAACAGCCTTGTCATCTATTACCAGGAGTAGCTTTGACATCACATTCTGAGTAGTGACTGGGTGTAAGCTGGTGTGTCTGAGCTGACTATGGTATTGGCCGGAGCCTGTGCAGACTGAAGAGACAAGCCAGTGCCAGCAGCACACACATTGGAATAACAAAGCAACCTATAGTTAGGCATTGCCACTCTTTGTTCTAGAGTAATGAATGAATGACTCTCTAATTTCTTGACAGGAAATTCCTGCAGACCCATATGCAGCTGCCTCATCAGAGCAAGTAAAGAGCCTGGTGCTACCTGGAGGGAACACTGTGAGAAGCTGCCAGAAAGCTTCTGTTTACTGGACTCATGGGGCTCCTCTGTCCTCTAGAATTAATGACAAATGAGGAGCAAACACCTCCCCCTCTAGGCAGACATACACAGGAAAAGCATTGCCACAGCACAACAGGGGACTCCCAAGACACACACTTGATCTGTGCTGTCAGAGCTGAGAGTTTTTAATGACACTTCATCCCACAGTGCTCCCTAAAACCCTCATCCCAACCCTGCTCCTTTCATGTCCCTGACAATGTTTATAGGCATTCCACATCCAGACTGAAGATGTTCCTTCATGTTTGGAGTAAGTCTGTCAGACTTTATATGGATCCACTGATCAGTCAGGACTCCCGATCCCTCCCATCCCCCTTTTGATACTGTGTGTCTCTTGACCTAGTCCTGTCTTCTCTTTTCAAGATACATTCAAGGCCGGGTGCAGGTGGCTCACACCTGTAATCCTAGCTACTTAGAAGTCTGAGATCTGAGGATCGTGGTTCAAAGCCAGCCTGGGCAGGAAAGTCCGTGAGACTCCTATCTCCAATAAACCACCAGAAAACCAGAAGTGGCTCTGTGGCTCAAGTCGCAGAGTGCTAGCCTCGAGCTGAAAAGCTCAGGGACATCACCCAAGCCAAGCCCAGAGATCAAGGCTTATAACTCAAAATAAATAAATAAATAAATAAAAGAAAGCAAAAACATACAACACTCAGAATGGCAAGCAGCTGAAAACAGGATGGAAAAAGCCAACATTATCTATGACAGTTTTCAGATTGTGCAGAGAAATGCCTGCATTGTTGGAGCCCAAGCCCATCTGATAGCTGAGTTCTAGCTGGCTGGCATGCCCATTGAATGATTTTAATAAATACAAGGGCCCCCTCCATGGAAACAAGGAAGCAGGTAAAGTTTAAAGTCCAGGTGTTGGACCCAGGATTAGGTCATGAAACAGTCTGTGATTTTGGTGGTTTCAGTCAAGGAACAAACAAGACGGGTTTTTTGAGAACAACCCCACTCCTTACTGTCATTTCCCGGCTAAAAATTCCTCAGGGGTGACGTACAGTGACCTTTAAGTGGGACAATCACAGGGCACCCTGTGTTAAATATTAATTTTGTGGTTTTTGCCTTTAAAAATGCCTGTAACCGCTGCTCAGGGCTCCTCCCTCCTCCCGAGGCAGAGAGCCCATTTGTGCAAACGTTCAATAAACTCCTCTTGCTCATTGCATCTACTGGCTTGGAGTCTGGGTTTCTGGGGCACCCTCCCGTTGATGAAAGCATCCTAGGTTATTGGGGTCTTTCACCCATGATGCCAGGTAATGGTATTCACAAGTTTTGTGATATTATTGGATGACACCAATAGGCTTCAAGTTGGGAACCTGAAAATTTTCTATTGATCTAGAAGGAGAAATATACCATGACAAGAAATGGGATTAACACAATGCCAGAAGCAAAAGGCCATCCAATCCAAGGAAGACAGAATAACTCTGTCTCTGAAAAGATGATTCTCTCACAAGGAATCCTGAGCTGAGTATGGTGGTCTATGTTTACAATCTCTGAATTTAGGAGGCTGAGTCAGAAGTTAGGTTGAGACTAGCCTAAGTTCCACACCAACAGAAGAACACAAAACAAAACCACATCTTCCAAAATAAAATAAGGACTGAAAATGTGGCTTAGTAAATAGAGTGCTGGCCGAGCACATGCATGAAGTCCTGGGTTTGGTTCTTCAGTACCACATAAAGAGGAAAGGCTGGAAGTGGTACTGAATCTTGAGTGGCAGAGTGCTAGTCTTGAGCAAAAGAAACTCAAAATGAATGGTGTTAGGAAAAATATAAAATTAATGAAATAATATCTCTCTCCCTCTCCTATATCCCTTCCTGCTTTCCTCCCTCCCTCCTTTTCTCAGTACTAGGGTTTATATGAAGGATTTCATGCTTAGGCAGGTGTTTAACTCTTAATCCACACCACGGCCTTTTTGTACTTTAGTTTTTAAGTTAGGGCATCCTGTTTTCTTCCCAACCCAGGACAAGCCTCCCATCTAGCTGAGATTATTGGAATCAGATCTCACTTTTAGCCTGGGTTGGTCTTGGATTGCAATCCTCTCAATCTATGCCTCCCAAGTAGATGGGACTACAGAAGTTATCTATCATGCTTAGCCTTAAAAATGATCACTTAGTGAACTCAGGCCAGTGGCTCCAGCCTGTAATCCTAGCCACTCAGGAAGCTGAGATCTAAGGATCGAGATTCAAAGCCAACCCATGCAGGAAAGTCCATGAGACTCTTATCTCCAACCAGAAACCACCAGAAAACTTAAGTGGTGCTGTGGCTCAAGTGGTAGAGTGCTAGCCTTTAGCTGAAGAGCTAAGGGACAGCAGCACCCAGGCCCAGAGTTCAAGTCCCAAGACAGACCAAAAAAAAAAAAAAGATCACTTAGGAAGGTAATAAACTCATGAACTCATGAATTCTCACATTTATTTAAATAGCGGGCTGCCAGTCATATTTTACAAAGCACTTATGGGGCCCATGAAGTCTTTTATTTTTAAATACAATAAAATAGTACTAGAGCAGTTGGGATTTTGTTCTGCCAGTAACACAACTGTAAGAGCCTCGGAGGGAGCAAGCAAGCCGGCTACAGGCCAGCGCCACCACCACTTCTTCTGAGCTGCAGTGAGAAGCAGCAAGCAGCCATGGCTGGGGCACAGGCTCCTCAGGCCAGACCCTGCAGGCAAGGCAGCCCCTCCAAATCCCTCAAGCTGCCGACCTCAGGCCTCAAAGGCTCCAGGGCTGAGCTTTCTGGGCTCATCCCTAGGCTGGAAGTGCAGTGTGAAACAGCAAAAGAGCCAGCGAGACTCCTCCAGTGTCAGGGCCACCAGGCAGGAGTGGAGCCAAATGGCCAAACTTGCAGCAGCGACTGCAGCAGTTGTTGCTGCCTCGTGCAGCGTGGGCCAGGGCTCCTGCAGCTGCTCAGGCACAGCCAGAGGCGGAGAAAAACTCCAGGACTGACACAGCCCCCTTCCACCCAATCTGCCTAAGATCTGGGAGCTGGAGCGGGAGCAGAAGGAGAGGGGTTCAGATGGGTGTTGGAGGCATAGACCTGCAAAACCCCATCTGAGCACCTGTGTGCCCTGAGGGTGCATGCAGGCATGCATTCCTTCCTTCCAATTTATTTATTTTTGTTGGTCATGGGGTTGGCTCTGGGCCTGGGCGCTGTCCCTCAGCTCTTCAGCTCAAGGCAAACACCCTACCACCTGAGCCACAGCACCACTTCCAATTCTTCTGAGGGAGGAAGGGACACCCCTTCCTCAATGCTGGGCAAAGGTTCTGCCCCGGTGCCAGACTCAGGTAAGGGTTTGCTCAAAGTGCCATTCGTGCTTCATCTACTTAGCCCCGTAGAACAATGCCTGGAGACCCCCCCCCCCATGTGTACTCACCTGTGCTTTACCTACTTTTACAACCTTGATTAGTGGAACTGCTCCACATTTGTTGACAAAGATTAGCTTTTCCTGCTTAAACTCTCATTGTGTGTGCTCCCATAAAACTGTTTAACTCTCTGCCCCTAACTGAAGATTTACTTCTCCTGCTTGTGTGCTGTATATAAGCATGTGATGTTTCAATAAATTTTGTCTATACCCATATGGTGTAGTCCCTTCTTGCCTATACCACACTTCGTGTTCCCAGATCCCACTGTGGAAACAGCAACAGATGGCGTTATGCCGGTCAATGCCTCTGACATCTCCCCCCTTTTTTTGTTTTTTAAGTACAACTGTAAGCAAGAGATCCCTTTGCAGCAGGGATTTGCAGAAACTATTTTGGAATGGAGACAGCAATATCCTGACAAGACATAATGCAATCAATCCTGTAGAAACACTATGGGTAAAACTGTGCCACCAGGTACGAGGGTCCAATTGGTTTAGCACAGATGCAATTCCCTCAGCCAGACCTTCATATCCCACCCCAGGGAGTTGTGACAAGAAAATCTCAATGACTTCCTGCTGTAACTAGTGTATGTCCCAAGTCAAATTTCCTTGCAAGACCGGCAGGTGGAAGTCCCTGACAAGTAATGTTAGAAGTGTTGAATCAAGTAGGAGTGATGCACAGTTTTGTTGAGCTCTAATCACACTTGAAGGTTAGCTGTTTCTGCAGATCAATTATCTGGTCTCCCATCCACTACACCATGTGTTGCAGGGTGTTCAGACGGGACTCAATGTCCTGTTTAATATTGTACTAATGAGTCCATAGTTGGTGACAGTCCAGCCACTTCTCTACAAAGTCCTTGGTTTGGCTGGAGGAATGCAGGGCCACTCCGGCAGTCACAGCAGTCATGGTGATAGGAATCATTTCAAGGATCACAGCTACATTCAGACCCAGGAATCTCCTAGTTCTCTTCAGCAGTTGCTGGAAGACTCCTGTCAACAAACCAACAGTGGGGCTCTCCTGCCAAGGTTGGGTGAGGTTAACAGGCACCCAGACCCCTAAGCGAGATCTTAATATCAGGAGAGACTTAGAAGGCATATTAAAAGAAATAGTATGATTTAAGCATGTAAAGAGTCCAGGCTGTGTGGGTTCTCATTGATTGACACTGTCCCTGTGGGCTAGTACATAGGAAAGTTTAACACAACCCTGTACAGTAGAAGAATGGTTCCTGTAAAATGTATAATTTGCCTCATGGGCCCTAGTAAAGTGACCAATCCAATTCTGAGTTGTATAAAATGGGGTGGCAAGTTTTTATAAATGCCACTGCTCAGGCCCCAAGTCTCCCTTGAAATGTATATGTGGCCTACGAGGCATAAGGCCTCCATCATGCCAGGTGAGCAAGCCAATGGATTCTACATGATTTATAACTCCATTGTATAGAAGTCACCGTCAGAAGAATTATTAGTATACCAATCACCAACATGCTTTTCAGAATAATTGGCAATGAAACATCCATGAGGACCTCAATTTATAAATGAGATGTTATCATTATGCTGTATAATCTTTCCTCTAGGGTTTTGACACTGAGACCACTGAATAGAAACATAAACCCAATTCAATAATTAATGCCCTGGCATACTAGGTGAGGTGGTCGCCCAGTCTTATTTGTATAAGAATGATCCTGACCAATAAAATTTAAGGAAATTGTGCTGAATAGCCCCATATGATTGTTGATCTTATCATCAGGCAAGATGTATGCCCATACCTGTCTTCTGGTTGGTAAGCAAGGTGATGTCCCTAAACACAGTGGTAAAGACTCAAATCCTAAAGAAATATTATAAGGTATTCCTTCCTCACCTGGATGAGTATGGTCTGCATGATCCAATGGTGGAGGAAAATATGTGCTGTCATTTGTATACGCCACAGGACCTTGGTCTAGCTAATCCACTAATTTTAACAATGGTAGGTGAGGGACATAGGACCAATATGCATGTTCACTATTCACTGCCAAAGTATTCGCAAGCAGTGCAATCATGGCCAAAACAGATATTCAGGTATTCTAGGGGTTTTTGTACTGACCAGGGTGGCTTCAGTCTTGTGTCAACACCTTATTCTGACCCCATGTTGGTGGGGTCAAGCTGGTTTTCTTATGATAAGGATGATGGCTTCCTCGGAACTTCAAGGTTAGGTCTGCAAAGCTGCGTACTAGATCTTCTTCCTCAGGGTTGTTTTGTCTTGTTTTTGCCTCTCTGGAGGTTGGATGAGTCAAAAAGGGACCCAGATGTTGCCAGTGGATCCATCTGGAATGATATAAACACTGTTTTCCCTTATGGGTCATTAGTCTTGGTCTTCATTGATTAAATTTTTTAAACCATATGGGAATAGATAGTGAGGTGGTGCTAGAGGGATAAAATGCTTTTCAGCTTTAGTGAAAGGATCACTTTGAGTGAAATTTTAAAAATTTAGAGTAAATAAGGTTAAGGCAAAAGTTTCCCTTGGTGATTCCCCTTTTTTGTTTTTTTAATAATTGAAGCTTAAATGTTTTATGGGTGTGTAAACAGTTGGCATTAGTCTACACAGGTTGATTAAAGAAGTTTTACCTAGGGACTAATTTTAGTAAACTCCCCTAATATTTTTCTGGTTGTACACTGGCTTTTATAATATGGTGTGGGGTAGTTTGTCAAGGTGACAACTTTTTACTAATTACATTTTATTCCAAACTAGAGTTTAGGCATAATTTTTTAACTTTTAATAACTGTATGGACCATTTTGGGGGGGCTATAGCAGCATAGCCTGTTTAGTACTTTGGTTTGTAAAAGATTTAAATAGTCTAGGATGTTTAATGGTAAGATCCAGAAGAAGTTCCGCTTGTAGGTGGTCAGTGGCAGTTTTGTAATTGACAAACAAGTTATAAAAGCAGAACTAACAGTTAGTAATTACAAATTGCATCAAGGCAAATAGGGTGGTTGAGTCCAAACAACTGCCTGTAGACATCCTGGTATCTAGGCTGGAGATGGGGGCATTGCACCCAGCTTCAAGGCCTGGAGGTGGGACAAGTCTTACCTTGAAATCCAAGGAAAACATTACCTCCCCAAATGGGGGAAAGCATTGTTTAGCTCCTCAAATAGCCTAGGTGGGATGGGCCATCCTTTGGAATACAGATGTTTAGTGTAGCTCCTGGTGCTTAACTCTCTACTTAAGCCCTTATCTTTGAAAATTTAACGTTTGGTCTAAATCTTGATACAAATGGTCGTTTTACTAATTATCAAACCACAATTTTGTTTTATTTTGGTGTTTGTACCAATGTTTCTCTGCTTACCTGGGACTTATTTGTCTCAGTTAAATTTGAATTTTCTCCTTCCTTGTTCTAACTAATACCCTATCTGTTTACTTTTGATCTGGTCCTAACAATTTCACATTTTATTCTTAAACAAATTTATTTGGTTAGTGTCAGCCCAGAATTTACTGCCAATTAGGGTTTTAAGCTAATACAGAGCAGTTTGGTTTTAAGCTATTCCCCACATTTCACAACCTCAGCCTTTTACAGCCAAGCATTACAAATGGTTGACAAGTTCTTGCCCAGTTATGCATGCTTATAAACTAGCTTGCCATGACCTCCAGCTCTGATCAATTTTAGAAGAGCCAAACATTATTGCCCAAGCCCCAGGAGTGCCTTTTTCTATGTTAGGGAAAATGTAACCTTGACATTTCCCTTGGTCACTAGACTTGAACTTAGTGCCTGAGTGCTGTTTTTCAGCTCTCCAGTGCAAGGATTGTACTTTTCCACTTCGGACTCCAAAGCAACTCTGCCCGCTTTTTTGGCACTCTGCTGGCTAGTTAGAGATGATAATCTTTCTCTGCCTGGACTGGCTTTGAACTGCAGTTTGTAGATTGCTCACCTTTGGTCCTCAGTTCCACCCACACTTGGGCCCCCTCCCATTTCTGGAGTTCCCTCCATACAACTGGCCTCTCCCTCTCTCCACCCAGACCCACCTGAACTCCCATCTACCTCACTTCCTTTTCTCTCAGATACTCCTGCTACCAGGATGGTGATGGAGGTCATGTGCTCCCTCTTGGGGGAAATATGGCTCCTCTAATAAACCTTGTAATAATCTTTCTTCTTTGCCTGCTTGCCTCTGCATGGTCCCATAGGATGGATGTGTCTGATCCTCTTTCACTGGTGGCTCCATACTGGGATAGGTTCCCCAGTGCATTTGCTCCCCCTGCACTTCAGAAGGGAGTTCAAACTGCTTCCCTGGGACCTATTCTGAGATCCTTCACTCCAGTCACCAGAGGACCATCAAGGTAACTTTCTCCTGACTGAGCGCTCTACCAGCCCATCCAGCCCCACTAATTAATTCCCACTGCAGGGTAAGTGACAAGTTTGTCCGAGGTCGGGGTTTCTGATTCCAATATCAGTGGTAAGGCCACCTGAGCCTTTCTGGGCTAACTGAGCCCCACCCTCACCATCTGACCAAAAACTTGGCCAAGTGCTGGAATTAGCCACTAGGGGCCTACCATGGCCCAAGGACCCACCTTGGACCAACATAAGGACAGTCTCCACTGGTGGGGCCACCACCTATTTAGGAGCCAACCCGCACTGTAGAGGACACTCTACTATAGGCACATGGCTTCAGGTCACTTACCATGGGAAGGACACTAAATTTCTTTACATTAAGGCCACCTGGCCTTGGAGGGCTGTTGAGTCCCCATCAGTCAAATTTGGCCCCACATTTAAAACTCCACTTCTGAGAGTGCTTGAGCAGGTAGCTCTCTCTCTCTCTCCCCCTCCCCTTAAACTCTGCCTCTTGCCAAAATTACCTGCTTGTAACCTCTTTCACAAGTATTTCATATGCTAAATGCTTTGATTAAGCCCTGGAAGAATGTAACCAGTAATTGCTTGTTTCTACTCATTAGATAGAAAATGGATGAATTTAAATCTAAACTCCCCGAAATAAAGGTCAACAAGTTTGGATATTACCAAAAGTGTATTAATCTTCTCTTTAGCATTGAGCAAGTGGTGGATGTGCCAAATTGGCATCTTGGTACTTCAGCTTGGTACTACTCCCTCCCCCTCCCCTGTCCTGTGGCGCCATTGTGCTAGGCCAAGTGTATGTTCCTATTGCCTCCTGTTCACTAGGTTTCTTGTTGGCAAAGTTTTGTATTTTAAACTGACCACATGGTTCCATCATAATTAGAAAAGTAGTTCCACTAAAATTTCAAAACTTTAAAACAGCCTATTTTAAAATCTAAGCACGCTCTATAATCTCTGCACAAACATGTCTGTCTGTGTCTTATTTGACTATATGTAAGTGGTTATGGTTTCAAGGTTACCAAGTACTCTGCCTACTAAAAATCTTTGTCAATGGAAGCTGTGAATTAATCTAAATTGCTTTAAAACTTTGTGAACTGACTAAGCCAAAGAAAAAACAGGCAGTTTTAAAAGGCCTTGGAAAAGGACTTAAAAAAGACAATGTCCTTTACACAGTAAATGAAATTGGTAACTAAGTTGGCTGTGACTTATGTCATTCCTATGTCCATCTATGCTCAGAGTTAAATATTGTACACTGACCATGGCTAGTAAACTAAGGCTAAGGGTTTCATTCTCTGTTTTCTCCCCTGTGTGCCGATCAACTTCAATTAAGATCAAGGGACCAGAGTCACTATGCCCAGGCACAGCTGCCTAAACCAGTGGCACCAGCCTGCAAAAGCCAGTGTAAACCAGGTCTCAAACCAGTATATGTAGAAATATTGCAGGTTACCAACAGCAGGTGCAAAAGTCCATACATGCTGGGAGATGCCACAGTCTCTCTCAGACTCTGGCCTTGCTTCATCTCACATGATCAAAAGCCTGTTAATTAAGGGTAAAACACAAGCCACATTAGATATTTGGTTCTGTAAATGTTAATTGCCAGGAATTCGACCATACGGGTGTATGAGCAAAGGATAGAAGTTGATTTCTATCAACACAGCACTTAAAAAATGGCAAAACCTCCCATGCTCCTGGATTGGAAAGATTAACATCGTGAAAATGGCAATACTGCCCAAGGCTATCTACAAATTCAACGCAATACCTATCAAAATTCCAACCTCATTCTTCAAGGAAATAGAAGAGGCAATCCAAAAATTCATATGGAACAATAAAAGACCCCGAATAGCAAAAACGCTCCTCAACGGAAAGAACACTGCTGGAGGAATATCAATACCAAATTTCAAACTCTACTATAAAGCCATAGTAATCAAAACAGCTTGGTATTGGCATAAGAACAGACCTCAGGACCAATGGAATAGAATTGAAAACCCAGAAATGAACCTACAGACCTATAGCCATCTAATCTTCGATAAGGGAGCTAAAACAATAGAATGGAACAAAGACAGCCTCTTCAGTAAATGGTGCTGGCAAAATTGGTTAACTACATGTAGAAAACTAAAGCTAGATCCTTATATATCACCCTGCACCAGAATCAACTCCAAATGGATCAAAGACCTCGAAGTCAAAGCAGACACTCTGAAAACATTACAGGATGGAATAGGAGAAACCCTAGGTCTCCTTGCCTCAGGCCGAAATTTTCTGAATAGAGACCCGGAAACACAACAAATCAAAGAAAGGTTGGACAAATGGGATTGCATAAAGTTGCAGAGCTTCTGCATGGCAAAGGACATAGCTAGCAAGATCAATAGAAAGCCCACGGATTGGGAGAAGATCTTTACTAGCCATACAATGGACAAGGGTCTCATATCTAAAATATACTTGGAACTCAAAAAATTAAATCCCCCAACAACAAATCCTCAAAGAAATAACTGCCCAATAAACAAGTGGGTGAAAGACTTAAAGAGAAACTTCTCTGAAGAAGAAAGAAGGATGGCCAATAGACACAGGAAGAAATGTTCAACATCCCTAGCCATAAAAGAAATGCAAATCAAAACAACATTGAGATACCACCTCACTCCAGTTAGAACGGCAAAAATCAAGAACTCTAACAACAACATGCTGGAGGGGATGTGGACAGAAGGGATCCTTACTTCATTGTTGGTGGGAATGTAAACTTGTTCAACCACTTTGGAAAGCAGTATGGAGGTTCCTCAAAAGACTCCACATAGAACTCCCCTATGACCCAGCAATCCCACTTTTGGGCATTTACCCAAATGTTTACAAACAAGACCACACTAAAGCTACCAGCACAACTATGTTTATTGCAGCATTATTTACCATAGCTAAGATATGGAACCAACCCAGATGCCCCTCAGTAGATGAATGGATCAAGAAAATGTAGTATATATACACAATGGAATTCTATGCCTCCAACAGAAAGAATGACATTGCCCCATTTGTTAGGAAATGGAAAGACTTGGAAAAAATTATATTAAGCGAAGAAAGCCAGGCCCAAAGAAACATAGGCCCCATGGTTTCCCTTATTTGCAATATCTAGTATATGTATGAGTCAAGCGGAAAAGGTCAGATAATGTGATGTTAGGAAAATGAACCCTTAGATATGTATTTTAATGTTTTTTTTCTTTCATGCATGTGTTTCTAACGCATTTATAAGATTATTTCTTTGTTGCTTTGTATGTCCCTCCCCCACGGTATAACCCCTGCTTTCACTATATTTGATGTCAGTATAACTTGTGGAGGAGATGGGGAAAAACAAGTCGTTTAAGGATACAGGTGGACCTGTTGCAAAAATGAGAAGTACAAGTTGTCATGTCAAAAATGAGCTTTACAATGTTGGTGTGGGGGGGGAAGGATTGGGACTGGGGGGAAGGGGGGAGGCTGAGAAGGGATGTGAAGGATAAACAAAGGAGGAGGCTGCAATGCTTGGTAAGAAATGTACGCATTATCCTTCCCATGTAATTGTAACCCCTCTGTACAGTATGTTCACAAATGAAATAAAATAAATTAAAAAAAAAAGAAGTTGATTTCTATACTATTTTACAATTGGAGGTAAATTCCTACAGGTAACTCAGACGGCAGAAAAAAATGACCACTCTTTCTATTCACTGCCCACAGGACAGCCTACAGGCAAAGAATATACAGCCTAGTGTTTCAATGATGCATTTAAATGCAAATTAAAATAACTTTACAAAAAAGGATTAAAATGACATCCCCCTTGTAAAAATTTGAGAAGTTGTGGGGAGTGGCTGGCCTCCCAGACAAAAGTTTAAAAGATAAAATTTTCCTAAAGGTTTATTTCAAAGTAAAAAAAAAAAAATAGGATTATTCCAGTTTGCCCCTAAAGTTTTTTGTTCCAGTTTGCCCCTAAAGTTTTTTGTAACAGTTGCCAGAAGGCCCACAGTAAAAGATAGGACAAGTTTGTCAAGTGTAATTTAATAAGTTAAACCATGCTTATAAAACTACTTCCAATGACCATCTTTGTTGCTTTTAATTGGAGTAAAAGTGACTGTTTGTAAAAAAAAAAAAAAAAACTCATTGATCTGCAGTTCGAAGCTAGTCCAGGAACAGGCAGACTAAAGTCCTTGTGAGATTGTCATCTCTAATCTGCCAACAGAGTGCTCAAAGCTGAGTTGTTTTGGAGTTTAAAGTGGCCAAGTGCTAGCGCTGAGCTGGAGAGCTGAGGGACAGCACTCAAACCCTGAGTTCAAGTCCAGCGACTGACCAAGGAAAGTGCCAAAGATGTATTTATCCCAACATAAGAAAGGCACTCCAGGGACCCTGACAATGTTAAAACATTCAGAGGCAATTACAAACAAATGTTTGGATGACAAAAGTGGTATTAGGTCCTGAGTTACTTGAGCTTGGTCTTCCAAAAAATTGATCAAGCCAGAAGGTCGTGGAAAGATAAGTTTGTAAACATTCCTATCACCCATGTTGGTGTAACTGGGCAAAACTTTCCAGTCATCTGTGATAGTGGGTAGTAAATCTAAGATTGTAGAATGGAAATCCCAAACCCCCTGTATCTGCTCAAAGTCCTAATTGGCAGTAACTTTTGAGCTGGTTAAATTCATCTGTTGAAAAGCTTGTAGAGCTGAGATTATGTTCCTATTGAGATCTGTCTAAAGGCCTACATAAGTAGGCATTCCTCTGCCAGACAGAAAATGCTTTTATAAACCAGGGTGTTAAACAGGCTATGCTGCTGTAGCCCAAGAAAAGGCCTGTACATTTGTTAAAGGTTAAATGTTGTCTATAAGCCACTTTAAACAGGCTACCCAGAGGCAGTAGGCCGTACTCAGAGTACCAATCAGTCTCAGGTTAAAAGCATCTATTGGGCTTTCTTTTAAAAAACTCTGACAAGTAATTGTTAGTCAATTGTTAACAAGTTATAGGTAACCTCCATCTCATTGATCTCCTTGTTGCTTTAACTGGAAATAAAAAGGGCTTTTGTAAGAAAGTTCAAAGCCATCCTGGGCACAAAAAAAAAAATCCTTCTAAAACTCCATCTCCCTACTAATCAGCACAGACCCAGGAGTATCCAGCCAAAGGCTGAAAGTGGCATTGTGACTCTAAGTGGTAGAGCATTAGCCTGGAGCAGAAGGGCTCAGGGACAGTGCCCAGGCCTTGAGTCCAAACCGTAAATGCCAACCGGGACAAGCTATCCCAGCAATGGATGTTGAGACAATGGCCAGGACAAAGTCAGTCCTGACTATGGAAAACCATGGAAAAGAGTAAGAGATGATACCCTAAATGGAGTCACTTTATGCTTTATGCATTGTTTCTGGCAAAACTGGAGCTTCAGCTTCCACCCCCATTACAAAGGCAGAGGAGGGGTCCCGCAGAGGAATGGGGATCTCACAGAGGAAGTCCTTCGGGGAGGGGGCCTCACAGCAGAGGCTGCAAAAAGGGGTGTACCTCACTGGGAGGCCGCAGAAGTGAGGGTGCCTTGTGAGGGAGGCTGCAAAAGAGGGGAGGGCCTCACAGGGGAGACTGCAGAGGAGGGGAAACTGCAAAGGAGGTACACAGAGGAGGAGTTTAAACTTAAACTCATCCATACTTTACCTTCAGTTGCAAGGGAGAGGGAAAGGAGAGGGAGAGGGAGAGAGGAAGAGAGGTAGAGAGGGAGATAGAGAGCCAGAGCTATCTGCCCAAGCACTCACAGAAGTGGAGTTTTAAATTTGGGGCCAAATTTGACTGAATGGGCTCAGCAGCCCTCCAAGGCCCAGGTGGCCTTAATGTAAAGAAATTTAGTGTCCTTCCCATGGTAAGGGACCTGATGCCATGGACCTATAGTAGAGTGTTCTCCACAGTACAGGTCGGCTCCCAAAGGGGGTGGTGGCCCTGCCAGTGGAGAATGTCTTCATGTTTGTCCATGCCCATTACTTGGGACATGCGGGAGGAGTCCTTGGGCCAAGGTAGGCCCCTGGCACTTGGCCAAGGTTTGGCTCTGATGGGGGGAATTGGGGCTCGGTTAGTCACAGAGGCCCAGGTGGCCTTACCACTGAGATATCAGAATCAGAAACCCAGACCTCAGATAAACAGGTCATTACCCTGGAGTGGGACTTAATTAGCAGTGTTGGATGGGCTGGTAGAGCGCTCAGTCAGGAGAAAGTTACCTTGGTGGTCCTCTGGTGACTGGCATATAGGATCTCAGGATAGGTCCCAGGGAAGCTGGTTGAACCTCCTTCCGAAGTGGAGGGCGGATCAAACCCACTGGGGAGCCTATCCCCACAGGGGTGACCAATGTAAGAGGATCAGACAAAAATCCATGTGAGGGGACCATGCAGAAGCAGGCAGGCAAAGGAGAAAGATTATTACAAGGTTTATTAGAGGAGCCATATTTCCCCCAAGAGGGAGCACATGACCTCCATCACTATCCTGGTAGCAGGAGGATCTGAGGGAAAAGGAAGTGAGGTAGATGGGAGTCCAGGTGGGTCTGGGTAGAGAGAGGGAGGGGCCAGTTGTATGGAAGGAACTCCAGAAATGGGAGGGGGCCCAGGTGTAGGTGCTCATACTTCGAGCTCATGACTCTACCTGATTCTGGGGCCTGGATGAGCTGCCTTGATCTCTTCTAAGTCATTTTACCACATGAGGCTTTTCTGAACTCATACGTCACTGCAAATTGCTAACACTCCTCCTTAGCACATCTCTCAATATATTTTTTCCATCATATATTTAAACATATTTATGTGTATACATTCTCAACCCTCCCCCAACTCCACACACAAAGGCATAGACCTTCAAAACAAAGCTTTTCTTTTTTTCCTTGCTACAGTGTCTAGAACCTAATAAACTCAATAGATACAAAAGAGTGAGTTGGGTACTAGTGTCACACCTGTAATGCTAGCTATTCAGGAAACTGAGATCTAGAATCACTTTTTCCATTTATTTCCCATTTTGATTAAAATTTAAGCGTTAAAGGAACTTTTAAAGAGAATCAAGACTTCCTTTTTTCTGGAGGTTTCCTTCACTCCCTTTCACCTAGTCCAGCTAAATCTGTGTCCCCCTGGGAGCTTTGGCATCCCAGAAAATCCATAGTCCCCCAGACCCCAGTTAAATTCAGACAGAATCCAGCATTGTGGTGGGCAGAGCAGAAGGCATCCACCACGTGTGCTACCCAACACCTCTAATCCACACCTGTGCCACTTCCATACTCCCAGCCACATGAGCAGCATTGTGTCACCATTGCTTGCACTGGCATAGGCTTCCGTGGTCATCAGGACAGATGTCCTGAGAGCTATTTCATCTGCATAAGGTGACATTTCCTGGGTCCAGGTATATTGCTGATCTGGGAAATCACTGGCATTGGAGCAAGCCAGGGCTGCTGCAACCACACTGTAGGATGCATCTCTCTGCAGCAAAACCTGAGGCCCTTCCTTCCTAGACACAATGGAGATCCTAGACTATTCCCTGCTTGTCCCTGGATGAGTCCATGAATATATCCACAGCCCTCATCTGTCAGAAATGAACAAAGAGTACAGAATTGTTCAAGTCATTTTCCATCTTCACAGAAGGGTGCACTATCATCCTGGCCCCCTAGAGCAAGGCAGCACACCAAATGGGGGGATCCACTTGGTTTTCATCCCAACCTAGGAATGATATTGTCCCTTCTCATGTTGCTAAGGAATCAGGATCACATCTTTGTAAACAATCGGTTACCAGGGTAATAGGATCATAGAAGGAAGACAAGTCATTCTACCCATCAGTGGACCATCCCTAGTCAAGAGGCAGTATACTTTGGGAGGCCATTGCTCAAAAACAAACATCCTCTTTACCTGCTAATGAAACTGCAACTCCACTGCACCTCACCTTTGTCATTACAACAACAACAACAAAAAGAAAAAGAAAAGGGTGTTTTGGACTTTCTTGTCAAGACTGGCTTGAAACCACAATCCTCAGATTTCAATCTCCTGAGTAGTGCCAAGCTTTTTCATGAGACAATTCTCTCAAATTAACCACCAAGAAAGAAGCTAAAAGAAAAAGAGAAAAGTCCAGGACTTGAGCTGAGGCTCAACTGGAAGATCATGGACAGCACCCATGCCCTGATTTCAAACCTATGACCAGCACATCATCATCATCATCATCATCATCATCATCATCATCATCATCATCATCATCATCATCATCATCATGTGAATAAAAAGACTGTAAGAGCCTATTAAGAATATTAAGATTGAGGGCTGGGAAGGTGGCTCAGTGGTAGAGCTCTTGCCTTGCATGCATGAGGCCCTGTGTTTGATTCCTCAGCACCATATAGCAAAAAAGAAAAAAGCCGGAAATGGCGTTGTGGCTCAAGTGGTAGAGCGCTAGCCTTGAGCTGAAGAGCTGAAGGATAGCGCCCAGGCCCAGAGTTCAAGCCCCATGACCAACCAAAAAAAAGAATATTAAAATTGAGTGAGCCAGGCACTTTTTGGTGGCTGACATGTAATCCCAGTCAGGAGCAT
The DNA here is from genome assembly GCF_019054845.1 of Dipodomys spectabilis. Classification (NCBI taxonomy): domain Eukaryota; kingdom Metazoa; phylum Chordata; class Mammalia; order Rodentia; family Heteromyidae; genus Dipodomys; species Dipodomys spectabilis. The sequence goes on from NW_024870688.1 coordinate 62,268, forward strand.
GAAATCTCAAGATGGTGGTTAAAAGCCCACCTGGGCAGGAAATTCCATGAGGCTCTGATCTCCAACTAACCAGCAAAAATGCCAGAAGTAGAGCTGTGGTTCAAGTGGTAAAGCAACAGCCTTGAGCGAAAAAGCAAAATAACAGTGACCAGGCCCAGATACATAGGGTAGGACTACTACTAATTAATTAATTAAATACAAATACATAAATAAAAATCAGAGTGGAAGATGAGCACAAAAGCCAAGAGAATTGGTGGTTTACACCTGGAGCTCAAGCTACACAAAAGACAGAACTTGAAGATCTGGGTTCCAAGGCAACCCAGGCAGAAAAGTCCCTTAGGAATTTGTGAGTATGTATCAGGTATGGGTCTTGAACCCAGGGCTTGAAATAGAATTTTTTTCTTAAAGGTAGCATTCTACCACTTCCTTTCTTTGGGGGATGAAATGGAGATAAGTTTTATGGGCTTACCTGCCTGGGCTTTCAACCCCAATCCTCAGATTTCAGGTGCTGATACAGTACCCTTACCTTCTATGAGATTTTTATCTTCCATGAACTGCCAAAAAGTAAAAGAAGCCAGAAGTTGATCTGTGTGGCTCAAGCCACAGAGACTGCTTGCTTTGAGGGAAAACGAACAACAAAATCCCTCATACACAGTGGCCCTGCCCTGGTTTCAAACCCAGGAAGTGACCAGGCCCTATGTTCAAGCCCTAGGACCACCACCAGCAACAAAAGAATGACTCAGGGACAGGGACTAGGCCCTGAATACAAGGCCTAGAAACAGCATCAAAAATAAAAGAAAAACAAATTCAGAGACTGTGGCTAGGCTCCAGAGTTCAAGGTCTAGAACCAGCACCAGGACACACACACACACACACACACACACACACACACACACACACACACACACACACACATACACACACACACACACACACACACACACACACACACACACACAAATGAGAACTGAACAACATAATAAGAAGGCAAAAGAAGAAGAGAGAAGTCAATGAAATATTTTTAAGTAGTGGCTCATGCCTATAATCCTAGCTACTGTGGAAGCTGAAATTTTAGGATTGTGGTTCACAGTCAGCCTGGGCAGGAAGCTCCATGACACTTGGTTTTATGTGTGCCAGTCCTGGGGCCTGAACTTGTGCTGTTTTGCACAAGACTAGAACTATTCTACTTCCCAGCTCTTGGTGATTAATTGGAGATGAGAGTCTCAACAACTTTCCTGCCCTGGCTGGCTTTGAACCACCATCCTCTGATTTTAGAACCTGGCTAATGTCCCTGTTTTCCCATGAGAATCTTTTTTTTTTTTTTTGGTTGGTCATGGGGCTTGAACTCGGCCTGCACACTGTCCCTAAGCTCTTCAGCTCAAGGCTAGTGCTCTACCACTTGAGCCACAGGGCCACTTCTGGTTTTCTGGTGAGTTAGTGGAGATAATTGTCTCATGGACTTTCCTTCCCAGTCTGGCTTTGAACTGCAATCCTCAGATCTCACCCTCCTGAGTAGCTAGGATTACAGGTGTAAGCCACTGGCACTCAGCTTTTTTTTCTTTTCTTTTTTCTTTTTTGTGGGTTGTGGGGCCTGAACTCCAGCTCTGGATGGTGTCCCTTAGCTCTTCAGCTCAAGGCAAGCACTTTACCACTGAGCCACTTCCCAGCTCCGTCATGAGACACTTAACCCTTATGAATCACCAAATTTGTTTTACAAAGCCAGATGTTGAAATGTGGCTTAAGTTTTAGAGCCTGCCAGCCTTGCTCAGGACACGGGAGAGACTCCAGCACAGTGACCTTGCCCTGATTTCTGGTTTAGGAACAGTTACCACTCCCTGTGTTCCAGCCCTAGGATCAGAACCAAATAAATAAATAACTCCCCCATTTTCACTGTATTTGATGTTGGCGTAACTTGTGAAGGTGAAGGGAAAAAAACAAATTGTTTAAATAGGGATACAGTTAGACCTATTGCAACAATGAGATGTACAAGAAATTATTTCAAAAAATGAACTTTACAACTTTTGCCTGGTGAGGGGGTGTAGAGAACATTATGTAAACAAAGCCATTCATGAAGCTGTTGCTCAAGCTGTTACAGTATGCTAGCCTTGAGAAAAAACAATACAAAAAATGCTTCATTTACAGTGGCCCTGCCCTGACTTCAAGCCTCAGGAGAGTGGCCATGTCATGAGTTGAAGCCCTAGCAACAAAAATTAAAATAAATAAATAAATAAAGCCAGAACTTTATCTGTGGCTCAAGCCATGGAGACTGCTAGTCTTGAGAAAGAAAAGGGAAAAACCTCAGACACAGTGACTCTGCCCTGATTTTATGACTAGCAAAAGTGAAGGCCCTATGTTCAAGACCTAGGACCAGCAATGAAGAAAAAAAAAATACAACAACAACAAAAACTCGGCAAAAATGCCCAAGTCCTGAGTACAAGCCATAAGAGCAGCACCTAAAATAAATGCAGAAAGAAAGAAAAATACATATAGAGCCACAATTTGAACTGTCTTGAGGTGGGAAGCCTACTAGTCTTGAGAAAAAATTAGGAATAATGACCAGGCCTGGAGTTCAAGTACTATAACAAGCTCAAAAAAAAAAAAATCTGTCAGGAGCCAAAAGGAGTCTCTCAACATGAAGATAGGCTTGACTATCTCACCAGAACATCTTGTGGCTGAGTTTACAGAACCACTCTCAGAAATCCAACCCTTTCATCCTGCCTTATGCAAACATCCTGCAGCTGCTAATGACCACCCTTTCACCCTGCCCTATGCAAACATCCTGCAGCTGCTATAGCCAATGAAAAAGCTTCCTTATTCCAAGCATATAAATACCCCTGTGTGAAAAATAAAAATTTGCAGCTTGATCAGGATCCCTGTCTTGCTGTCATTCTTCGTGTCTCTTGTCCCTTCATTCCTTCTCGCTTAGGTTCATTGCCCTGGTTGACGTCCTGCAGGTCAGGACAAAAATCCACAAAAAAAACTTCAAAACAAAAACCTCAGAAACAGCGGCCAGCCCTAATAATAAGCTAGATGACCCGAACTTACGAAAAAGAGAAAAAGAATAATAAATTAAGTGAAAAGAAGGGCAAAAATATTAGAGCCAATTCAAGATTTTAAAAATATGGTTCACACCTATAATCCTACCTGCTCAAATGGCTGAAATCTGAGCATTTGTGGTTTGAATCCAGCCTGGGCAGGAAAGTAAATGAGAATTCTTTTCATTTATGCTATTCCTGGGCTTAAACTTGAGTTTTACTCAAGGGTAGAGCTCTACTGCTTCCTACCTGTTCCTGGTTAATTGGTGAAAAACGCCTCATTGATTTTCATGCCTAGGATGGCTTTGAACCTTGGCTCTCAACTTTCAAGACTCTATATAGTCATCTTGGCTTCCTGTAGTACTTTTTTCCTTTCTGTATTTTTTGACAGTTGTGGGGCTTGAACTCAGGACTTGTGTGCTGTCCTTGAGCCTCTTGTACTCAAGCCTTGTGCTCTACCATTTGTGCCATAGCGCCACGTCTGGGTTTTGAGTGGTTAATTGGACATAAGAGTCTCACAAGGACTTTTCTGTCTGGGCTGGCTTCCAACTGAGGTCCTCAGATCTCAGCCTCCTGAGTAGTTAGAGCCATAGAACACTTATCTCATATTTGTTAGGTTTTAAAAAAGAGATAGCTGAGTAAGAACAGCACAATGCACGTGGTATTCAGGTAAGGGGTAGGTTTATTCAGTAGACCTGCTGGGACCAGGCAAGGTTGGCACTCCGCATGGCTGGGAAAGGCCTTGGAATGAGAGAGAGCTGGGAAAGAGAGGAAAGAGAGGAAAGAGCTAGAAAAGAGCAGAGAGAGAAGAGAGATGAGACAGAGCAGAGAGAGAGGAAAGAGAGGAGAGAGAGCAGAGAGAGCAGAGAGCAGAGAGAGGGCGTCTGGGCCTGGGCTAGGCCTTATCTAGGGTATGGGAGGAGAAAGGTGTGGCCACATCAAATTCAGATGTGACCTCAGTGGATGCAGATGTGACCTCTTCCAGGTGTCCCAGTTGCCTAGGTAATGCAGGTACTGGGTGGAGACTTTGCTGTGAGGAGGGTGGAGTCTGCTTGCCATCCAGGAGTGGACCTTACAATATTAACCATCCCCCCACCAAAAAAAAAAGATGAGTTATGGCTCAAATTGTAAAACTTCCATCCTAGAAGGAGGGAAAAGCCCAACACCTCAAGAAGACTGGCAGGTCAAGCCCTAGGATCACCATAAAAAAAAATAAAAACCAGGGCTGGGAAGGTGGCTCAGTGGTAGAGTGCTTGCTTGCCTTGGATGCATGAGGTCCTGGTTCGATTTCTCAACATCACATAAGCAGAAAAAAAAGCTGGAATTGGTGTTGTGGCTCAAATGGTAGAGGACCTGGAGCTGAAATGCTGAGGGACAGCACCCAGGCCCTGAGTTCAAGCCCCATGACCAGCCAAAATAAATAAATAAATAAATAAAAGCCAAATACAAAGAAATAAAAACAACCACCAAAAATAAAAAGGAAGAGTTGTGCACTGGCTAAAGATGTAGTGCCTGCTAACTTAGAGGGGGGGGGCGGAGGGGGAGAAAGCATGGAGACTGGAGACTGGCCAGGCCACTTTGAAGCCCTGGGATTAACACAAAGAATAAAAACAACAACAGAAAGGCAGAAAGTGAGCTTTGGCTCAAATAGACTATCAGCTTTAAATCAAAAACAAAAACTAAACAACACTGACCAGGCCCTGTGTTCAAGCCCTAGGTCCAGAACCAAAACTAAGAAAAGCCTAGCCAGGTACCAAAGGGTCACACCAGTAATCCTAGCTACTCATACTCAGGAGGCTGAGTTCTGTGGATCACAGTTTGATGCAAGGAAGGAAAGTCCGAGAAACATAATAAACTACTCAGAAAAAGCTGGAAGTGGTGCTGTGGCTGAAGTGGTGAGCAAAAGAAGCTCAGGGACAGGGCCCAGTCAGAAGAGTTTAAGCCCCAAGGCCGGCAAAAAGGAACAAAGAAAAAAAGAAAGTGAGTAATTAAGCTGTGGCTCAAGGTATGAAGCCTGCTAACCTGGAGAAAAAAGGTAAAAAATGTAAACAAAAATATTAAAAAATTATTTCCAGAACCACATGCTCCAGTGCACTTTTGCCTACATCCTTAGTGTGCAGACAACCAGGCCAATGCCCCAGCTATATCCTGTATCTCAGTGCCAACAATTTCAATTATTTGAAAACTGCCTTCCGAGAATTGCCACATAGGGACCACATTGAGAATTATTGACCTCAAAAATATTTATTAACATGATTTCTTTTATTCTTGTGATTTTTCTATGTCCTTCTCATTATTACTTCCCTAGCACCTAGCAAATTAACTAGAATAAAAATATAGAGACATATCTGCTTATTGAACATCTACATGTATATTTGGGATAATAAGCTAGTTTATATGGGGTCATCAACACTGAGCATTTTTTACAATGAGCCTCATACTTTGTAAAAAACAAAAACAAATAACACATTTAACCCTCAAGAACTCTACATTTGCCAGTCAGCAGTCACTCATACCTGTCATCCTAGCTACTAAAGGGAAGCAGGTGCTTGTGTTGTTCAAAAATAGTAATGTTATAAAGATAAGGAAAAGCCAAGAAATTATTATAGACTAAAGGAGATCAAGTATACACAACTATATATAATTCATGATCATGTACTGGTATTAGGACTGGAGAAAAAAAATGACAGGGACAGAATTGAGCCAATTGGCAAGACTGAAATATAGACAAAGATTAAGCAAAAGTATGGCATTGTGATTAATTTACTGAAGCCGGTAATTACTGTGGCTATGTAATAACGGGACATTTTTATCCTGAGGAGAGCAAGATTAAAATATGTAGGAATAGAGGACTACGATATATACAAGTTAATCTCAAATGTATGTCCACAAAGAGAACATACACGCAAATAAGTGATTAAGCGAATTAAGGAAAATGTTAACTATAGTGAATTTTCATAAAAAGCACACAAATACTGTTTATATTCTTTTTATGACTTTTCTTAAATTTGACCATTTTTAAACCATACTAGATTGAATAGTGAAGAGATGCACTTGAACTGCAGAAGATGAGTTTCCGAGGAGTGTTCTGAGAGGGTTTCATGGAGAATGCAAACATTAGGGGATAAGAATAAAAGATCAAGTGTTACTATATGAAAAATTATGGAAATCCAAACATTCAGACTACAACAATAAAGTACCAAGAGTAAGTTCACAGACACAGAAAATAACTCAGGGCTACTGTGGGTTGAGGGAAGGCAAGAGGCATGAATGGTTTAATGGCCCAAAATTTTTGTTGAGGGTGATGGATATGTTTGGGATAAGATAAAGGTGATGGTTCTACAATACTGGAAATGTAATGAATGTCACTGAATTGTGGTTATAATAATAAATTTATTACTATTTCCCTATCAAGAAAAAAATCATCCCATTTTAGAGGCTACTGTTTCCAGGAAACTCTCTGACATTATATACTCACAGAAAACTGTACTCTTTCTTTCTTACATTCATGTATTTATGTTTTTTTTTTCTTTTTGAGGTAAAACCCTGCTAGCACAGGCCAGCCTGGAACTTGCAATTCTGCTACTTTGTTGCTTGAGGAATGTCTTTCTTCTACCCAAGACATTCCATAACAAAATTTATTTTCTAATAACAACAACAACCAAAAAGATCAAGTATTAGGGTCCTTACCCTAGGACTTAGGAGCAAACAGGACATCCTGATTATATCAGTTCCCTCTGTCCAGAGAGCATTGTGTGCCTGGGGCTTACTGGTTTACAAAATGTCTCCTGAGCCTGGGAAAGATAGGCATAAAAGAAAAAAGCATCCCATGTCCTGTGCATGAGCAGGCAATGGAATATATGTTGTATTAAATATTTCTCTGGATATAGAACCTCCCTGCCCATTCTGACCTTGAATATGCACATAGCTCACAAGTCAACAACAAAGAGCAAGGCTTTGCCCAAGGCTCTTACTTCCATATCATAAATGGTTACTATCTCAGTTTTTATTCACTGAAGTGTCACAAATAAATGAATCAAAATCACCAAGAAGTAATAACTTACCCTGGCCAGTTTGTCTGGTTTGCAGGAGATGTGTTGGGAAAAACATCTCTGTTATCTCTTCAGAAAAATCTTCATCCCCTGAAAAAAATAAAGTTTTACATGAAAAACATTCCAGAAAAACTGCTGAGGATCACAAGAAAGGTGAGAAGGAAGAGGAGTGAAGGCAGCAGAAGTATGCATAACAATTTAATGAGCATGGAATATGAGTGCTTATAGAATTTTTTCCTTTCCTTCTCAAGTTTTTATGATGCATTGTTATCATTATCCAGCCTTTCACTATTAAACTTAAATGTCCAATTAAGACAAACATTTCTGAGACTTTTCTTCCACCACTGGTTAAGCTGAAGCTACAGGCGTTAGGGATAATAATAATCACTCGGCATTCTGAGATTTCTGGGCAGACTTTGTGGCCTTGCCAGCTCCAGCAGACTTCTTGTCCACAGCTTTGATGCCACACACAGCAACTGTCTCCTATCACAAACAGCAAGATGACCCAAAGGAGGATGGTCAGAGAAGCTCTCCACATACACAGGCTTGCTGGAACCATATGAACCATGACAGCATCACTAGACTTCAGGAATTTAGGACTAGCTTCCAACTTCTTACAAGATCTCTGTTCAAGTTTCTCTTTCCACTCAGTAAACTTGCAAGCAATTTAAGCTGAATGACAATCCAGGACAGAGGCATAGTTAGCACTGATTTGGCCTGGATGGTCCAGGAAGGTCACCAGAGCAGTGAAGCTAAATGCTTCCTTGGGTGGATCATTCTTGTTGTCATCACCCACGTTGCCATACCAAACATCTTTGGCTGACATGCTTATAGAATTTTTTTGTGCATAGTATGTCGATAGATGTTCTTAATGGGCTTATAAGAGAGGTGGGCATTATCACACTTTGGCAATAAAGATAATGAAGGCTGGAAGAGGTCAAGAATTTCCACAAGATTTCTTAGCAAAGGTTAGGAGTTAAACCTTGGCCTCCACTCTCAATGCTCTTTGCATCACATTACAGAAGAATGAATAGAGAGTATGAAGCAGATATTGTATAAAGAAAATGGAATTCAGGGCTGGGAATGTGGCTTAGTAGTAGAGTGTTTGCCTAGCATGCATGAAGCCCTGGGTTTGATTGTTCAGTACCACACAAACAGAAAGAGACAGAAGTGACACTGTGGCACAAATGGTAGAGCACTAGCCTTCAGCACAAAGAGGCTCAGGGACAGAACCCAGGCCCTGAGTTCAAGCCCCAGGACCAGAAAAAAAAAGAAAAGAAAAAGAATTAAAAAAATGGAATTCAGCTCTGGCCCCGCCCCCGGCGGGTCGGCGGCCGGTGCGCCTGCGGGTCCTTTTGGGAGGGCGGGACTAAGGGAGAGATGCCGCTGACCTTCCAGGATGTGGCCGTGTACTTCTCCCAGGCCGAGGGGCAGCAGCTGGGGCCCCAGCAGCGAGCGCTGTACAGGGACGTGATGCTGGAGAACTACGGGAACATGGCCTCGCTGGGATTCTCGATCCCTAAGCCAGAGCTGATCTCCCAACTGGAGCAAGGGGAGGAACTATGGGTCCTGGATCTTCTGGGGGCTGAAGAACCAGAGGTCTTGAGAACCTGCCAGACAGATTCTGAGATTGGGACCAAGAAGGAGCTATCCATTCTAAGCCAGAAATACTCTGAAGAATTAAAAACTCCAGAATTTATATCCAGATGCTCAAAACCTAATTTACAGGCACCTGAGTCCCAGGAAGCTCAGGGCCATGAGTGTCAGACAGAAAGGAAGCAGGGATGCTCTGCTGAGCAGAACGTGAAGAAATCCTGTCTTCACAGGAGAGCTTTTAGAGAGGAGCAACCTACAGAACAGAGACCTGAGGTGTGTGATATGTCTGATGGACACTTGAAACCAAACCAAAGTATTGTTAGACTTCAAGGAAATAAAATAGAGGACAGAGCCTTTAAATGTGGCATATGCAGCAAAGCCTTCAAATATAAGTCAGACTTGAAGCGCCATCGGAGAGGCCACACCGGGGAAAAGCCTTATGTATGTGGTCGCTGCGGACGAGCCTTTACTCACAGCTCAGGCCTTAATATGCACCGTCAAGTTCACACTGGGAATAAACCATTTAAGTGTAATGACTGTGGGAAAACCTTTGGACTCAACTCCCACCTTCGTCTGCACCAGAGAATTCACACTGGAGAAAGACCTTTTGGGTGTAACCAATGCGGGAAAGCCTTCAGTCGCAGCTCATCTCTTATTCAGCATCGTGTGATACACACAGGACAGAAACCTTACAAGTGTAACGACTGTGGCAGAGCCTTCAGCCAGAGCCCTCAGCTGACTCAGCACCAGAGAATTCACACAGGCGAGAAGCCCCATGCATGCACTTGGTGTGGGAAGGCCTTCAGTCGCAGCTCCAGCCTTATTCAACATCAGAGGATCCACACAGGAGAGAAGCCCCACAAATGCAATCAGTGTGGGAAGGCCTTCAGTCAGAGCTCTAGCCTTTTCCTCCATCACAGGGTTCATACGGGAGAGAAGCCCTATGTGTGTAGTGAATGTGGCAGAGCCTTTGGCTTCAACTCTCACCTTACTGAACATGTGAGAATTCACACTGGAGAGAAGCCTTATGTTTGCAATGAGTGTGGCAAAGCCTTCAGCCGGAGTTCTACACTTGTACAGCACCGCAGAGTGCACACAGGGGAGAAGCCCTATCAGTGCACTGAGTGTGGGAAAGCCTTCAGCCAGAGCTCCCAGCTCACCCTACATCAACGTGTCCACACTGGAGAGAAGCCCTATGAATGTGGAAGCTGTGGGAAAGCCTTCAGCCGCAGGTCAACCCTAACTCAGCATCAGCGGGTTCACACAGGGAAGATTCCTCTTGGAGGAAAATGCAACCCAGCTTTCGCTCATGACTCCAGCCATCCATCTACTAGAGAGAGATGTGGCAGGGCGTTCAGCCGTGGTGAAAACCTTGTTTTGCACTGGACAGTTCACACTGGTTGGAAGACCCTGGGATGTAATGAATGTGGGAAAACGTTCAGCCCTACCCAGCCCACTATGCATCAGAAAACCAATGCTGGGGACAAACCTTATAAATGCCAAGAATGTGCAAAGGCTGTTAGTGGGGGTTCAGCCCTTATTCAACACCAGGTAACTCCTGGTGGAGACAAGTCCCTATTGAATGATGGATCTGAAAGATACTTTATTCATATCAAAAAGATTTTCCAAGAAAGACGTTTTGAGTGTGATAAATGTGAGAAACAGTAATAGTTCCTTTTAGATGAGAAGGGAGAATGGAAGAAGGCACAAAAATTACTAGCAAAACAAAAGTCTATAGATTGAATGACTTCAATTAAATTTGAAAGTACACACTGAGATAATTCGTGCTACAAAGCAGTTATCTGTATAGAGGTCACTGTTGTGCTCATGGGTGAGCTGTGTGGCACCACATCCAGACATCACACTGAAGGAGAGGAGGCCAAAAGAGTACAACTACCTAATTCTGGGACTGCCCCCAGAATTCTGGGACTTGGATAGTCCAAGTCCAGGCTTGTGGATGAGAGTACCCAGCTTCAGGCCCACTGGGCAGATTGGAGCCTTCCCTCTACCTCCCCATGTCCAGCTGTCTCCCCCTGTCCACAGGAGCCAACTTCTGAGAAGCTCAGCAGAGGAGCAGACCTCAAGGATCAATAAGGCAGTGACAACATGTGCCTTTCTTTTTTTTGGTCAGTCTTGGGGCCTCAACTCGGAGTCTGGGTGCTGTCCCTCAGCTCTCTTGCTCAAAGCTAGCACTCTACCACTTGAGCCACAGCTCCACTTCCGGTTTTCCACTTCTGGTTTTCTGGTGGTTAATTGGAGATATGAACTTTCCTGTCCGGGTTGGCTTTAAATCATGATCTTCAGATCTCAGCCTCCTGAATAGCTAGGATTACAAGTATGAGCCTCTAGCAGCTGGCTCATGTCTCTGCTTTTGAGAATTGTGATTACCAGTGAACTTGTTCTGTTGGCTCAGTATGTAGTCCAGGTCTCAAACTCATGATCCTCTTGCCTTAGCCTCCCAGATGCTGAGATTATAAATATGACAACCATGACCTGCTCACCAATAAGATTCTGTAATATCCAGGTTTCTTGAGGTATAGTTTGTATAAAATAAAATTTATTTCTCTCCCCTCCCCCAGCATTCTTAGAGCTCATCTTTTTATTAAAATGATAGGAAAGTTTCTTAGGAAAAAATACATTTTCAATATACTGAAAGCAAGTCATCTCTAAAATGAGAATGACCTAGAATTCACCATTTTTAGTGTATAGTTCTATAGATTTTGATAAAAACATAGTTTTGTAGTCACCACCACAATCAAAATATAGAACATTTCCATCCCTTTCCAGAATTATTTCCTGTCCCTGTAGCCTCAGGCCCTACTTGCAGGATCACACCATGTAGCCTTTTGAGTGTGGCATATTCTATGTAACACAATGGAGTTTTATCCATGTTGTTGCATGTATCAATATTTTACTTTTCTTATTGTCAAATAGCATTCCATTGTATGGATGAAAGCAGTCTATTTCTTCACCAATAAAGGATATTTGTATATTCCCCAAAAAAAAAAAAAAATGGAATTCAAGTTATGGGAAGAGTTTCAGGAAGAGAAAATGAGTGCCAAGATTAGGGGGTGAAAGCATAGCAGGAAGTTTAGTATGGTCACAGCATTTAATGTAAACAAAGGAAAAAAGCAACAAAGTAGGATCCAGCAAAGACTGGGACTTTACACTCAAGTAAGATTTCAAAGTTTCTACCAAAGAGATGAGGAACTACTGAATGATTTTTAGAACAGAGACAAGTAAGATCAAATTTAAATCAAAGGAAGATCATTTTAGTGGCTGAATGGAGAACTGGTCAGCACTAATCTAGGAACAAAAAAGTAAGTAAAATTGAGGCAATAATCCATGATCCAAGTGAGACAAGGTGATGTTTAAATCAGCGGGAGAAAGGATTAATGTTGGAAGGGTGCTAAGGAAAATGTTATCTTGATGATGGGAAAACAGAACACCTCACTGAAGAAACATGCAAACATATGGGTAAGTCAAGAGCAAACTATAATCAAGACAGCCAAACAAACTGTCAGGAAATATTCCTTCTCTCTTTACACACCTAAGTCCTATCCATTCACTCACTTTGAGACCAGCCTAATGTTTTAGCCTTTAGAATCTATATATTTCTTAATCAGCAGTCTATAGCTTCAAAGGGCAAATTATTACTGCTTTGTCTGACCATTGTCCCCCAAAATCCCCGGGATTGGGGGGAGGAATGTATCATAGCTCATTTGTGCCTCTCCCTTGGCATTTAAGAGAAAGAATTAAAATGACTTAGCAATCCCAAGTATAAGATGGATTGTGAAGGTGATCTCATTAATACCATGCTTACCAACGTAACTCATTTAAGCAACATTTAACTATATCCTAATATGAAAAAAATCTAAAACCTGAGTCGTAGGCTGTCATCCAACTAAATCCTACTGGGTGCAAGAAATTAATCTGAAAACATAATGACATACCTATATCACAAAATATTGACAAAATGATCCAATAGCATGCAGAAATTTTTTCACTTATATTTATCTCATTCTGTTCTAAAAATTATTTAGTGTATACTTAGAATGTAAATAATATTCCAATATATACATTTAATTTACAATGTTCAGATATACAATGTATTATGTTTGAGTGTTAATAAACTTTTTTTTTGGTAAGTGTTGTGAACAAAATGAGGCAGGTCACTGCTGTGGCTCATGCCTATAAACCTAGCTATTTGAGAGGTTGAGAATGGAGGATTATAATTTGAGGTCAGCCTTGGCAGCACAGTTTGTGAGATCCCTTCTCAGCCATAGCCTGTTACATTAGTATGTGCTTATCCTCCTACACTAATGTGAGAGTCCAAAATTAAGAGGATCTCAGTTCCAGCCCAGCCTGGGCAGAAAATTTTAGGAGATCCCATCTCAACAGAGAGGCTGGACACAGTGGCAAGTGTCTGTGATCCTAACAATGACAGGAAGACTGAAATCGGTAATTGTAGTTCAGGCATGCATCCAGGCAGGAAACCATACTCTCCCTGAAAACAGTCAAGGGAAAGCAGGGCCCAAGGCATGGCTCAGTGGTAGAGTGCCTGCTTTCTAAGTTTGAGTGAGCTGAGCTCAAACCCCAGTACCATCATAAACAAAGGAAAACAATGGTGGAAGATCACTACCAAATAATTTCCACAGAATTAAGTATATATTGGGCAGGAGTGTGGCCCAGTATTAGGCTAGGGGTATAACTCCGTGGTAGAGTACTTGCCTGAGGCTTTGCATTTGGTGACTGGCATTGAGATGAGGAGAAGTTGCATTGAAAGTATGTAAGATGGTGCTGGTGGCCCACAACTATAATCAGCTACTCAGGAGGCTGAGACCTGGAGGATGGACGTTTAAAGCCAGCCAGGCAGAAAATTCTGTTTAGATCTATCTCCACTTAACAAGAAAAAGACAGACTGGTGTCGTGGTTCAGATTAGTGAGACATCAGCTGAGTTCAAGCTGTGGTCCTGGCACTAAAAACAACAATAACAAAATAAATAAATAAAGGAATAAAGTGTGGGCTTTGGAGGGACTTTGGAAAAAGACAGGACTCTCCCAAAATCGGAAGACATATTCTTAGGCAAAGGGATGGCAAGGACCAAGAATGCTGATAGAAAAAGATGTCCAAAACTACCACAACAGCAGGTTCCTACCTTTATCCCCCGTCAGCTACTTCCATTTTTTCAGTACTTCATTGAGATATCATTAAATACCAACATCATTGCTGAATTCTCAACAAATATCACTGAGGAGGGCTGGCACAGAGTGAGAGGAGTTGGGCAGGAGTCTCTTTTCAGAGTCATTTCTGGTGAACATATTAGACAAAAATCCAACTGTTTAGAAAATCCCTGAGTGGTATTTAAAGTTCAGGATTCCCATTCCTACACCAAACAGATGCTGATTACATGAACAAATGCAGTTAATTGCACAAAAAAGTTTACAAATAACACAACTGTCATATTGAGAACTAATTAGAAAGAATGCAACTATCTAAACACATCACAATGGCTTTATGTGTTTCCTAAGTTAAGACTTCTAAAAAGCAGATTTTTTAATCTATTATATCTTTGGAATCATTAAAATAATTACCATCTCTTGCTTATGACTATTATGCCACTTATTGAATACATTATTTCGTTTTTGTTTTGTTTTGTTTTGTTTTTGCCTGTCTTGGGGTCTGAACTCTGGGCCTGGGCACTGTCTCTCAGCTCTTCAGCTCAAGGCTAGTGCTCTACCACTTGAGCCACAGTGCCACTTTTGGCTTTTTCTGCTTATGTGGTACTGAGGAATCGAACCCAAGGCCTCATGCATGCAAGGCAAGCACTCTACCACTGAGACACCTTCCCAGCCCCTGAATAAAGTTTTTCATTTAGTACTTATTTTAACAACCTGTAAGGAATTAGATTGGGTTACCTTACAGATGAGAAAAGAGCTCAGGATTGCAGGTCACATCACTTTAGTAAAAGACAGATCTTCATTTTGACACAGTGGATAACTCCAAAGCCCATCATAGTTAACTGCCATCTCAATACTTCAGAAGAACATTAAGAACTTATGTTCAAAAAATCTTTTTTTTTTTTTTTGTGCATGTCCTAGGGCATGAACTCAGGGTGTGGGTGCTGTCCCTGAGCTTCTTCAGCTCAAATCTAACACTCTATCACTTGAGCTACAGCTCCACTTTGGGCTTTTGGTAGTTAGCTGGGGATCAGAGTCTCACAGACTTTGCTGGTGCGCTGGCTTTAAACACAGATCCTGGGTCTCAGTTTCGTGAGTAGCTAGGTTTACAGGTGTGAGCCACCAGTACCTGATCAGAAAACATTTTCTAATCAGGAATCAAGCTTTTACATAGACTAAGGAATCATTTATTAGTAAGATATTATACAATTGTCTAGTCTGACTTCTTAAACACGATGCTGAAGACAACAAACAAAAAAGAAAATGTCCCAGTCTGCATAAAATCCTTAGTAAAGGAGTAAGAAAAGTTTATCACTGAGAAATATTCGCTCTCTTTGTAGAAAACTAGAAGACTAGTTATTTTACAGTTGATTAGAAAGAAAAAAATCAAATGAGGTTTAGAGATATCAGTGGCAAGCACACTGACAGTTCAAAGAAGTAAAACAAAGAGCCATCTTTAAAAGCACTGACATTTGGAAAATTTTAATCTGGCAGCTCTCAAACATGCTAGTCTCAGGACCTCTTAATACTCTTAAATTTTTGAGAGCTCCCAAAGAGCTAATTAAAAAGGTAAGGTGGCTCAGTGGTAGAGTGCTTGCCTTGCATGCATGTGGTCCTGGGTTCGATTCCACGGCACCACATAAGTAGAAAAAGCCAGAGGTGGCACTGTGGCTCAAGTGGTAGAGTGCTAGCCTTGAGCTGAAGAGCTGAGAGACAGTGCCCAGACCCAGAGTTTAGGCCCCACAACCGACAAACAAAATGTAAGTAGAGCCAGGAACTGATGGCTCTCACCAGTAATCCTAGCTACACACTCAGGAGACTGAGAGATTGCTATTAAAAGGTAGCTAGAGCAGGCAAGTCAATGAGATTCTTATCTCCAATAAACTACTCAGAAAACAAAACAAAACAAAACAAAAAAAACCAGAAGTACAACTATGACTCAAGTGGTAGACTGCAGCTCAGGATCAATGCCTAAGTGCTGAATTCAAGCCCCAGGACTGCCACAAAAATAAATTAATTAAATTAAAAATAGGGGATACACATGCATTAGCATGTGCATGCACACACATGAGAGAAACAGACAGATAGGTTAAAAAGTAGAACTCAGCCAATGAGCAAAGCATCAGGTATTGAGTCCTAGTTTCACAACCCAAACAAAAGAAAATTTAGAACTCAAGTGTTTATGGTAGTTTTGTAAACTTAAGAACAAAAACACTGGGGATGGGAAGGTGGCTCAGTGGTAGAGTGTTTGTCTTGTATGCATGAGGCCTTGAGTTCAATTACTGAGTACCACATAAGCAGAAATAGCTGTAAGTGGCGCTGTGGCTCAAGTGGTAGGACACTAGCACTGAGCTAAAGAGCTGAGGGTCAGCACACAAGCCCAGAGTTTACTCCCCACAACTGACCAAAAAGAAAAAAGAAAGAAAGAAAAAAACACTACTTATTAATATATGTTTATTGAAAAAAACTGTATTTTCCAAAAAAGGTAAAATTTCAGCAGAATAATACCATTGTTTTACATCTTTAATAAATCTCTTCATCCTTTAGCCTAATGAAAGACACCTGTATTCTCTCATCTGCTTTTATACTGTCTGTTGGGTTATATTGTTTCAAGTAGATGAAGAAAATCTACCTTACAAAGTCACTTAGTTAGAAAAGGAAGAAGTATTTTAGTAGCCTTCTCAGATTATCAATAAAGCTAATGCTGGCATATTCCTTAATATTACACTAAAACTCAACTAGTGGTCATCTCTTAAAATTTAGTTGTAATAAGATACATAGCAATGAGCCTGAAGCTATACCATACGATTTTCTGCTTGGATGTATTAAATTAAAATCAGTTAGTCTTTTCTTTTCTTTTGCCTGTACATGATTTGCTAACATCACATATTAAATCATGGGAAAATACTCACACTGAGTCACACAAATCTTCCAAATGCTGACCAACTGTCCTGAAATCAATGAATATAGCTGTTATTATCAACACAGATTTCATCAGCATAGTCTGTAAACAGCACTGGGAAGCTACAAAGCTCAACAGAGCAATAAATACATTCTACAAAATTGAAACTTAGTTTGAATGTGTATCATGACTCATACATAGTTGCTTTTCTCGTCGTAAAGGCTCATTTCATTCACTTTTAAGAAATGTTCACCAAATAATATTCTAGTCTCTATGACCACTTGTATACTTCAGCGTGAAAATGTCATTCCATGGCAAAGTAAATAGTTCATTTAAACAGAACAAATGGGCTAGGCACTGGTGGCTCATGCCTGTAATCCTAGCTACTCAGGAAATTAAGATCTAAGGATCCTTGTTCAAAGCCAGCCCAGGCAGAAAAGTCTGTGAGACTCTTATCTCCAATAAACTACTCAGAAGAAGCCAGAAGTGGTGCAGTGGTTCAAGTGGTAGAGCACTAACCATGAGCAAAAAAAGCTTAGGGCAACATCCAAGCCCTGAGTTCAAATCCTAGGAC
The DNA here is from genome assembly GCF_019054845.1 of Dipodomys spectabilis. Lineage (NCBI taxonomy): Eukaryota > Metazoa > Chordata > Mammalia > Rodentia > Heteromyidae > Dipodomys > Dipodomys spectabilis. The sequence goes on from NW_024870688.1 coordinate 79,608, forward strand.
CAGCTTAAAAAAAAAAAGACAAAACTGAATTCATTGGATTCCACTTTCTTTTTTTTTTCCTTCTTTTTTTTTTAATTTTATTTTATTTTATTTGAGAACATACTGTACAGGGGGGTTACAATTACATGGGCAGGATAATGCATACATTTCTTACCAAGCATTGCAGCCTCCTCCTTTGTTTACCCTTCACCTCCCTTCCCAGCCTCCCCCCTCCCCCCCCACCCAATCATACCCCCCCCTCCCCCCCCCCCCCACCGACATTGTAAAGCTGGTTTTGACATGACATTTTGTACTTCTCATTGTTGCAACAGGTCCACCTGTGGATTCCACTTTCTTAAAATAGCCAATTAGCAAAGAATATGTCTTAGAAATATATGTAATTAAATGTTAAAATAAAACAAGCCTTAAGATTCATTTGTCCAGAAATTACATTTTATATTAACTGCCACATTACCTAATTACTATAAAAAATGAGCAGCTTCAATATTCATATTTTCTAAGAGATACCAGCTTTAAATTGTGGAGGCAGGGAGAGGGAAGAGTGCCACTCATGTTTTAGGTACTACCACCTTTTCTGCCTCAATTCAAGATGGAATTAAGGATCCCACAAGTCATGAGGCACAGATGAAGTATCCAGAGATATAAAGAAACATCAGCCAAACTGAGGACAAACTCTGAAAAGAGCAATCTTTAACTGTAATCACTAGCAGGGGTGTATGAACAATATCAGTATGAGGGATGCTAAGAGAAGTCTGACAGGGAAAAAAAAAAAAAGAAGACATAAGCAAGAGGCTGACGTGTCTGAACACCTAGATGGGGGAAAGTTGCAAAAAGAATTCTACATGAAAATTCTCACTGCAAAAAAGAGAGAGATGCAGGGTACCAGTGGCTATCCCTGTCAGACTGCTACTCAGGCAGCTGAGATCTGGGGATCATAGTTGGAAGCCAGCCTAGGAAGAAAACTCCATGAGACTCCTATCTCTAATCACAAAAAAAAAGCTGGAAGTAGAGGTGTGGCTCAAGTCCTTAAAGGTCTAACTTTAAGCAAAGAAGGTCAGGGACAGCAAGCAAACCTTGAGTTCAAACCCCAGGACCAGCACAGGCGTTGTGCGTGCACACACACAAACACACAAATTATTCTAGTAATAATAAATAATCTAGTAATAATAATAATATTAATAATAATAATAATAAATACCCTAGTAATAATACTCTAGTAATAATAAATACATTGCATCTTCCCACTCCGATTCTGAATTTTCATATTACCTTTTTTCTCTTCTTCCTCTTCCTCATAAAATTCTGCTAGGGAAAATCCTTCTGAGTTGTTCTAATTCAAATATTATAGCCTCTAATTCTTCTCCACTCAGAGAATTAAGGTAAGATTTCACCTGAATGAAAATAATAAAATATTGTGTAAATATTAATGAAAAAAATCTCATAAGGAGAAAAGACTGAAGAGCTCATGCCAGCACAGCTCTGTGTGTGTGTGTGTGTGTTTGTGTTGGTCCTAGGGCTTGAACTCAAGGCCTGGGCGCTTAGCTTTTGTGCTCAAGTCTAGCACTCCATTATTTGAACCACAGCACAACTTCCAGCTTTTTGGTGTTTAATTGGAGATAAAAGTCTCACAGACACTCTTATCTGAGCTGGCTTCCCACCATAATCATCAGATTTCAGTCTCCTAAGTAGCTAGGATTGCAGTACCCAGTTCTAATTTTTTTTTTTTTTTTTTGCAGATCCTGGAGCTTGACCCGGGAGCTATCCCTGAGGCTCTTTGTTCTCAAGGATAGCGATATACACTTGGAGCTACAGCACTACTTCCAGCTTTCTGAGTTGTTTATCAAAAATAACCTGTCTGGTCTGGCTTTCAATTAACCTCAGATCTCAGCCTCCTGAGCTAGGATTAGAGCCAGAACTAATTTTTTAAATAACCGTAACACTAAAGGGTAGATATTATAGGAAAATAGATAGAATTCGTATTTCCAAAAGTAATATAGGCCAAAAGATAAATGAAAATTATCAGTGCTTAAGCATGACTTCGAAGTCCAGGCAGGAAAAACCATGAAACTCTTATCTCCAATAAACCACCAGAAAAAATACTGAAAGTGTTACTGTGGCTCAAGTGGTAAGTGCCTGCCTTGGGCTGAAGAGCTGAGGCACAGCACCCAGGCCCAGAGTATAAGCCCCAAGACCAACATAAAAGAAGAAGAAGAAAAAAGAAGAAGGAGAAGAAGGAGAAGAAGGAGGAGGAGAAGGAGGAGGAGAAGGAGGAGAAGGAGGAGGAGGAGGAGAAGGAGGAGAAGGAGAAGAAGGAGAAGAAGGAGAAGGAGAAGAAGAGGAAGAAGAAGGAGAAGAAGAAGAGAAGAGGAAGAGGAAGGAGAAGGAGGAGGAGGAGGAGGAGGAGGAGGAGGAGGAGGAGGAGGAGGAGGAGGAGGAGGAGGAGGAGGAGGAGGAGGAGGAGGAGGAGGAGGAGGAGGAGGAGGAGGAGGAGGAGGAGGAGGAGGAGGAGGAGGAGGAGGAGGAGGAGGAGGAGAAGAAGAAGAAGAAGAAGAAGAAGAAGAAGAAGAAGAAGAAGAAGAAGAAGAAGAAGAAGAAGAAGAAGAAAGATTGGCTTAGATTATCAGAGGAGATGAACTAACAGGAAATTATATACAAATTAGCAGCTATAACAGGCTTTTTGACAGCTAAAAACCCATGACACTGGAGAAAAAACAGAAAATGAAAGACTAAGGTGAAAGAAAAGGATATCTTATACTAAGACCTCTGTTCTTTTTCTTATGTGGTGCTGAGGAATCGAACCCAGGGCCTCAGGCATGCAAGGCAAGCGCTCTACCACTGAGCCACCTTCCCAGCCCTGTTCTTTTTCTATAATTTTAAGAGAAATAACATTTGACTTACTCACTATTTCTAACAATTAAACAGTAGGGGATATTTTTCTTCTATTATAATATTTCCAGCGACCCACATCTCCTTCAGAGACACATTTCATCTTCCAAACATACAAAGTGAAAAGAAACCATGCAACGTTTTTTCTTTGAAGACTCTTTTCAGCTGGGAGTTTGGGATTGGAATTACCTTTATTTCACTTTCTTGGGAAAGCATCGCCAGAACTTCTAGATGTTCTTGAAGTTCATCAAAGGGTAGCTCACAATGAGTTTTCTTGTCTGTTTCCATGGCTACCTCATTGGAGGTCCTTAGCTCTTCTTTTTCCTTGGCCTCTTACTGTAAAACCTAAAAAGAGATGGAAGCATAGATGCAGCAAATAATAAGAGCTCAAGGGAAAGTTTTTAAGAGTGGAAAGAAGCAAAGTTAAGTTCCAGTATAAAGTACTACCCTTCATTCCTGGTACAGCAAATCAAATTCACTAAGGATCAGGAGCTGCATAGAAAAAAAAAGAAGCTAAACAAAATTTGATGCTAGACAGCAGCACCTAAGGAGCCACATGCATTTCCAAAAGTGGTTTCAACAGTAACCTAATAAGTAATCTTGATAGCGCTCAGGATTTTGTACTGCACTGACAGAGGCGACTGCAGAAAGAAAAGAGCTGGCTGTTTGTCTAAGCATTAGACAAACCCATAAAAAAATCCAGCCCATAAAAAATGCCTTAATTTTATAATGCATTGATAATTCTTTACAAGAAAACACACTAACAAAGTCCCAAGGTAACAAAGGGAAAAATTCAAATTAAAAAAAAAAAAAACACACAAACAACAGAAAACAGCAATCAAACCAGTAAAGGTAACAGTACCTGAGACAGTGCAGAATTCCGGTTCATCAAACCCTTAGTCATTTTAAATACAGGATCCCGTTCTGCTATTACATCCATTGTCTTCTTCCCAATGAATTCTAAGGCATCTAAACTCCCACTAATAATGTCCTTTCCCTAGAAAGCAACATAAATGTCATTACTACTATACTGGGAAAATACATTTGCATGTATTGTGGGGGGTTTGTAACAGTCCAGGGACTTAAAACTCAGGGCCTAGGTGATGTCTATGAGCTTTTTTCCTCAAGGATAGTACTCTACCACTTGGGGAACAGCTCCACTTCCTACTTTGTTTGCTGGTTCATTAGAGAGAAGAGTCTTGCAGATTTTCCTGCCTGGGCTGTCTTTGAACCACAACCCCAGATCTCAACTTCCTGAAGAGCTAGGTTTACAAGCATGAACCACCAGTGCCAACCATTTATATGTTTCAATTCTTTAAGAGTGACTTACAATACTAAGTACTGGGAAGAATGTGGAACAGCAAGGGAAATAAATACACACCGCATGTGGAACCATAGTAGGTTCTCCTCTTTGGAAACCTGCTGGCCAGTATCTACTATGCTACATATGCGTAGTGGTTCATCAGAAGACAGCTTAATTGTACAGTGCTTGCCTAGCATGCATGAATCCCTGTGAACAATTCCTCAGTACAACAGGAAATAGCACTGTGACTCAAGTGGTAGAGTGATAGCCTTGAGCAAAAGAAGCTCAGGGACAGTGCCTGGGCCCTGAGTTCAAGCCCCAGTATTGGCCAAAAATAAAGACATAAACAAAAATATTCAGAGCAGCAGTATTTGTGATAGCTACAACATGGAAACTATTTCAATGCTTAACAACTGTGGGATAAATAAAATATGACATAGTGACAAAATGGAATACCACATCCAAAATACAACATGGTCAAATGATACAAAAATGTTGTGGAAGAAGCTAGATACAAAATATACTATAAGTATGTAAAGTATAAAAGCAAACAAAATTAATCTAAGATAAAAGTCAGGACTATAGTTATCTTCCTAGAAGGGGCATACTATCTCTTAAAGATTCTGAACAAGTTCACAGTATGAAAATTCACTGTTTTAATTTTCAGTATGAAAATTAAGAAAAAATATAAAGCATAAAGCTAAAGTATAACCAAATATTGTAGTGCATGCCTATAATGCCAATACTCCAGAGACTAAGGTATGAGTATTGTGAGTCTGAGGCGAGCCTAAGCTACATTCATATCCATTCAAGGATGCTCGGGCTACACAGTGAAAAGAATAAAAAGAGAATCCAAAGACACAGTGTATGCCTGTAATCACAGCTGCTTACAAAGTAGAGGCAGAATTGTAGTCCAAAGCCAGCACAAGCAAAACCGATGATCAGATCCAAAAACAAACTAGCTATTTTTGCTTTCTAGTTGCCATGATATGATTGATTCTGCTTTGCCATGCCCTCCCTGCCATTTTGAACTGACATCTCTGAGAATATAGATCAAAATAAATAACTACTCCCTGTAGATAGATAGATAGATAGATAGATAGATAGATAGATAGATAGATAGATAGATAGATAGATAGATAGATAGATAGACAGACAGACAGGTAGATAGGTAGATAGGTAGATAGATAGAGGCATGCAGAAGAAAGGACTAAGGATGTGGCTCAAGTGGTACTTCATATTGCCAAAAGAAAGAAAGAAAGAAAGAAAGGTTACAATAGCCAGGCAATGGTGGTCCGCTGACTCGTGCCTGCAGTCTTAGCTTCTCAGCTACTCTGAAGACTGAGAGCTAAAGATCACATTCGAAGCCACCCAGGCAGGAAAGTCCATGAGATTCTTATTTCCAAATGACATCTCAAAAAATTTAGGAAATAGTGCTGTGGCTCAAGTGGTAGAGTGCTAGCCTTAAGTACAGAAAGGGTCAGGGACAACACTCAAGTCCTGAGTTCAAGCCCCAGGACTGGCAAAAGAAAAAAAAGTATTGATCTGCACATAGTAAACATTTTTCAAAACAAGGGGAAACTATAGTCAGAAACAGATCAATGGTTGGCAAATGCTGTGAACAGACAGAAAGGTGTGGCTACAAACTGGCATGAAGGAACTCCCTCAGATAATGAAAATATTCTTATATCTCAGTGAGCCATACAAATACAGAAAATATTCTGTATCTGTGCATCACAATATACTGTGATTATACAGTATAAACATAACCATTATTTCTCAACACAAAGTCATATTGCAGAAAAAAGTTTTACTGTATGAAAATTATAGCTCAACTTTGTCCTAAAAGACTATGCGGATTCTTAGTATGGGAATCAATATACATTACAAAGATGAGTATGTTTCAAGAATAATTAGTTCTGTTTACCTTTAAAAATCTTATACTAGATCAACTAGTACACCAAGTAATTTAACTATATTATATCAAGCACTCTATTATGGAGAGAACTTTTGCTTTCAAGTTCTACACTTGCCTTCCTATACAGCAACTAGAAAAACAGACAAAATAGAAGAAAGAACTATTTTTAGATACTACACAAAAAGACAAAAAAAACCACTTTGGTCCAGGAGAAAAGAGAAACAAAGTCAACCCCACAGCTGGGCTTTCTGCCTAGAGAAAAGTTCCAAACCCCAACACACAGAGGAGAACCTACAGACAACAGAACACTCACAGGCAATGTAAGTCAGGGATAAAGTCTGGCATCAGGTAAGGCTGAAGCAGCTACCACGTTAAAGTCAAAAAACTTCAGAGGATGCAGCTATATAAGTAAAATGTTCCAAGAATCTACAGATGTGTTGATTTGTCTTTATCTGAGTAATACACTGTTCAAACACTAGGTAACATCACACAGTTGGGAGAAGTAGCATAAGTAGTAAGCAACACAATCGCCATAGCTCAAGCTATGCTGAAACATCTGGTTTTTAAACAACCAAAGTGAACAGATTTCACTGAAAACCTGAGGAATAAGAGTGAATTCAGAGGAATCAGGGCACAGCAGTAAAGATAAACTAGTTCTTAAGATTGAAGGCTAAAAGACATACAATGGAAGAAACAAAGCTTCTTCAACCACTGGTGTTGGGAAAAGTGGGCGGCCACATGCAGAAGACTAAAAGTGGACCCCAGCCTATCTCCATGCACCAACATCAACTCAAAATGGATTAAAGATCTTAACATTAAACCTGAATCTCTGAAACTACTTCAGGACAGAGTAGGAGAGACACTTGAACTTATAGGCACAGGATGAAACTTCCTGAACAGAGTCCCAGAGTCACAACAAATTGGGAGAGTGACTCGACAAATGGGACTACCTTAAAATAAAAAGCTTCTGCACAGCTAAAGCTATCGCAACCAAGCTAAAAAGACAACCAACTAATTGGGAAAAATATTTACCAGCAATATATCAAACAAGGGGTTAATATCCAGTATATACAGGGAACTCAAGAAACTAATCCCAGGGGAAGGGGAAAAACAAGTCGTTTAAATGAGGATATAGGTGGACCCATTGCAACAATGAGAAGTACAAGTTGTTATGTCAAAAACGAACTTTACAACTTTGGGGGGGGGAGGGTTAGGTGAGGGGGCCAGGGGGAGGATGGGAAGGGATGGGAAGGGGAAACAAAGGAGGAGGCTACAATGCTTGATAAGAAATGTACTCATTATCTTGCCCATGTAATTGTAACCCCTCTGTACAGTATTTTCACAATAAAAAATAAATTAAAAAAAAAAAGAAACTAATCCCTCCCAAACCTAACAAACGAATTACTAAATGGGCAAGGGAACTAAAGAGAGACTTCTCAGATGAACAGATAAAAATGGCAAAGAAACACATGAGGGAATGTTCACCATCCCTGGTTGTGAAGGAAATGCAAATAAAGACAACCCTGAGATACCACCTTACCCCAGTCAGAATGTCCCATATCCACAAGTCAGGCAATGACAAATGCTAGAGGGGATGCGGAGAAAGAGGAACCCTATTACACTGCTAGTGGGAATGTACACTTATACAACCACTTTGGAAAGCAGTCTGGAGGGTCCTCAGAAAGCTAAATTTTGACCTCCCTTATGACCCAGTCATACCACTTCTAGGCATCTATCCTGAACAACAGGAACCAGTATACAAGGACACATGCACCTCCAGTTTATTGCAGCACTGTTCACAATAGCTAGGATATGGAAACAACCCAGATGCCCCACCACAGATGAATGGATCCAAAAATTGTGGTATCTATACACAATGGAATATTATGTAGCCATTAGAAATGACAAAATAATGACATTTGCAGGGAAATGGATGGAGCTAGAAGAAATCATGGTGAGCGAGGTAAGCCAAAAGCAAAGAGACAAATGGTATATGGTCTCCCTGATAAGTGGATGTTAAATCCAAAATGTTAGGTGATACGACAAAATTAACAAGACTTAAGAAACAAAGAACTTCCACTCATCTGATCAAACCACTACTAAATAACTCCATGCTGCTGATCACATGTATGGTATATATGTGTACACCAGAGGGGAACCAGGAAGATGACACAGAACTAGAGGGAATCAGGGAAAAACATGCAACAGTGGGACCCATCAGCTGCACAGGACATTGACCAAAATGAACTAAGCAACTTAATGGTAACTATGGGAGGGAGGGAACAAATGGGAAAGAGGGAACAGCTGATGCTATGCAAAACAAAAGAAATGTACATACCACCCAATGTGGAAGAAATAACTGTATCACAAAGCTCATAGAACTCATAAATGTTATAGACCATAATAGACAATTTGCTCCAGGAAAGTTACAATGTGTTTGTGACTTTAACCGCATCACTATCCCACAATACTGTGAAATTTGGGAAATTATGTAATCAATCACAATAAAAAAATAAAAATTAAAAAAAGATTGAAGGCCACACTAGACTCCCTCTAAACAAGCCTAACAGAGAAGGAAATGGTGACGCTGTCCAAAAAGAAATGTACTCTTAGCAGGGCACCAGTGGCTCACACCTGTAATCCTAGCTACTCAGGAAGCTGAGATCCGAGGATTGTGCTTCAAAGCCAGCCCTGGCATCAAAGTCTGTGAGACTCTTATCTCCAATAAACCATCAGAAAACTAGAAGTGGCATTGTGGCTCAAGTAGTAGAGCACTAACTAGCCTTGAGCTCTAGAGGTGAGAGGCAGCGCCCAGGCCCAGAGTTCATGTCCATGACTGATAAAAAAGAAATGTACTCTTTACCCAACTTATATAACTGTAACCCGTATCTTTTAGTAATAGTTAAAACGTTTTTAAGTATGAATCTGAATTGGGAAAGCAGGACAGGGTCACTGGTGACTCATGCCTATGGTCCTAGCTACTCTGGGCTGAGATCTAAAGATCACAATGGAAAGCCACCAGGGCAGAAGAGTGTGAGACTTTCATCTCCATTTATTTATCCCGCAAAAACCAGAGGCAGGGTTCAAGTGCCAGCTGTGGAGGAGGGAGACAAGGTAGACTGTGAAAACGGAATTCAAGCTCCAGTGCCAGAACATACACATTAAAAAAGAAAGAGTCTGGGCACCGGTAGCTCACAACTATAATCTTAGCTACTCAGCCTTGAGCAAAAAGGTCAGGAACAGCACCCAGGCCCTGACTTCAAGCCCCAGGAACACCAAACAGACAGACAGACACACACACACACACACACACACACACACACACACACACACACACACAGAAAGCAGAAGACAACATCCTTAAAGGAACATGACAAAATTTCAAAAAAGATGTCCAGGTGATTTCATTGGTATCTTTTATCTCAAACTTCTAAAAAAGACCCATCTCCGGTATACTTTCCTTCACAGTGAAATTAATGCTTAGAAATTTTAGAAGATGGGAAAGACGTTAGGATGAAAAAGCCACCCATTCTATTCTGGTACACTTAATATTCAACTAAAATCTAAGTCCATAAAACGTCCACTGAGTAGTGGGAGTTCTCTACTCATGAGACACAAGTAAACACAACCTAAATTCTGTTCTCCATGCTAGTCTTCAAAGGTATAAAAAAGGTGTATTCTCCCTATCTCCTTTCCTTAGATTTTCATATTCATGATCCATTAACTCTCTAACTTTTTAAGACATTAATACTAGCCACTCTTCCCAGGGTTCTCCATGATTTTTATTCCCCTTCTAAAACATGGCTCTGAATGACAAATATCCTTCAAGTCTTAAGAAATCACTGCTGTTTACTATCTAAACATACTTCTAACTCCTGTTTTCCTTGCCCACTAAAAGCAATTCCTGATAAAAATTTCTGAAAATGCCAACACTTTAATCTTCCAACATCTCAAAGCATCAGAGTTAGACATTAAACCATTCTAGCTGCTGGGAGCATGAGGAGAAATGAAATTTCCTGTCTCTGTAACTCCTGAAATAGAGCTTATCTGTTTGAGAATACCATACCTGCACTCACAGCATGATCTGACAACAATTACAAAATCATAAAGAACCCAACAAATAAAAGTGAAGATACCAGGCCCCTACATTAGCCAAAATAACATGCAATACTCTATTTGTAGAGTTGTTCAGGGAGAAAAATAAATTCATTTTTAAACACATAGTGTGTTAGTCACAGACAAAGTAGCCTCACTTATGCAAGCATCATTAAGAACAGTGCCTCATATATGGAGTAATTTGCCATGTCCGATAAAGTTATCTCTCCATTCTACTGACCCATGCACTATGGACCCGAAAGTAGGTCAATCCAGTTCTCTCTTAGGTATTCACAAGTAGTGATAGTGGAACCTATTAGTATCTGATAGGTATGTATGCCAAGACACAATATAACTCTGAAGATGGAGAAAGACAGGTAGAATAAATCTGCTTCCAGAGAAAAATGATAGAGATGAGCACAGAGTATTAAATGAGAAACAATAAGGGCTATGAGAGATGAAGAAAACAAACTGGTCTTCAAAACTTTTCCATATGGATTAGAAGTGCAGGTTTCCTTTTGATCATTACAAACTTTCAAGACTAAACCTTGGCACAGGCCAAATTTTTCTTAAAAGAGACCCAGAAACACAACAAATCAAAGAAAGATTGGACAAATGGGACTGCATGAAATTGCAGAGCTTCTTGCATGGCAAAGGACATAGTAAGCAAGATCAATAGAAAGCCCATGGATGGGGAGAAGTACTTCACTAGCCATACAACAGACAAGGGTCTCATATCTAAAATATACCTGGAACTCAAAAAATCAAATCCTCCAACAACAAATGCTCAAAGAAACAACTGCCCAATAAATAAGTGGGCTAAAGACTTAAAGAGAAACTTCTCTGAAGAGGAAATAAGAATGGCCAATAGACACATGAAGAAATGCTCAACCACCCTAGCCATAAAAAAAAAAGGCAAATCAAAACAACATTGAGATACCACCTCACCCCAGTTAGAATGGCTAGAATCAAGAACTCTAATAAAACAGATGCTGGAGAGGATATGTACAGAACCTTACTGCATTGTTAGTGGGAGTGTAAACTTGTTCAACCACTTTGGAAAGTAGTATAGAGGTTCCTCAAAAGACTACATAGAGCTCCCCTATTACCCAGCAATCCTATTTTTGGGCATATACTCAAATGATCACAAACAAGACCATCCTAAAGCTACCAGCACAACTATGTTTACTGCAGCATTATTTACCATAGCTAAGATATGGAACCAACTCAGATGCCCCTCAGTAGATCAAATGCAAAAAAAATGCAAAAAAAAAAAATAGAAAAAAGGCATGAATGTACCTCAGCTCAATGGCAAAACACTTGCCTAGCTAGTGAAAAACATCCTGGGTTCAATGCCCAGTTATCAAAAAACAAAAGGCAGAAAAACAATCAAACAAACAAAAAACAAAAGGCAAAAAAATAGCCCTAAATGAACAAAAATACTTTTTGGTCCTGACAGATTTAAATTCACCTAGCCCTGGTTGCCAAACAAAGTGCTAAGCAATTCTTATATTCAACATATATGACAATATAATTTTTTTTAATTTTATTTTATTTTATTTGAGAACATACTGTACAGAGGGGTTACAATTACATGGGCAGGATAATGCATACATTTCTTACCAAGCATTGCAGCCTCCTCCTTTGTTTACCCTTCACCTCCCTTCCCAGCCTCCCCCCTCCCGACAATATAATTTTAATATGTAGCAGTCCTTGAAATTACTTCAGATGCAGAGTAGAGGGATATGAGCAGTTATAAGACACAGACCTCTAACTGGCAGCTGGATTCACAAGACAACACACCACACCTGTAGAATATCCCCATGTCCTTAGTATCAAAAATGCACAAGCTAGCTACTGAATCCAAAGTATCCTAGGACTTAATGTTTCCATATACAGACCTCCAGGATGTTCGACTTCGGCTGAAATCTCACTGGGACTAGGGATTCCAAGGGAAGTCTCTGCCTTTTCAATGATATTTGAAGTATCTTGTCCTAGAGAAAAATCAAAATGTGTTGCTCTTTATTACCCAAACTAAACAAACTAAATTTCAATAATGTAATATCAAAGTCCATGTGTCTAAAATCATGATAGCTATAAGACAGTTTATTTTTAACAATTAGGGTTATTAATCCTTGGAAATATCTCCTTAGTATAACATTTTTTATACAAAAACTCTGATACATCATCACTAAAGAACAGACATTTATAGCAATTCCTAGACTTCATTCTAATAAGAAAATGCTAACAATTATACTTGCGATGTCTATCATCTATCTCATGATCACTTGTCTTCAAACAATAAGTCCCTTGAACAAATGTAGAAGGAGATTTATTAACAAAGTCCCTTGTAACAATGTAAACGAACACAGACAGTCATGAAATGACTGATGATCTTACACACAGTGGCTACTGTAGCTGAGCCTGAGGAGAGCAAGGACTTGTTCCAGCTGCCCCAATATCCCCATCTGGCCTGGGATATATCTTTGGAAAGTTTCCTACTGTCCCAGTAAATGAGCATGGGAGGGAAGACACAAGAAAGTATGAAAAATTAGAGAGCAAGAGTATAATATACGTAAGTTATCTAATTATTTGCCAAAGTATGGGGAACCAAATAATATTTGCTTAATGCACTGCTTGACTGACAGACACGTGCATGTTTTCATCATGTAGGCACCATGCAGCAAAGGTAATCACTGCTGATGGCATTTATAGAACTGAAAAACTATTATTAATGGTTGTAAAAACAAGTAAAGAAGTTCAATCCTAAATTAGCATTGAGCTTGAGTCTCTTAACCCCAACTTCTTTTTCCTTGTACCAGGGCCTCACACGTTTGGTTTGCTTGCTCGTGACTGGCACTCTACCACTTGAGCCATACCTCTAGTGTAGCATTTTGCTGAAATTTAGTTGGAAATTGAATCTGCATTTCATCTGGACCTAAGCATCCTCAGGAGCTAGGATTACAGGTGTGAGCCACGGGTACCAGGTTAACCCCAATATTTTTAAATCCCAATATTTTATAGAGATTCTAGCTGGGCACCAGAGGCTCACACCTGTTTTCCTAGCTACTCAGGAGGCTGAGTATCTGAGATCTGAAGATCACAGTTCAAAGCTAGCCCAGGCAGGAAAGTCCATGAGACTCTTATCTCCAATAAACCATTAGAAAAACCGGAAGTGGTGCTGTGGTTCAAGTGGTAGAGTGCTCACCTTAAGCTGAAAAGCACAGGGACAGCGCCCAAGCCCAGAGCTCAAAGCCCCATGACCCACAAAAAAAAATAGAGATTCTAGTCAGTGGCTGTCTGTAATACCTGAAAAGGGAGAACTTCTGAAGTCTCAGGGTCCCTGGAAGACCCAACATCTGGTCTTTTCAACTGGGCACTACAGCTTCCATTAACTTTCTTGATTGGCATGTTGGTCAACAGATTCACTACTCTTCACAGACTCAGAATTCTCCACTGACTCCCAGTTTCCATCTTCAGTTATCACTGGAGTCTCAAGGATCATCTTTATCAGAAAGCCCAAGGGAAAAAAGTGATTGAGGTCAGCTTTTTTAGTATATATTATTTGTCTAAATCTTTTGACACTTTCACAGAGTCACAGGCAGGGACATTAGTAAATTAATACAAACAAGATCCCACAGATCTTCCCCCAGGTTCTCCTAATAACAGCTTCCATAACTGAAGCATAATTCATTGTGGCAGAATCCACCAATCTTCAGATTTCAACAGATTTCAACTGAAACTTTGTCACTTCAAGAAGTATAGATGAAATTACATAGCATGCCACTTGTTAAGAATTTTTTACACAGCATTTAAGTCCCTCCAGACCCACTTCTATTGTATTAAGACTTTTTTTAATTGTTTCTGAATAGTCCATGGTATAAATGTACTTTGGGACGATCACAGAAATAAGATGATTCAGAAAGCTTATGTATAGGTGTTTATGGGAACCAAAGCTTTCTCTTGGGCTACTCAGTTTAGTTTTAAATGTTACTGTTAGGCTGGGCAGTAGAAAGCTTTCTACTGCCTTTGCAGTAGAAAGCTTGCCTAGCATGCATGAAGCCTTGGGTTTGATTCCTCAGTACCACATGCACAGAAACTGGCACTGTGGGTCAAGTGGTAGAGCGCTAGACTTGAGGAAAAAAGCTCAGGGATAGTGCCGTGGCACTGAGCTCAATCCACAGGACTGTCTCAAAACAAGGTATTGTTCTATTCTTTTCCCAAGTAAACTATCTCTTCATTTTCCTAGTGGCAATGTATGAATAATCAAGTTCCCCTGAATTCTGATCAACCTTGTGTTGTCACTAGTTTGATTGAACCATTCAAATAGGTACGTAGTGGTACCTCACTGAGCCTTTTAAATTGCATTCCTCTAACAGCTGGGACCAAGGCATCCTTTTATGTGCTTATTTGCTGAGTATATATTCTTCAGTGAAACATTTATTTGTATCTTTTGGTCATTATCCAATCATTATGGTTTGGTTTTTATCATTATGTACTACAGAGACTTGAGAACACTGTTTATTGGAGATTTAATTCCTCTACTATATGGATTGCAAATATTTCATGCTAGTTTATAGTTTATCTTTTTCCTGCCTTCCTAGAGTCTTTCCCTGAGCAAGTTTTTCATTGTGAGGAGGTTCATTTCCCCTTTTACTGACTATCCTTTAAAATCTTTAGTAATCACTTCCTACTAAAACTCTTCCAGAGATTTAATCTATCCAAAAACATTTCTGTCAGAACAGGTTTTTAGTATTTTGTTTCCTAGTTGTAGTGGTGGCCCTAGGGAATAAAAGATGTCCCTCATCCTTTTGCTTTTGTTTTTTAGATAGGGTTTCCCAATTTGTCTAGGCAAGCCTCAGACCATGAATTTCTTACCTCTGCCTCTCAAGTACCTGAGATTACAGGCATACACTACCATGCTTGCTATCTCTGAAACACTAACTTTTTGTTTGGTCTGCTCTTAAACCTTAATCCTCCTATCGTCTTCTCTGGAGTGTCTAGGATTATAAGTATAAAACACTATTGTGGGCCTTTTGCTATTATTAAAAATATTCATCATAAATATACCAAAATTCTGTTAGTATTGGAACATTTGATGTGACAAAAGAGATGACGATTGACTTATATTTTATACTTACTTTTTTTTTTACAGGGCTAGCGATAGAACTTAGGACCCCACACATACCAGGGAAGAGCTCCACCATTTGGCTATATCCATTGAATTCCTACTTTAACATTTTTTTGCCAGTCCTGGAACTGGAACTCAAGGCCTAGGCACTGTCCTGGACCTTTTTTTGCTCAAGGCTAGCACTCTAACCCTTGAGAGACAGCCTCACTTCTAGATTTTTCTGTGTATGTGGTATTGAGGAACTGAACAACGGGCTTCATGCATGGTAGGCAAGCACTATTACTAAACCACATTCCCTGCACCTCAGATCAACTTTTAAGCAGCAATTCAATTACCCAATCTAATTCCTTCCAGAAGAAGAGAAGGAGAATCAAATAGCATGAGAGAATAAATGTATTTCCTCCTCTTTCCTTCACCCTCTTCTCTTGTGCTCTCTCTCTTTCTCTTTCACCCTCCTTCACCCATACACACAGGTATGTATAAACCTATTTTATAGAGAGATGGACTACATGTATGAAAGAGCCAATATATGACAACAAACGTTTCAAACAGATTTTAAAAATTTATTAACAACTAAGGCAGAAAGACTAGCACACTACTATAATTAAGATACATACCAAAAATGCTAACAGAAAGGAAAACACCCATTTGAATCAGGAGACATGATTCATACACAAAGAACCAAACACAAGTCTAGAGCTTGGAGTGTCAAAGCTAGCCTAGAGATGTTTTTAATTTATCTATATAGTGCCTAAACTTTTAAATGAGTTCCATGTTTAAAAACCAGTCTTCATACAAAAGTGCAAGTGTCCAATTTCCCTTGAAAACTGAAAGATCTAGCAACAAAGACTCTATAGTGACTGGTTAATAACTACTTCATGCCAAATAGCTACTGGTCCTTTTAGGCAATGCTCCTGCACCTCAAAATTGACACTTGAATTCAATTCACTCATTTATGTTAACTTGATTAGGCCCATAGTCATCTGCAAATACCTGCCATGAGACATACATCAGACTGTGACAGGTGAAAATGCCAGAGAGAGTGTTCAAAGGTATAAAAACAATCCATGAGAAAGCTCAAAGGTATACATGATACCAGTTGCCTGGAGCCATTAAAATACCGGGAAGAAAAAGAATCCCAAGGCATGAAATCAGAAGGCAACTTTAAGATACCTTGGAGCTAAGCTGTATGTATACATGTGTGTGTGTGTGTGTGTGTGTGTGTGTGTTGTATACTCTGTGTAATGCATGCACTATATGTAATACATACAAAATATATCATTATAGAAATGTAATTCATTTAACTCCATATGAGATTAAGACATACTCTGAAACAGGAAACAATGGAAATCTCTATACTTTGGTCAACACCATCTAAATTTGAATCTACATGATTAAAAATCATTTAGAGGGGCTGGCCAGGTGGCTCAATGGTATAGTACTTGCCTTGCATGCATGAGGCCCTGGGTTCAATTCCTCAGTACCACATAAGCAGAAAAAGCCGGAAGTGGCACTGTGGTTCAAGTGGTAGAGTGCTAGCCCTAAGCTGAAAACTTGAGGGACAGCACCCAAGCCCAGAGTTCAGGCCCCAGGACCGACCAAAAAAGAAAATAAAAGATCATCTAGAATGTGTTAGGATGGAAGACAAAGAGTTTCTATTGTTTATGCTGTTAATATTATTAGTAGAAGGAATGTAGATACTCTACTCTCAATAAATTCATCATCTCGCAGCAAACATAAATAAATAACAGGTAGGTGAAAGTGAAATTGCATTATTTAATGGTTTCCTAAGTTTTCTGGGTATTTTATGATGAATTGGTAAAGAGAAATATGCCAGTAAATTAAGAAAAAATAAGCCAAAGGGATTCATATTTTTAAGGAACCAAAATGCATATGCTTTGTGTCTCTCACTCCTACCATCAGGCTGCCTTTTCCCTCCTTTACCCTTCTCAGCAATCAAGGCTTACCAGCAACTTGCTCCTGTTGACCTCAACTTGGGGAGTAGCAGGCACCCAGCCAGCACATAGCCACTGCTGATGCCTACAAAGTGTGCTCCCAATGCCTGGGAAATACTTCCCCCTGTGGGGTGGGTCTGGCCAGGTATACTTCTGGGTCCGGGTTCTTCTTTGGACTGAAGTGGCTGGGCTCTGGTTCATTGAGTTTGGGCACCAACCGGGTGGTTTAAAGTTTGGCTGACCATAGTCACTGGAGTGATGTCAGCTGGGAAAAGGAGACTGGGGGTGTCCATCTGCATTTGTGTTTTTGAAGATCTGACCCTCCAACAGGTACTGAGCGCTAAGTACCCTCCCAACTATCCTGAGGTCAGGGATTACCCAAGCCACTGATTGGCAAGGCCCAAATGGGCAGAACAGGGCTGTCCAGGCCAGTAGCAAAGTGTTTGCAAGGACGTTTAGTTATATGAATTGGGCAGGAGAAGGTGAGGGAGAACTAACTAGCAAATGCAAAGGCCTTAACAAATTTTAGTAATCCAAGAAAAGAAAAAGAAAAAAAATGCTGCAAAAAAACGGGTCAAGGGGATTGTAATGTGGCTTAGTGATAGAGTGCTTGCCTGGCATGCATGAAGCCCTGGGTTCGATCCCTCAGTACCACATACACAGAAAAAGCCAGAAGTGATGCTGTGGCTCAAATTGTAGAGCACTAACCTTGAGAAAAAGAAGCACAGCGACAGTGTCCAGATGCTGAGTTTAAGCCCTAGGACTGGCACAAAAAAATGAGGGGGAGGAGGTTTGCAAAAAGATAAATAAGAGGAGGTCTGGGACTTGAACACCATGGCTCGTCGAGCTTATAAGATGGGATAAAGTTGTTTCTCTCTCTCTCTCTCTCTCTCTCTCTCTCTCTCTCTCTCTCTCTCTCTCTCTCTCTCTCTCTCTCTGTGTGTGTGTGTGTGTGTGTGTGTGTGTGTGTGTGTGTGGTTAATTGGAGATGAATCTCAGATTTTCTGGCCCAAGCTCATCTCGAACTATTATCCCAAAACATTAGACTCCTAAGTAGCTATGGTTACAGGCATTAGCAACCTATGCCCAGCTCAGGATAGTTTTAACTCTTAATATGGAACTTAATGGGAAAAGGCAGTAGGTTTCTAAGCAGACGAGTAAGATGCTTTGATTTGTGGTTTTTAAGATGAGCCCCCCTTCCCTCATTAAAAAAGATGCATCTCATTATTTATCCTTCAGTAGTGTAAATGTGTGAAGTCTGGAGTTGTAGAGCTAGAAAGGTATAAGTTTATAAATATAAGGAAAATGGAACTTTTCAGAGGTAAAGAGATTGGATTTTTTTTTTTGGCAGTCTTGGGGCTTGAACTCTGGGCCTGGGCACTGTCCCTGAGCAATTCAGCTCAACGCTAGCACTCTACCATTTGAGCTACAGTGCCACTTGTGGTTTTCTGGTGGTTTATTGGAGATAAGAGTTTTACAGGTTTTCCTGCCAGGGCTGGCTTTGAACCCTGATTCTTGGATCTCAGCTTCTTGAGTAGCTAGGATTACAGGCATGAGCCACCGGCACCTGGAGAGAATTGGATTATGTAAAAATCCAAACATGTGGCTGGGTATCAAACACAGTGGTTAGATGTCTAGCCTAGCATATGCTAGGAGAGAAAGGAAGCAGAGAGAAAGAAGAAAAAAAGAACAAGAAAAAGGGAGACAGGAGAGAAAAAAAGAGAATCTATGTTTTCTACTGCTTCAGTGGTTTCAGTAGAGCCATCATTCTAAATAAACCTTCCCCAGATAAGTCTCCGATTTGTCTGCCTGGGCTGGCTTCAAATCTGGATCCTCAGATCTCAACTTCCTTAGGTAGTTATAATCGTAGGCTTGAGCCACTCTAGCTCTGGCCTCTTAACCTTCTGTTTTATCTAGTAGCTGCTAATTTCCTCTTACCTCATTTGTGGGGCTTGAACCCAAGGCCTGGGCATTGCTCTTGAGCTTTTTTGTTCTAGCCTAGGGCCTAGCCACTTGAACCACAGCTCCACTTCCAGATTTTTTTTGGTGTTTCACTGAAGATGAGTCTCACAGGTGAAAATCTATTTAAAGAGAACAGTAAAACCAATGTAGTTAAACAATTGTGTCAGAACAGGAGCTCAACGGATCATACTTTGAAGAAAAGGTGCTGGATTCATGGACAGAGACTATGACTTTCACCTTCCTTAGATTTAACATAGTAGCAGATACACAGAGACACTAAATAAATGCTGCTTGATACCAGTTCCATTTTGTGTTGCTTATATTAAACCTAACTCACTTTGTGAATGTCAGTTTGGAAGGAAACTATCTTGCAGAAAAGCTTATAGGCAAATCTCCAACATCAGGCTAGGTTCTCAAACAGAACTTGAGGATGAAGCACAGGCACTTCACAAGCTGGGCCATTTAGAGATGAGGCAGAAGATCTTGCTGGAATACCAACCTGGCCCATGTCCATCTCAAGCAAAGCATCTGGTTCCCATCTGTTTCCTAAGCTAAACCTACACAGAGATACTCTTTGAAGAAAATCTCTTTACAATTGAACTATAGACTCATGTTATTTGCCAATTATCATGTAAGAAACAATGGCCTCATCCTGAAAAATACTGGCAAGGATCACCTTAAGTAGATGACCAAAGATACATCCAGGCAATGAGACACCAGAAATTGATATGACATAACTGAGCTTTCTCATTCAGTTATAAAATTAGGCACAAACAAACAAACAAACCAATATATTCCTAGCTGGGTTCCAGTGGCTCACCCATGGAATTCTAGCCAATAAGGAGGCTCAGATCTGAGGATGTTGGTCCAAAGCCAGCCCAGAGAGAAAAGTCTGTGACATTCATATCTCCAGTGAACACCAGAAAACTGGAAGTGGGTGCTGTAGCTCCAAGTGGTAGAGTGATAGCCTATAACTAGCTCAAAGAGAGCACCCAGGCCCTGAGTTCAAGCCCCAGGACCAGCCAAAATAAAAAAACACCCACCCAAGTCACACTGGGAGGCTTCCCACAGGATCAGTAGCTGCCCTTTTCAAAAGTGTCAAGCTCATACTAAAGAAAAGACAGTGGAAATGTCACAGACTGGAGGAGGCAGAGGAGGTCTGACAGATCAAGGGAAAGCAGGATCCTGGATGGATCCTGAGTGGGAGTGCCAGTTCTGAGGCTTGAACTCAAGACCTGGGCACTGTCTCTTAGCTGTTTCGCTCAAGGCTGGCACTCTACCACTTGAGCCACCACTTTACTTCAGGCTTTTTGATGGTTTGTTGGAGAGAAGAGGCTCACAGACTTTCCTGCCCAAGCTAGCTTTGAAACTTAATCCTAAAATCTCAGCCTGCTGATGAGTTAGGATTACAAGCATAACCCAACAGCGCCAGCTATATTTTCTGTTTTATCTTGCAATAAAAATAAAAAGATTGTTTTCAAAATACATACTTGGGAGGGAACAAGGGAGAAGCTCTGCTTGTACTATTGACTCTAGCCGTTTTTGTCTTATGCTACAGCTGCAGGGCAGGCCACATTGGCAGGGTGTGGTTCAGGCACAGGCTCAGCCTGCCTAGAACAAGGAGGTAAAAATGAGGTGTACATAGTTCTGACAATAGCTAGTGGTCTTGTTTGGCCTTCTAGTATAGAGAGCAGAAGGAAATAAAATGAGGAAATAATAGTTGAGGGCACAGTATGTAATCTCATTATGCCATGACAAGATATTTGTTCTTAACCTGTCAAGCAAAAGAGAAAAGGTATATGTTTCTCATCAAGGATTGATACCACCTCAGTGGTCACTTCTCAGTCCTCTTTGCAAACAAATCCCAATTTTGTCTCATCATCCATTCTGTTGGTTTCTGTGTTTACATGGGATGTCTGGTGCTGCAACAGCCAACTTGGGATGATGAACTTTAGCCTGTGGAGAATATACCCAGTATGGTCAATTCAAAAGATGGTAGGAATGGGCTGGGGAGGTAGCTCAATGGTAGAGTGCTTGCCTTGCATGCATGAGGCCCTGCGTTCGATTCCTCAGCACCACATAAGCAAAAAGAAAAAAGCCGGAAGTGGCGCTGTGGCTCAAGTGGTAGAGCGCTAGCCTTGAGCTGAAGAGCTGAGGGACAACGCCCAGACCCAGAGTTCAGGCCCCACGACCGGACCCAAAAAAAAAAAAAAAAAAAGATGGTAGGAATATAAATATAAGAAGACAGGCTAGGTGCCAGTGGCTCAGGCCTGTAATCCTATCTACTCAGGAAGCTGAGATCTGAGGATCATGGTTCAAAGCCAGCCCAGGCAGGAAAACCTGTGAAACTCTTATCTCCAATAAATCACCAGAAAATCAGAAGTGGCCCTGTGGCTAAAGTGGTAGAGTGCTAGCCTTGAGCTGAGTTGCTCAGGGACAAAGCCCAGGCCCAGAGTTCAAGCCCCATGGCTCACAAAACAAAAGACAAAAAAAGAAGACAGTACTGAGCCACTGAATTAATGGATTCTACAGTCTCCCTTGTGTTATGGTTATTATTATTTTTTTCTTTTTTTTTCCAGGGCTGAGGACTGAACCCAGGGCCTTGCACACATGCCAGGCGGGCGCCCTTCCCCTGGCTAAACCCCCAGCCCCACCATGGTTATTATTATGTGAAATAATAAATCTTCCTGTCACTGAAATGAGTTGGGCCTTCTATAATTACACCTAAAAGCAACCAAAATTATGCTTGAGTCCTAAGGGAAAATAAAAGGCATCTAGAAGTAATACAAGAAGAAAAATATAGGTGAAAAATAAAAATAAAGCTAAAATGCATTAGGTGCATAGGGCTCTGAAAAATCTCCCAGGCCTGAAGAAACTCACCTGGAGTTTCAGAAGCCAGCTCCAATTTACATTTAACCATCTAAGTCTAGTTGCTATCAAGTTCTTATAGGCAGTGATCCCTGAGAAGGGGAAGAAAAATGAAAGGGAAATAAAATTAAACGACTGCCAGTGGAGAAACCAGCTGTACATGATCAATTTCCTTCCATGGAATCTCTATTTGTCTGAAGAGAATTTCTTCATCAGATCCCTGGCTCCAAGTCAGAGACAGGTATATGAGGAGGAGACAGGACAGGGCAGCCTAAAGATGGACAGTGACTCATCTGGAATGGAAGAAAGAGCTAGCATGTGGCAGAGACTGAGCCCAAAGCTAAGCCTGACTCAATCCAGAACCTTCCTAATGCACTGTCATGCCAGAAATGAAAGCCAAGCTGCAAAGCCACCAAGAGCTGCTTCTAAGCCATTCTGAAAAGTGCCCACATTCACCCAGGCGTCTCACCAGAGACCCCAGGTATAGTCCAGCAGAGCACTTGAAAGCAGAAACCCAAGAAGCAAAGCAGGTGGCCTGCATCCAAATTCAAGAAATGTAACTCATTCAATTGTCACTGTGGTCAGGCCTGAGATTTCCAGTCAGTCCCCTACACTCTAGCCTGAGGACAGTACCTGTTAGGATGAGACCATATAAGACACGGATGAAGGCCCTGTCTGACTGCCACTGCCATTAAGAACAGCATTATAGATGGGTGCCCATGGCGCATGCCTATAATCCTAATCAGGATGCTGAGATCTGAGGACCATGCTTTGAAGCCATCCTAGGCAGAAAAGTCAATGAGGCTCCTTATCTCCAATAAAGCAACAAAAAAGCCAGAAGTGGAGCTATGACTCAAGTAGCAGAGTGCTAACCTTGAGCAAAAAGCTGAGGAACAACTTCTAGGATGGTGGTGTGGGGAAAGACTATTACCACAAGCCCTTTTAGGACAGGTACTCTCACTTATGCCCATTTCCTTCAGAGCATTGCATAGTCCTCACCTTACTGACTTGCCTCTCCCTGTTTTAACACAGGATATTCACTTGGCCAGTCTATCTTGCAGCATCCCTAGCAAAGCAGCTTTTTCTCTGGGGTTTAACCAAGGAGCCAATACTGTCTGTGATTGGTTAACTGTGCACAGTCCAGAATCAAGGATACCTGGGGTCCATCTGGCTTGGCCATCTACTGTTGTAGCTTACAGCGTATTGTTCAACACTTCTGTTTTCTTATAATAGTTCTTGCTCATGGGTCCTAACGGTCACAATAAAATAACTAATAGGGTTACTTGTGTACACACACACACACACACACCACTGCAACAGTACTACAAGGGAAACAAGGCAACTCAACAGGGAGCTTCAGGATTCAAACATCTACCACATCCTAAGTATTTCCTGTTTCTTCTTAAGTAATTATTAATATTATTCCTATTTTGGTGCAAGTACTGGAGAGTGAACTCAGAGCTGGGACACTGAGCCCCACTCAACTGGAGACTGAACTATCCCTAAGTTTTTTGTTTTTGTTTTTTGTTTTGGGTCTGGTCATGGGGCCTGAACTCTGGGCCTGTGCACTGTCCTTAGCTCTTCAGATCAAGGCTAGCACTCTACCACTTGAGCTACAGCACCACTTCCAGCTTTTTTCTTTTTTTACTTATGTGTTGCTGAGGAATGGAACCAGGGCCTCATGCATGCAAGACAAGCGCTCTACCACTGAGCCACCTTCCTAGCCCTTCCTTAAGCTTTTTCTGCTCGAGGCTAGTGCTATACCATTTGAGCCATACCTCCAGTTCTGGCTTTTTGCAGGTTAATTGGAGATAAAGAGCCTCACAGACTTTTCTTTCCAGGCTGGCTTCAAACCAGGACCCTCAGATCTCAGACTCCTGAATTGCTAGGATTACAGTGGTGAGCCACCCGCACCTGGGTGCAATCTGTTTTTATAACTTGAATGTTTTTTATATCTATTAGATATGGAGATTAGTAATCTCTGCTGCTCTCTTTTTTTCTTAGCTGTATTTTCTTTTTCTTAGCCCCTTCCTTAAATGATTCTTTATTTTTTATTTTTTTATTTATTTTTATTTATTCATTTTTTGGTTAGGGATCCTGAACTCTGGGCTTGGGCACTATCCCGCAGCTCTTCAGCTCAAGGCAAGTGCTCTACTGCTTGAGTCACAGTGCCACTTCTGGGTTTCTAGTGGTTTATTGGAGATGAGAGCATCATGGACTTTCCTGCCCGGGCTGGCTTTGAACCATGTTCCTCAGATCTCAGCCTTCTGAGTAGCTAGGATTACAGGTGTGAGCCACTGGCGCCCAGCCCTTAAACAATTCTTGTAGGAACTTCATTCCCTATCTGGTAAGAGGAACAATAATTTCACCTACTAATGAGTAGGTTGTCACAGATAGCAGTCTGTGAGCATGAGACCTGGCATATAATAACTACTTACTGAAACAGGCATGACCTGTAAGGGCAGAAAGAAAAGGAGCCAATGAAGGGGACCCCAGGAGTACAAGGCAGCTCTTCTCTGATAACACTAAGAGCTCCCAGAGGACAGGGATAGAATCCTCAGATCTATGACCCCACATGGACAATAGGCTGATTCTCTACATAACTGATGTCACAGAGATCTTAGTACCAAGAGTGGCTCTTTTGTGCCAGGACAGGAAGGAAGGAAGAGGACAGGGGGGCCCATAGACAGGCAGCTCCTGAAGCAGATCACCAGGTGACAAAATGAAGACAAGAGTATAATCAGGAGACCATCACATCCTCTGCAAGCTTCTCCCACCAGAGGCCAGCAGCAGAGGAAGGCAGACAGCCCACTGTGGGTGAACATGAGCACCACACTGGGAAGGCCCAGAATGGTGAACCAAAGAAATATAGGAAGGGGAGAGCTTTGGAGATGTATATCAGCTCTGACTTTTACCAATCTTGAGATTGCTCCTCATAGGCCTCAATTTCCTTATCTGTACAATGTGGAAAATTATCATCTTGATCAAATACAAGGACAGGGGAGCCCTTGTTCCACAGAGAGACATAAATGGTAGTCATGTTATGGAGATTTTTTTTCTGAAGGTAAAAACTAACCTCCTAGCCAGATACTAGTGGCTAATCCTGAAATCCTAGCTACTCAGGAGGCTAAGATCTGAGGATCATGGTTTTCAGCCAGCTCAGAAAGAAAGGTAAGTCTTTGAGACACATAGCTCCAAATAACCACCAAAAAGCCAGACGTGGAGCTGGGACTCAAGTGGTAGAACACCAGCCTTGAGGAAAAACAAACAAACAAAATCTCCTGGCCTTGCATTTAAGACCTAGCCCTGCATTCAAGCCCTAGGATCCGCAAGAAGGAAAAAAGGAGGAAAAAAAAAACTCTCCTCAAACAAGAATACAAGCTAAGAGGTTTTCAGCTGAATGCAACTAAAATAAAAATGGGAGAGCCCATTGTTTCCTGAGGATGACTATTTATGAGGCCAATTTCATTTTCAAGTGCTAATGAGTCCCCACAGCAGACCCATGTACAGCCTGGAGTCCAGAAGAGTGGGAAGACACCCAACCCAAACTTTGTGGAAGCTCCAAGGACACTTGTGGTGCTCAATCAGAGTGTAATGATCAGAGCAATAATCTAAATAATGAACAAGATAAAGTGTGGTGGAGGGGAGGAGAGAGAAGATACAGGTGGAAAGGAATAGTAACTTAAGTTTTTTGTATTTCCTCAAGACAAACTTCTGTCTGGAATAGATTAATTCCATCTATATATTAATGTGGATTACTAATTAATGAGTTAAAAAATGATTTCAGCACAAGAAGTGCTAAGAAAATGCTTAAAAATAACGAGTCTCTGGGTATGTCTCCAAAAGAAATATGCTAGCTTCTGTAATTTTCTCTTTCTCTTGTAACTTTTAAAATGTTATGGTTTGCCAGGCATTGGTGGCTCCCACCTGTAATCCCAGCTACTCAGGAGGCTGAGATCTGAGAATCGAGGTTCAAAGCCATCCCAGGAAGGAAAGTCCGTGTGACTATTATCTCCAATAAACCACTAGAAAACCTGAAGTGG
Source organism: Dipodomys spectabilis (assembly GCF_019054845.1). NCBI lineage: Eukaryota > Metazoa > Chordata > Mammalia > Rodentia > Heteromyidae > Dipodomys > Dipodomys spectabilis. Next base: position 105,769 of record NW_024870688.1, read on the forward strand.
CACTGTGGCTCAAGCAGTAGAGTTCTCGCCTTGAGCTGAAGAGCACAAGGACAGTGTCCCAGCCCAGAGTTCAAGCCCCACAACCAACCAAAAAAAAAATATTATGGTTTGAAGGAAATGGAAGGGAATCATGGAAATTCACTTAAAGCACAAAGTCAGGAAATTGGAAAGCCTGGTCAGGTAACTAACTTCCTTGAAGTCCTATGAACACTATCAATGCACATTCCCCAGTGCGCTGAGAGCGCTGTTGCACACATCTGAGCTGCAGTTCATTCTTGGGATACTTGAGCACAGATGATGTCTTGAGTGTCTTCATAGCCCTGCCACACAACACTTTACCAGGTGCACAGCAAACAGTCAATAATATGTTACATCACCAGGTCTTCTCAAAAGAGATGGGCATGCCTAACTATGCAGGAAGCTGAGATCTAAGGATAGAAGTTCAAATCCAACACAAACAGAAACATCAAAGAGACCCTTACCTCTAATGAATCAGCAAAACCCTAAATTGGAGGTATGGCTTAAGTGGTAGAGTACCAGCCTTGAATGAAAAAGCTAAAGGACAGCACCCAGGCATTGAGTTTAAGCTCTAGTACTGACACAGAAAGAGATAGCTTGGGAGGTGGGGGGGGAGTAAAGTTTAAAAAAGGAAGAAAAAGATTTTTGGCATTGGAGAACTATGAAGGCCCATGGACTAGGTGATCAAGGTCAAATTGACAGTGAAAATACATCAACTTTGTGCTAAGAATGGCATTTACTTCTCTGGTTTTCTCCTCCCAAATCCATGAACTTCAATCTAAAATCAAAAACACATGAGATGAATCCCAACAGATTCTAAAGCATGTCTGACTAGGGCTCCTCAAAACCATCCAAGCTGCCCCCAAACAAGGGCAGTGTCAGAAGCTGTCACAGCCAAGAGGAGCCCAAGAAGCCATAGCAACTCAATGTGAAGAGGTTTCCTGGAAGGATTTTACAGAAGTAGAAACAAGCCTGAGAAGACCCAGAGCCCAGCTAAAGTCTCACAGACAGAGCAGGAACCCCAACCTTCCCTCATATCCACTTGGTGAAAAGATTCTCACTGACAAGCTGATGATGCTTTCTTTACATGTACAGTGACAAGACCTTTGTAAATTTGTCACTGAAATGCAATTCTCAGAAGTGGTGCTGTGGCTCAAGAGGTAGAGCGCTGACCTTGAGCTGAAGAGCACAGGGACAGCGCTCAGGCAAAGAGTTTAAGCACCACGACCACCACCAACAACAACAACAAAAAACAACTAATAATCCTAAAATGCAATTCTCCTTCTCTGGAAACCCCAACTTCTCTTGAACACAAGTCCTGTATAATTTGGCACTGAAGCACCTCATGGACCTCAGAGCATCATGTAGCAAGAGTCAAAACTGAGGCCCAAAGTGGGAGCCAGTGTTTTCCCAATTTCTAGTTTAGGATCTGATGCTCTACTTGGGCTGATGCTTCAACACTGGCCAGATCCAAAACTTTCCCTTCTATCCTGCACACACCAAGAACCAGTTTAGGACTCTGGGATAAATTCCTGTCAAATCCCAGCTTCTGGTCTTTGCTAGTATTGTGGCTGGTGTGGTGCAAGGACATATGTGTGGAAAGTGGTTTGGTATTTAGCTACATGTCCTTTTGCCATGGGACACTATGCCAGGGCCACACAGAAAGTCCATCCCTGTCAGGGTAAGGATCCAGACATAAACACACAGCTTTCAAGGGGCTAGGAAGGTGGCTCAGTAATAGAGTGCTTGCCTCACATGCATGAGAACTTGGGTTCAATTCCTCAGCACCACATAAACAGAAAAAGCTGGAAGCAGCTCAAGTGGTAGAGTGCTGGCCTTGAGCTGAAGAGCTAAGGGACAGCACCCAGGTCCAGGGTTCAAATACCAAGACTGGAAAAAAAAACACAAAAACAAACAACCACCACCACCACAAACAAAAACAGCTTCCAACTAGGGTGTGTGGAAAAGGCAAAGTTCTGCAGGCTGGCGAGGTGGCTGCATTTCCCCTGTGTGGGCTCCATCCATCAGCCTCCCTGAGGGATCTCAGCTACTTGTAGGGCACATTTTCTAAATGTGAACCTGTTTTTCTTATGAGAATCAAGGTGCTCCAACTAACTGCAAGATCAAAAATACTCAAAAGTGACTGTTAATAGCAGTGGCAGTTTGCAAAATACCAAATGGCAGCAAGAAGTGGATGTCATAACTTACATTCTTTGCTCTCCCATGTTCACAGAGGTGTTATGCAGGGTTGTTTTTTTTTTTTTCCTGGTAGTTCTCTTTTTTGTTTTGTTTTTTAAGTGATGAGATCTTCTTTCAAGTAGGTTCACAGGGGCTTCCTGGGACTTCAGGCAGTACTTTGAAAATTACTTAACAGATACTATAAAGAAAACCAAAGAAGCCTACAATTCCAAGCCTAAAAGCTAATTTAAAAAATATGCCTAATATCCCAATGCTAGTGGCTCATACCTGTAATCCTAGCTACTCAGGAGGCTAAGATCTTTAAATTATGGTTCATAGTCAATGCAGGGAGGAAAATCTATGAGACTCTTATCTCTAATTAACTAGAAAGAAATGTAGGAAGTAGAGGTATAGCTTTCGTGGTATAGCGCCAGCCCTGCATGAAAGAAGCTAAGTTTACCATTCTTTTACACATGAAAAAAATTAGGTCCCAAAAGGTCATTTGTCCAGGCCACTCACCTACAGGACAAATTGGGAGATGTGAACAGAAGGTATCTAACTTTAGAACTCAGGGCTTGGCTCTCACCCTACTACATTCCCAGTCAAATCAGACCAAAGAAGGATGGAGGACCTCAGCAAAAACCATCCCTGTGGCCATGTATTGTGGTACTCAGGAAACAGAGGCAAGAAGAACACTAAGAGTATGAGGTAAACATGGGCTACATAGACAGATCCTGTCTTAGAAAAACAATCCTTGTGCACAGGAGCAGCCTAGTGACTATGTGAGTATCACATTATGGGAACCTGTCATTATTAGCTCAATGAAAAAAAGGATAAACTTTTAGAAAATAGCCAAGATCCCTATATGAAATGGTGGACATAGAGGCCTAGTTTTGCCACCCACTGTCCTTTTGGCCTTTGTTCCTTTATCACTTAAATGGTGCAAATACCACCTTCTCGTTGTTAAGACAATTTTGGTGAGCTCACATATGTGAAAAGTTCTTTGAAAAACACAAAGTGCTGTATAAATCGTGTTATTAATGAAAATCTCTAAAAATTGCGTCAAGTTGCTAAAATTCATTCTCTCAGATCCCTTTTACAGAGGCAGAAAGTGAGGTGAAAAGAGATGAAAATAACTTGCCTAAAGTTCCAACATTGAGAAGGAATGTCACATACATGGCAGGAGGTCTGGAGTGTCATTTGTTCTTCCTGCCCTCCAGTCCATCCTGTTTACCACTGCACACACACATGCAAATACACACACACACACACACACACACACACTCCCCTCTTCAGCAAACAAAGGTGCTGGGCAAGTAATTGCTAGGCCTCAGAAGGAGGACACTAGCACTTCTAGGCTCACTACATTTACAACACTGCTGTGACCTTTGACCAAGAGGAGAACTTTCAGCACTAGAACAGAGCTTCTCCCATACAGATAACACTGGGGAGAGCAGAGGGTCAGCAGCCCAGTACTACTGCCAACAGTAAGGAAATAACTCCAAGTTCCTCGTACTTGCAGAATCCTACACACTAGACCATTTTCCTCGGTCCCCATCTCCTCTATTTTCTGACATTCAGTAACATTGTAGAAGGATAAGTTACAGAATCCTAGAATCAGGGTTCATAGGAACTCAGATCCTAAGGATTGCCTACTCTAACTCCTCCCATCTGGCATTCCAATTTCCCCCAGTTTCAACTTTGAATTCTTCCAAGGATGGGGAGCTCACTACTTCAGGACCAGCTGACACTCCCCCACACTTACCCAGATTGCATGATAGAGCAAGCACACAATGTAGCAGGGATGAGGCGCATGAACCTTCCTCAGGACTAGCCACAGGGTAGAGGGGCCCAGTACAAAGTGACAACACAGCACCTTTTGTTCAAATATTAATACTTTCCAGATAGCAACAGGAGAAGGTTAAACTAAGAATAAGACTTTTCCTGCATCAGCCCTAGAAATTGAACTCAGGGCCTGGGCACTGCCCTGGAACTTATTTTGCTCTAGGCTAGCACCCTACCATTGAACCATAGCACCACTTCTAGTGTTTTGTTGTTGTTGGTTGTGGGGCTTGAACTCTGGGCCTGGGCACTATCCCTCAGCTCTTCCGCTCAAGGCAAGCACTCTACCAATTAAGCTACTGTGCCACTTCTGGTTTTCCAGTGGCTTACTGGAGATAGAAGTCTCATGGCCTCTCCTGTCCAGGCTCACTTTGAACCTTGATCCTCAGATGTCAGCCTCCTGAGTAGGTAGGATTACAAGTGTGAGCCACCAGCACTTGGCCACTTCCAGCTTTTCCTTGGCTAACTGGAAATAAATGTCTCATGGACTTTCCTGCCTGGGCTGGCTTCAAAACAATGATCCTCAGGTCTCAGTCTCCTCAACAGCTAAGATTACAGGCATAAGAGACTAGCACCCACCCTAATTACAAGCCTCTGTGCCTCTGCATTGCTTCTGATGTTAAATTCAGTGGGCCTGAATTCATCTATTGGCTAATACTACTAGTCATTTCCTTAGTTGAGGTAATGATATCAATTGCTGGGGCATAAATGAGTTAACTATTTAGGAATCTTAGAATTCAGAGTAAACACCATTTTTGTGCCTCAAATACTACAAGTTGCATTTTAAGATGTGCACTGAGGGGATGGGAAGGTGGCTCAGTGGTAGAGTGCTGGTTTTGCATGCATAAGGCCCTGGGTTTGATCCTCAGCACCACATAAGAGAAAAAGCCAAAAGGGGCACTGTGGCTCAAATGGCAGAGCACTAGCCTTGAGATGAAGATCTGAGGGATAAGGAGATGTGAGGGCAGGGATGGGAGGGGAAAAACAAAGAAGGAGGCAACAATACTTGATAAGAAATGTACTTATTACCTTGCTCATGTAATTCTAACCCCTCTGTACGGTATTTTCACAATAAAAAATTATTAAAAATAAAAAAAAAAGAGCAGAGGGATAGTGTCCAGGCCCAGAATTCAGGCTCCATGACCAAAAAAAAAAAGTGCACTGAAATGCATGCTAAAGTTACACACTTAGGTACAGAAAGAGTTTGAGGAGTAATCTGTACATCACCTCATTCAAAGCTGCAGACTGCTCTTCAGCTGCTGGCTCCTGACACCTCTGCAGACCATGAAGGCACCAGGCAAGAAGAATCACAGCCATCACTGAGGCTGGAGCCAGTTTTGTGGGATCCAGTGTTGAGTTGCTGGAAGGCAGGGAGAGGCTCCTTAAAAAATATTAAATTAAGGCACTGTCAGAATACATCAGTAATTGATGACATGTCACCCCATATGGACTGTTCCATTGCAAGATCCCCAGCACCACCGAAGAGGAGGATCCACCAATATATCAGATGGCCAACTGTTAAGAGATTCTCAGAGTGGAAGGAAGGGGGCTCAGGCCTATGGTGAATCTGACACTGGCCACCACCCAAACTCAGAGTGTTAAAAGATATGGATTAGACTGAACTGGTAAAGAAAGTAGAGCTAGATCGGTACTGGTGGCTCACACCTGTCATCCAAGCTAGTCAGGAGGCTGAAGGCTGACAATCATGATTTAAAGGCAGTCTGTTCAGGAAAGTCCATGAGCCTCTTATCTCCAATGAAACAGAAAAAAAGCTGGAAGTGCAGGTGTGGCTCAAGTGGGAGATCATCAGCCTTGAGCAAAAAAGCTTGGTTGACAAAGTGATGCCTGGAGTTCTAGTCTCAACTCCAGAAGGGGAAAAAAAAGGAAGGAAGGAAAGGGGAAGGGGAGAGGGGGCAAGGGGATGAGGGAAGAGGAGGGAAAGAAGGAAGGAAGGAAGGAAGGAAGGAAGGAAGGAAGGGAGGAAGGGAGGAAGGGAGGAAGGGAGGAAGGGAGGAAGGGAGGAAGGGAGGAAGGGAAGAAGGGAGGAAGGGAAGAAGGGAGGGAGTGAGGGAAGAGGAACCCAGGACACAAGAACTGTCCTGGGATATGGAAGGGGCTAGTGTGGATATGAGACATTGAAGAGTTAAAAGTGGCTTCGTTTAGAAGCAGTAACCCTTCTGCTGCTCATATTAACCTTGAGCCCACCTGAATTTCAGAAACCGTCTTGTTTGTGCTGAAACTGCTAAACCATATATTAATTGAACAAAGCTACTTTGAAGTCAGGCCCCACTTTGTACTATAGCTGGCCTTGGGTCCCCACAAACTTCAGGAGATGACCAAGCTGGCCCAAGATAAACAGACCCTGTGAATAAACCCAGACCACCAATTATCCCAGCTACAGCTTATCAGAACCCAACTAGCCAGGAAACTCCCTGCTAAGCTTTAACTGCTCTGGAATGCCCTTTAAGACCCAGCCAGTTTGATAACTCCCTACAACCCCTTATTGCCTTGGAATGCCCTGCTGACACCTCTTGTTGCCTTAAATTTGTCAGTCTGTGATTTCTTTTTTTCTTCTCCTTTTATCCCTTTGTAGTTTTTGCCTTTATAAACACTGAAATTTCAGCTCAAGGCTTCCTCCTAAGTTCTGCTGAGTCAGTGTGTGGGACAAAGCCAGAGCTGCAGCCCACCTGAATAAAGCCTTGCTTTTGAAGTGATCTTCTTGGTGGGGGTCCTGCAACAGGCGTACAACAACATGAGTTTGAGTTCCAGCCAAGCCTGGGTGGGAGAAGCTACTCTGCCTGCAACCTTTTCTCACCAATGCCCCAAGCACTATTGCTTCTCCATATATTTGCTTATACTTGCTTTCTCTAGTTCTGAAGACAGAAATCAAACCCAACTCAGCTTAGCACCTGCTAGCTAGGAGCTTCCATTGTATTCTCCCCAATGTATCCGGGGGGGGGTATTTCCATCAGGTATTGCCATTCTGGTCCACTGTAACAGCCCAGCCTTGATGCCTAGCCCTGAGGGCAGAGATGGGGGAACACCCTGACATCTTGATTGTCCTTTTCAGAAACATGGCAGGCACTTGACCTGTCACAAATTGATGAGTGACTGCTACACAATGCCAGAGGTGAAGAAGGGCTGGGGTACAAAGACTGACTGGAGTAGCATTCTGAAAAAGCCATAATCTCTGGGAAGTAGAAGTGTGGCTCCAGTAGGAGAGAACTAGTAATGTGCAAAAAGCTAAGTGGGAAGCCCTGAGTTCAAGCCCCAGTACCAGCACCAATCAATCAATGAGAAAAGAGCTACAATGTGCTCTCAGTGCCACTGGTGACGTGCAGGATAACCCAAAACCAGGGCTTTGGTGCCACACACTGTCTCTAAGAAGCCAGCTGAGATAGCAGACACCATCTCCTTTTTGCTGGGCTTCCTGTAACACAGACCCTTGCAGGAACAGCCTAAATTCATTTCTTTTTCATTTCCTTGGAACACCACTGCTGCTAAACTAGGACAAATCCTAGAACAGGCCACCCACCTGCCCACCCACCTGTAAGGCAACGTGGATTTAACCTGACACCAGGAGATCTCATCTGAGAGCATCCAATTATCAAAGCCAAAAAAAGTTAAAAAAAAAAAAAAAGCCCAGGACAAAGGATAAATCCGGAGTGAAGATGTGCTCCTTCTCGCCAGGCCCAAAGAAACATAGGTCCCATGGTTTTCCTTACTTACAATAACTAGTATATGTCAGGGACAAGCAGAAAAGGTCAAAAGCTATGTACATGTGACCAGATAAGATGATGTCAAGCGAAATGAACCCCAAGATAGGGACACAAGTTTTGTCTTTTTCTTTCTTGCTATGGTTTCTAACGTATTTATAATGTACCATGTGATTTTTTTTTTGTTTCTTTGTATGTTCCTCCCCCAAGGTATACCCCCTGTTTTCACTCTATTCGATGTCAATGCCCTGTATCTTGTATATACAGTGTTCTAATTTGGGGAGGGAAAGGGAAAAAACAAAATATTTAAATAGGGATACAGGTTGACCCATTGTAACAATGAGATGTACAAGACACTATGTTGAAAAATGAACTTTACAATTTAGGCATGGGTAGGGGGTGTGGGGGTTATGGAGTGTATTTGTGGAGGTGGGAAGGAAGGGATGGTAGGGGAAAAGCAAAGGAGGAGGCAGCAATGCTTGATAAGAAATGTACGCATTACCTTACTCATGTAACTCAACCCCTCTGTACAGCATTTGTACAACAAAAAATGTATTAAAAAAAAAAAAGATGTGCTCCTTCTCATCAATAATGCTCTTAAGCATTTAGGTGTTTTCATATCTATTACTTCAACTATTCTTATAAAATTTTCCTGAAAATACTCCAAATTATAGAGCTCAGAGATAATTGTCCTCATTTTACAGATAAGGGCATTGAGGTTCAGAAAGGCTCAGAAAGTGGGCTGGTGCATGGTTCAAGTAGTAGAGCAACTGAATAGTAAGCAGCAGGCTCTGACTTCAAATGCTAGTACAACCAAAAAAGAGACAGAGGAAGGAAGGCATGGAGGGAAGGGGAGGGAAGGAGGGAAGGGGTCAGGGCTGACATGAAAGGAGGGTAATGAATGATCCCACACTCTAACCACTCTACAATATTCTCTATTCTGCATTCTAAAGAAGTTTGAAAGAGGGGCTGGGAAGATGGCTCAGTGGTAGAGCGCTTGCCTTGCATGCCTGAGGCCCTGGGTTCGATTCCTCAGCACCACATAAGCAAAAAGAAAAAAGCCGGAAGTGGTACTGTGGCTCAAGTGGTAGAGCGCTAGCCTTGAGCTGAAGAGCTGAGGGACAGCGCCCAGGCCCAGAGTTCAGGCCCCACAACCGGACCCAAAAAAAAAAAAAAAAGAAGTTTGAAAGAATGGTTTGATAGTTCCTACTACAGTTTCAACTGTCAAGGGCCTTTGCTTGCTAGGCTGGTATTCTACCAAAGACTGGTACTCTACCACTTGAACCATACTTCCAGTACTGCCTTTTCCTGTTTTTTTCAAGACAGGAGTCTATTCACATCTTTTTTAAAAAAATTGATACTGGTACTTGGGCTTGGACTTAAGGCCTTGTGCTCTCACTTGTCATTTTTCCTCAACTCTGCTGTTCCTGAACCACACCTCCACTTCTGGCTTTTTAATAGTTAAACAGAGAGAAAAGTCTCACAGATTTTTCTGCCTGGGCTGGTTTCACACTGTGATCCTCAGATCTCAGCCTCCACATTAGCTAAGATTATAGGCATGAGCTACCAATGTCCACCTTTTATCTATTCTTCTAGAGCAGCTCCAGGGACTCCTTGAGATTTATCTGCCAAGTAAGAAAGTTTTATTCCTAGGAAAATTCTGTCCGCATGTTCTCAGAGCCTGTCACTACCTCCCCCACAGCCTATGGGAACCTTGTCCCAGACTCCCTATGTTAGCAAAATGAGCTCCCTTCCCATAGTTTAATACACTCCTTCCCCTCTCCACAGCTGAGCATGCTCCCTTCCTAGGCAACACTAGGCCCATTTAAAAAACACAGTAAATAATCAGCCTCCACAAACTTAAGATGGCACTCCTCTGGAGCAGCTACAACCATATAAGGCAACAAGAGCCCCTTAGTGTGACCTTCAGGTCTGGGCAGATGCAGGGCCTCTTATCTATTATTTGGACAGCAGCCTAGTCTGCCATGATGAAGCCCCTGGCCCTCATATCCACACCAGGGTCACTACCTCCTAGTCACTTGTATCACCTCTTAATCCTCCTAGGTTATACAGGTCACTTCAGAAAATACCAGATGATTCTTCTCACTGCTACCCTGTGAGAAGGGGTCTTGCCAGCCCCCCTCCCAGCAATAAACCTACCTTTGTTCTCTGTACCTACCTGTCTCGTGGTTCTCTGACAAAGTGCAAATACTGCTCTTTTTACCTAAAAATCATTTACCATCCCTCTAAATTACCTATACTCCCCAACTCCATGGTGCAGAGCATAGGTGAAGTGATTTTTGTTTTTAAATCTCACTGGATTGTGGGTTGATCACCTCCTATGGTTCTTCCAACTACAAAATACAATGAGTATATCTTTGTCTCCAGTTGGTTGATCTCAGCAGACTTAAACCTTTGGAAAGAAAAAGGGTTTCTCTTCACCTTATGTGCTTTTCAGAGACCACTTACTATCAGTCTGTTTAGTTCCTTAAGAGTATTCTTAATTGTTGGGTGCCAGTGGTTCACACCTGGAATCCTAGCTACTCAGGAGGCTGAGATGTGAGGATGGCAGTTTGAAAACAACCTGAGAAGTCTGTGAGACCTTACCTCCAATTAACCACCAAAAGTCAGAAATAGAGATGGGCCTCAAATGGTAGAGCATCAACCTTTAAACAGAACTAAGCAAAAATGCTCTGGCTCTGTGATCACACCCCAGTACTGGCACAAAACAACAACAACAAAAAAAATCCGCAGTTCCAATAACCACTGTCATATTTATTAATTTGCTTGTTTACCACGTAGGTGTCTCTTCCACAAGAGTGTTAGGCACATATCTTGCTGGTTACATAGTTGGTACAACAATAAATGTACTGAATGAATGAATGAATGACTCAATCCATCAAACAACCAATGAATCAATCTTATTTGCATTTGACCACTGTCTAAAGCCCACAATATCTCAATTGCAATAACCAAATTAGGTACAATAGTCAAATAACCTCATGAAGTAGGATAGATAATAGCTTTCTATTTTTCTGCAGCATAAAAATAAAATTAGTGCACAGAAATGGAGGGACAAAAGATGAACAAAAAGCAGTGGTAAGCCTGACACCAGTGGTTCACACCTGTAAGCCTAGCTATTCAGAAGGCTGAGATCTGAGGATCATGGTTCAAAGCCAGCCCGGCCAGAAAAGTCCATGAGACTCTGATCTCCAATAAACCATTAGAAAACTGGAAGTGGTGCTGTGGCTCAAGCTGCAGAATGCTTGCCTTCATCTGAAGAGTACAGGGATAGCGCCCAGGTCCAGAGTTCAAGCCTCACACCGACAAAAAATAAATAAATAAATAAAACAGAGGAGAAAGCTGCAAATACATGAAGACAGGAGCCAGCTCCTCCCTAGAGCCTCCCTCTGCTACCATCCATTCTGCTTTCCACTTTCTCAGACCTCTCTAAGAAGTCTGTCTCCCTTCTCATGATCAGTCATGGAGCAGAGCATAACTTTTCTGGCAGATGTAAACTTCTAGAGTGTACATCAGGGGCTGCACCTTGGATCCCTTGTGCCATTCATGATGTCAAGCACACAACAGGCTCTCAAATGGCCTCCAATTCTGTCACACTCCTCCTCTGAAGAGCTGGAGTCTGGTTCTCTTCCTGCACAGAGGCAGCATTTCAGGTATTATTTCTAACTAAATGAATAGAGCTTCTGCCCCGGCCCGCAGGGTCGGTCAACAAGGGCTCGAAGAGGAACTGACCTGAATGAGAGACAAACCAGACCCGAGGAAGGAGACCAAGACAGGGTTCTGATCAAGGTCTCAAACTTTATTTTTTACACAGCAGTATATATAGCACGCTGAGCAGGGTAATTAGCATCAGCAGGTCAATAGGGTTGCTAGGCACCAAAACTGCAAAGTATATCTTGCAAAAGGTCATAGGTGGGGAATCTTCAGAAGGTGCCAATCAATGTTGTCAAACAGGACATAGGTAAGTTTTAAGGCTTAGTGGCTCTTTTTTTTTTCTTTTTGGGTCCGGTCGTGGGGCCTGAACTCTGGGCCTGGGCGCTGTCCCTTAGCTCTTTAGCTCAAGGCTAGTGCTCTACCACTTGAGCCACAGCGCCACTTCCAGCTTTTTTCTTTTTGCTTATGTGGTGCTGAGGAATCAAACCCAGGGCCTCAGGCATGCAAGGCAAGCGCTCTACCACTGAGCCACCTTCCCAGCCCAAGGCTTAGTGGCTCTTATGTAAAGTGGTGGAGGTTCTTATGCAAAGTGGTGGTGCCAAACAATGTTTTCAAACAGGGTATCAATAGGCTCCAAGGCTTAACAGCTCTTATCGAAGGTAGTAGCTGTGTTTTCTAGCAAACAGCACTTGGTTCCCAGCAAGCTTCAAGTATCATGGACATGTTCAGAGACTACATTTAGGTCAAAGAGGGAATAGAGCTGTCAGCTTGATCTCGTCCTCCTTCCTGAATCATTTGCTCTAGGGAAATCAAGCTACAACACAACACTGTAAGCAGACCACCCAGCTCCAGTTGAGACCCCAGAAGGATGAAGAGCTAGATATCATGACTACAATCTCACACGAACCAGACCACTTCATACAGCAAAGTGCAAATCCCTGACCCACAGAAACTATGAGGTGTTTGTTCTATAAGTCACCAGATTCTAGAATTTGTTAGGAAAGGTGAAGAGAGGAGTGGAAGGGAGGGAAGGGAGGGAAGGGGAGAGAAGGGGAGAGGGAGGGAAGTGGGGGAGGCCTCTAGCAAAGGCTAAATCACACAGCCCTGACATACTCCGCTCCAGCCAACTCTGCTGGAAACGAGTTTCACCTCTTGCTCTTTCTTTTCCAGCCCCAAAGCCCCCGGCAACCACACAGCCCTCCTGGAACTATGCTCTTCCTGCCCTTTTACATTTGTTTTTTCCTGGGGGAGTGAGGACCTGGGAGGGTCCTTTTGCTCTTCCCAACATCTCTTTTCCATTTTATTTGTTTTATTCAATGCATTTTAAACTTTGTATTTTTCACAGCCTTTATATATATTGGCTGTGACCATTCCCCACATTCATTTGATCATTCCCTCCCCCCACTCCGCCTCATCTATCTACATTTAATGTTTTGAACCACATGGACCAATTCGAAGTTTGTATGTGGGCTGGGAATATGGCTTAGTGGTCGAGTGCTTGCCTAGCACACATGAAGCCCTGGGTTCAATTCCCCAGTACCACATAAACAGAAAAATAAGAAGTTTGTGTATATATGTGTGTGTGTGAGTGTCTATGAAAGAGACAGAGACACTGACAGAGAGAGAGACAGAGGGGGAGAACAAGCATTCCATGTAGTAAGAGGCAGGTGGTTTTCATGCGGTCAATGTGGCTGGGAACAGAGGTGGGGAAGACAGGAGAGGAGGGGACCAGGCGTAGTTTCCTACAGGAGAGCCAGGGGCATTATTCACATTTCCAGAGATCACTATGACTGATGAGTATAGAAAGTCATAAAAATACCACAGGCCAAGCACACCTTTGCCTCAATTTCAAAATCTAAAACATTAATAACTTCTTAAATAACTCATTTAGCAACAAAATCTGATCTAAAAAGACACGTGTATTAATAGTCTTTATTTATCCAATTCATGTGTTGTCTGAATACATTTTGTCCATGGGGGGAGGGAGGTGTCTGATCACAGGGAACCAAGGCTATTCCACAATACACTGTATGCACTGTGCCAACATTCCTAATTTTAAAAACACTTGTGTGGGTGTTGCAGACTGAATGCTTGGGTCTCTTCTGCCAAATTCACCAATGTGCCAGAATTTGGGGGTGATTAGTTCATGAGGAGGGAGGCCCAAGAGTGGGATTAGTGCCTTCAAAGAAGAAACAGGAGCTCTCCCCTGAACACTGTCTTCACCCCTAATTGCTAATTGAAAGAAAGCAATTAGCTATAAACTAGCACTTTGACCATGACCTTGACTCTGCCAGCCTTGAGCTCAGACTTTCAGTTTCCCCAATATGAGAAATAAAAGATTCTGTAAATCCTCTGTTCAAGTTCTGTTCTCTCAGCTCACACTGACAAAGACCACCAATTATCAATATGTTACTTCTCTGCTGCAACACAACCATCATTGCCCACTATGCAGAATGCGATACAGCCATTCCAGATGTTGACCTTCCAACTACCACAGTGGTGAAAAACAGATGTTGTGAGACCCTTCAGGGGGAGGATGGTGGCCAGGCATGGCCTCTCCAGGTCCAGCTCCTGGCAGAACAACTGTTCTATTTAGCTGTGCACAGGATGGAGATCAACATCATCCAACACCAACATCTCACACCACCAATTTCCTTCCCTATGCCTTAGCAGAGCTTTCAGTAAGTTCTCCGCCACGAGGTAAATAGCATGGCTTTCTCCTCTCCAAGTCCCACTCAGACTCTTTCTTGAGAACTCTGCCACGGCCCTGAGCAGAAGGTGTTTGGAACCACTTCCTCAGCCATGTGATGGCAACTCAGATATTGGCTGCTTCTACAGCTGATATTCCTATGTCCTTTACAGTTTTTTTTTTTAATTTTGGTGCCAGTCCTGGGGGTTTGAACTGAGGACCTGGGTGCTGTCCCTGAGCTTCTTTGGCTCAAGGCTAACACTCTACCACTTCAGCCATAGCTCTATTTCTGCTGCCCAGACTGTCTTCCAATTGCCATCCTCAAATCTCAGCCTCCTGAGCCGCTAGGATACAGGCTTGATCAACTGGCTCGTTAGCAAATCTCTCATTAGTCTATTCTCTTGTTTTATAGTTAAAAAATCCTCTGTGTTAACCTGGATGAAGCCTGACTCTGAATTCTAAAGTGTGTCCACTACAGAGGGTCTAGGTTAAGAGAACCCACACTGGGCATAACAATGGCATCGCTATCACAGTTACTAAGCACCAGGCACTATTCAAAGTGGTGTGTGTGTGTGTGTGTGTGTGTGTGTGTGTGTGTGTGTGTAAACTCATTTAATCCTAAAACCTATCCCCTGAAGCACTAAGTAGTATAATTATGCCCATTTTATTGGGGAGGGTCAGTGCTAATCAGCCGGGACAGGAAAATCTGTGAGATTCTTTTTTTTTTTTATTTGTCTGTCACAGGGCTTGAACTCTAGGCTTGGGCATTGTCCTTGTGCTCTTCAGTTCAAGGCGAGTGCTCTACCACTTGAGCCAAGGTGCCACTTCCAGTTTTCTAGTGGTTTATTGGAGATAAGAGTCTCATGAAAGGTGAGCACCCCGTGGCTCACGCCTGTAATCCTAGCTACTGAGGAGGCTGAGATCTGAGGATCCCAGTTCAAAGCCAGGAAAGTCCGTGAAACACTTATCTCCAATAAACACTCAGAAAACCAAAAGTGGCACTGTAGCTCAAGTGGTAGAGAGCTCGCCTTGAGCTGAAGAGCTGAGGGACAGCGCTCAGGCCCAGAGTTCATGTCCTATAATCGCCAAAAAAAAAAGAGTCTCAAGAACTTTCCTGCGCGGGTTGACTTGGAACCATGATTCTCAGATCTCAGATTCCTGAATAGCTAGGATTACAGACTTGAGCCACCAGCCCCCAGTGTCTGTGAGATTCTTATCTCTAATTAACTACCAAAAGAGCCAGAAGTGGAGCTGTGATTTAAGTGGTAGAGCACTAGCCTTGAGCAAAAGAGTTTAGGGATAACACCCAAGCACAAAGCTCAAGTCCCAGGAGAAGAACGTCTCTACTCCCCCTCCCCCCCAAAAATTAAAGAAATGACAAAAGAAAGAGATTAAGAAATGTATTCAGGGTGGGCAGTGATGGCTCACACCTGTTATCTTAGCTATTCAGAAGGCTGAGATCTGAGGATCATGCTTTAAAGCCAGCTTGGGCAGGAAAGACCATGCTAGATTATTAGACTTTCCCAGAAAACCTCACAGACATCCAGGTACAGAGAATAAAGAAAAGTTTATTGCCAGGAAAGGAACCGGCAAGAAACCTTCTCACAGGAGAGAAGTGAGAAGCAGCACCAGCTATTGGCTAAGGTGACCTATATAACCTAGGAGGTTTAGGAGGGGCTAGAAAGGACTAGGAGGCAGAGACCCTGGTGTGGAAGTGTGGGCCAGGGACTTCATAATGGAAGATGAGGATTTATGGCTACTGTCCAAATAGTATATAAGGGGTCTCTCAACTGCCCAGACCTGAAGATCACTCTAAGAGGTTCTTGTTGCTTACATGGCTTATATGGTGGTAGCTATTCCAGAGAAGAGCCATCCCAAGGTAGAGGGTGTTGGAGGCTGATTATTTACTGCCTTTACCAAGTGGGCCTGGTGTTGCCTAGGAAGGGAACATACTAAGCTGTGGAGAAGGGAAGGAGTGTACTAAGCTATGGGTAGGGAGTTCATTTTGCTAACTGTCCATGAGACTCTTCTCTCCAATTACCCATCAAAAACCCAGACACCGAACTGTGGCTCAAGTGATAAAGCTCTAGCCTGGACCAGAAAGGCTTAGGGAGAGCGCCTACGTTCTGAGTTCAAGTCCAGGACCAGCACCAAATAAATAAATCAATAAATAATATATCTAAACACATATAACTAGGACAGTGATGTCTGGATCAAACCCAGACAAAACAGAGGTCTTGAAAGGTTGGTATTAAGGCAGAATGAGAATGAGGCAAGGAGACAAGGGGTAGTAAGGAAGGCAGTCTGAAAGGTACCACATGGCCTTTATTGGGCTCTCAAGGTCATGTCTGAAATTAACTGTCTGGCAGCAGTACAACAGGTCTGAAGGTCAGAGACTGGGTCCCTCCCTCTAGGAATATTGGAGTACCAGTCTGGGGCACATTCAGTATTCAGTAAGAAACTGATGGATGACTCACATGTAAATGAAGCAGAACCATAGACTCAGCCAGCAGCCCTCCATCAGGCTGAGACTGCACAGCAAGGCCTGGAACTGGAGTGTACACATCCTTCCCAGGATCATCCTGGGCTTCTCCCTGACTCACCTGGCCCAGCTATAAATGCCTGACAGAGGTGAACAAAACAATTAGTTGGCTGCATGACTTAGCTACTAAACACAGTATTCCATGAACTGCAAGGTAGACTAGGCAGACCCAGCCCTGCCTATGGCCCAGCTTCTCCCAAACCTGGGGACTTTGACTACTCCTTGCTGTTTTCCCAGTCTGGACTGCTGTCTGTGCTGCACCTTTGCCTAGAATCACATGGCTTCCCACCCCTTCCCTAGCCTTTAGGGCCTGGCTGAATCATCACACTCAACTTGAAAAGAATAGTCAGGGCTTCCCCTTTCAGAAGGCCAGGCTCTCCCATGAACTTGCACACACCTGTACTCACAGAAGCCAGAGAGAGACACTGAATTCTGGGATTAGGACTTCAGGCTCTGCAGGCCAGTCAGCATTTCAGCAGCCAGCTGTGTGGCCCTGAGTGAAGCATATCTCTTGCCCTATGCTTAGTACCCTCATCTATAAAATGGAGCAATTATGGTCCATATATTATTAGGCTGATGTGATCATGAGCAGAGTACCAGATGCTGCAATCCTAGTTAATGAAGAGGCTTGATAAAGAGAGTCACACTCAGAAAGGAACCTTACTTCATTGTTGGTGGGAATGTAAACTTGTTCAACCACTTTGGAAAGCAGTATGGAGGTTCCTCAAAAGACTCCACATAGAGCTCCCCAATGACCCAGCAATCCCACTTTTGGGCATTTACCCAAATGATCACAAACAAGGCCACACTAAAGCTACCAGCACAACTATGTTTATTGCAGCATTATTTACCATAGCTAAGACATGGAACCAACCCAGATGCCCCTCAGTAGATGAATGGATCAAGAAGATGTGGTATATATACACAATGGAATTCTATGCCTCCATCAGAAAGAATGACATTTCCCCATTTGTTAGGAAATGGAAAGGCTTGGAAAAAATTATATTAAGTGAAGTAAGCCAGGCCCAAAGAAACATAGGTCCCATGGTTTCCCTTATTTGCAATATCTAGTATAGGTATGAGTCAAGCGGAAAAAGTCAGATAATGTGATGTTAGGAAAACGAAACCTCAAATATATATTTTAATGTTTTTGTTTCTTTCATGCATGTGTTTCTAACGCATTTATAAGATTATTTCTTTGTTGCTTTGTATGTCCCTCCCCCACAGTGTAACCCCCGCTTTCACTATATTTGATGTCAGTATAACATGTGGAGGAGATGGGGACAAACAAGTCATTTAAGGATTCAGGTGGACCTATTGCAACAATGAGAAGTACAAAATGTCATGTCAAAACCAGCTTTACAATGTCGGTGGGGGGTGGGGGGTGGGGGGGTATGATTGGGTGGGAGGGAGGGGGGAGGCTGGGAAGGGAGGTGAAGGGTAAACAAAGGAGGAGGCTGCAATGCTTGGTAAGAAATGTATGCATTATCCTGCCCATGTAATTGTAACCCCTCTGTACAGTATGTTCTCAAATAAAATAAAATTAAATTAAAAAAAAAAAAAAAAAAAAGAGAGTCACACTTCCAAATCAATCCGGGCAGAAAAGTCTGCAAGATTTCATCTACATGGAAGGCAGTGTGTGCTTGTGATGTCAGGAAGAGCGGCAGTCTAGAATAAATGAATCACATTCAGGTATTCACTCAGGCAGGAAGTGAAATCCTATCATAAAAAACAATCAGTAAAAAACAGGGCTGCAGACATGGTTCATTTGGCAGAGCACCAGCCTAGCAGAGTTCAAACCTCAGAACTCCCAGCCCCCTAGAGAAAAAGAACAATAATATAGAGAGTACTTAGTACTGCACCAGCAATAACTATTATATATGATGAATATCCTGAGCTCAGACGTTGCAGATTATTTGGCATCTGGATACCTGCAGGTGGGCACAGTAGATGAATGAAAGGATCCATTCTCTCTTAGCATCAGCTGCTGCTCTCCCTGGCTCCATGCTTCCTTCATGTTCCTTCACTTACCTTCTTGAGACATCTGTGCTTCCCTCATCCTAGGCTTACAACTACCCACAGCCACAAGAATCCTGCAAGTGGATTTTACATCTAATATTAGCTTTGGGTTTCAGTTGAAACACTAAATACAACAAGGAAAAGGTGCTTTTCAATTTTAATTTTATTTCTTCTTGTCATTATGGCTTTTTTGTTTTCTGGGTTGGCTAATGGGTCATTGGGAATTCAGTTACTGAAGTTGTTACTTGTTTTGGCTAGAAATGTTATTTATGTAATAAATACCAATATGGGGGATGATTAAAACACACACATCGACACACACACAAAAACAAAAACAAAACAAAACAAAAAACCTTCCCTCACTGCCTCCTGCCTCCCTGCCTCCTGAAGTCCAGCTTCTATAGCCCAGTCATCAAAGCACTGTGACTGGTCCCTTACCCACCACTGCAATTACTCTCTAGCAGATATTAACAGAACGTTCAGTGACTCTGCCTCACCCGTTATAGCTGGAATAGGCCCCCTCTTACCACATGAGAGGCCCAGTCATACTGCATACACATGACTACAATCTTGATCTTCTTAAGGACTATCTTAAAATTTACTCACTACTTTAGCCAGGCACAAGTGGCTCATGCCTGTAATCCTAGCTACTTAGTAGGCTGAGATCTGAGGGTCTTGATTCAAAGCCAGCCTTGGCAGGAAAGTCTATGAGACTCTTTTCTCAAATGAACCACCACATAACCAGAAATGAAGCTGTGGCACAGCACCAGCCTTGAGCAAAAAAGTTAAGGGACAGCACTCAGAGCCTACATTCAAACCTCAGTATTTGCATCAAAAACAACAACAACAACAAAAAAAAAACATCTTATCACTTGCAGAAGCCTTTTCGGATCTCCACAGCATAATCTCTTCTTGGTAAAACATTCCACTGGTCTCCTCTTCCAGGGGGAATTATTCTATGTCCTGCCTTGCATGCTACAGTGCTGTCAACTCATTTGTGTTCCCTGTTACACTGAGAGTGTTTGGGTTTGTTTCTTTCTTTCTTTTTGCCAGTCCTTGGGCTTGAACTTGGCCTAGGTGCTGTCCCTGAGCTTCTTTTGCTTAAGGCTAGCACTCTACCACATGAGTCTCAGCAACACTTCTGGCTCTTTGTCTTTATGTGTACTGAGGAATCCAGGGCTTCATGCATGCTAGGCAAGCACTCTACCACTAAGCCACATTCCCAGCCCTGGGAGTGGTTTTTTGTAACTACCACACACAACTCCCCCAAATTTAGTTTGGATCTAGAACAAAACTGTTGGTGTCAATGTAGATGGAACTCAGATCAAACTGAGAGACATTGTAGTCGAGTGACAAAACACAAGGACCACATATTCAGACAATGATGTTGATGGAGATCTCTTAATCAGGAGAGTGGCTTTAGTTAAAGAACACATATGGGCAGTGGGATTTGTTAATCCTCCATGGAAGGAAGGATCATTTGTAAGAATTAAAAAAGGAACAGAAGGAGCTAGAAGAGATCAAGACAGTTATCCCTACCTCTGGGATCCCTTGGTGTGCTTTGGCCAAAAGTAGCATAACCCGGGGCTGGGAAGGTGGCTCAGAGGTAAAGCGCTTGCCTTGCATGCATGAGGCCCTGGGTTCAATTCCTCAGCACCACATAAGCAAAAAAAGGAAAAAAGCAGGAAGTGACGCTATGGCTCAAGTGGTAGAGAGCTAGCCTTGAGCTGAAGAGCTGAGGGACAGTGCCCAGGTCTAGAATTCAGGCCCCATGACCGGACCCCCCCCCCCAAAAAAAGAAGCATAACCCCAATCTCTGACTTCGTCTTTGCAGGGGCAGTCTTTCCAACAAAGTAGTGTAGGATTAAGGCCCCACTCTATTCCAGCAGGAATACCCTTTAACCATGTTATTTACAATCACCCTGTTTCCAACTAAAGTCATATTCTGAGGATTGAGTCTTAGAATTTTAACAGGTTGTTACTTTGTGTGTGTATGTGTGTGTGTCATGCTGCTACTGCAGCTTTAATTCAGGGCCTGGGAGCTGTCCCTTAGTGTTTTCACTCAGACTTTTTGGTGTTAACTGGACACTAACTGGACATTGCTACCTGACCAGGCTTTGAACTGTGATCCTCAGATCTCAGCCTCCTGAGTAACTATGATTGCATGTGTGGGCCACTGGAATAACAGATCTTATTTGAAGAAACAATTCCATCTGTGAATCTGTTTACCCCTTCATGGGGCCTAAAGAAAGACTGAGTCACTGGGATGCAGCCGTTCTCCTTAAGAGACCTACCTCTGGTCCCACAGGACCTTCACCCTAGCTGCAGCAAACACCTTCCCCCCAACACAGTAAACAGAGGCCCACATTTCCAAGAACAAAATCTTACCCCAAAGAGACTCTTTTGTGCTTAAAAAGACCATCTGAATTATGAAATTGTAACCCTCTATACATCATCTTTATTATGGTGGTAAAAAATGGTCTTAAATGACCATCTGAAGGGAGAGAACTAGACAGATCCTCACTCAGAGACACCACCCACAAAGCCATGTAGGCAAAGGGGATGGACAGATTGATGCTAATGGACAGTTTAAGAGGAAGTCAATCAGTTCAGGCCAGGAACCAGCTGCTCTTCCAGGAAGCTCATCCTTCTGAGGTATCTGATCTTACCTGAGGAAATGGAAGCACAAGAATGCAGCCTCCTGAGGGAGAATGTGTACAGTGTCTCCTAGCACCAAGAGCAGAAAGACTTCCAAATGACATACAAGGGAACAGCAGCAGATAAAGAGTCCTGGATGCCCGGCATCCATTGCTCAAGCCTATAACCCTAGCTATTCAAGATGCTGAGATTCGAGGATAGAGATTCAAAACCAGATAGGGAAGACAAGTCCATTAGACTTTTACCTCCAATTAATCACGAAAAAGCCAAAAGTAGAGTATGGCTCAAATGGTAGATTCACAGTCTTAAGCAAGAAATGCTAAAGGCAACCAGGAGCCGGTGGCTCATGCCTGTAATCCTAGCTGCTCAGGGGGTTGAGATTTGAGGATCATAATTCAAAGCCAGCCTGGGAAGGAAAGTTTGTAAGACTCTCATCTTCAATTAACCACCAGAAAACCAGAAGTAGCAGTGTGGTTTAAGTGATAGAGTACTTGCCTTGAGCTGAAGAGCTGAGGGACAGTGCCCAGGCCCAGAGTTCAAGCCCCACGACTTACAAAAAAAGAAAGAAATGCTAAGGACAGTGCCTAGGACCTGTGTTCAAGCCCCAACACCAATAAACACACACACACACACACACACACACACACACACACACACACACGGAATCTCAGCAGGAACACAACAGTCAAGATACTGAGTGCTACTATGTGCTTGTCTTTGGAAGAATCAGTTCATAAGACAGATGAGGTCCTGAATCTTATGGTGCTCATGATCTAATGAAGCAGAAAAACAAACAAGTAAACCAACAAGCAAGCAGATTCTAATCAGTGGATCATTCACAGATATGTTGCAGAGTGATAAGGGAATTTCTAGATGTCAGCTCTAAGAGATGCCTATCAAAACAGATGCCCGTGGCTTGTTTCTGTAATCCTAGTTACTCAGGAGGCTGCAATCTAAGGGATCACCCGGACAGGAAAAGCCCATGAGGCTCTTATCTTCAATTAACCACCAAAAAAGCCAGCATGGGATTGGTAGTTCAAGTGGAAGAGTACCAGCCTTGAGCAAAAATGTTCAGGACCCAGGATGAAAACAAAAAAAGCTAACAATAACAACACCAAAGGCTGTCTGAGGGGGCTGGGAAGGTGGATCAGTGGTAGAGCACTTGCCTTGCATTCCTGAGGCCCTGGGTTCAATTCCTCAGCACCGCATAAGCAAAAAGAAAAAAAGCCAGAAGTGGCACTGTGGCTCAAGTGGTAGAGCACTAGCTTTGAGCTGAAGAGCTGAGGGACAGCACCCAGGCCCAGAGTTCAAGCCCCACGACCAGAAAAAAAAAATGGCTGTCTGAGGTGACATTAGAGCTGAAACCTCAAAGGTGAAGAGAACTAAGTCAAAGTTGTTAGGAAGAGCATTCATTCATTCTCTGAGCAAAAACCTAAGGTAGGAAGTGAGCCCCCTGTGTAAGACAGCCAACAGGCTGGAGTGTGATGGTGAACACAACCAACACACACAAAATGAAGCTGGAGGGGTACAAAAGGGCCAGACAAGGCAGGAGCCTGAACTTGAGCAGTAGCTGCAAGGCACTAATGAATTCTAGAAAAGAGATAGGAGCCTCTGATTTTACTCATAAATGCATTCTCTGGCTGGGTGTTAAAAATGGACTGAGATTCCAGCAGAAGTGGGGAGAAGAGCTAGGAGCGTTGAGCAGGGATCCAGGAAAGCTAGGATAGGGTAAGAGGAGGGAAATGGGCGGAGTCAGAATCAAGGTTTGGGCCATATGCAGTAGAGAACTCAGAGCTTCACTGAGATCCCAGGGCTAAAGCAGGAACATTAGAACTCACTCTCCCAAGTCACACAACATACAGATAAGGACACAGAGGCTCTGCCAGGTCAAGGGTCTACCCAGAGTCAAATAGTTCAGGATGGCCCCCACCTCACAATGCAGGACTTCTACCAGGAAGAAATCAGAATAGGGGTTGGCAAATAAAGCTTTATTGAAACACAGCATATTCAGGTGATGAATGTACTGTGTGTGGTTATATACATACTACAGTGGCAGAAGCGAGTGGCTATACTGGAGACTGTATTATCTACAAAACCATATATTAGGCTCTGAACTACAGTATCACAGACAACACACTGGTTATATTTGGAACTAGAGCTGCCAGAGACAAAAGAAGTGTAAGGTTCAGAGAGTAAATCTTGGGATTCCTTTCTCCCTAGCCATAGGCTCACCCTAGGGGCTGTCCTGCTGAGAGGACTCCTTCAACATTACTTCACTCCTTAGGAAAATGACAAACCCACCATAACATCCATGCCACTATGCTGTACAAATTACATTCTATAAACATTTCCAAAAGACATAGATGGATTCTACCTGCCAGGAAAGATACAGAAGGAGACAGAAATGATGAAGACCCTCTAAGTCACTATGGGCCACAGCAGATTACCTAAGCCCTGCTGAGCTAAACTGAGTGAGATCCCCCCACTGGGGTGTATTCAAGTCAAAGATGGCTGCCCATCTGACAGGGAAAAGGTTAAGAGAGATTTGACAGGGCTGGGAATGTGGCTTAGTGGTAGAGTGCTTGCCTAGCATACATGAAGCCCTAGGTTTGATTCCTCAGTACCACAGAAACAGAAACAGTCAGAAGAGATGTTGTGGCTTGAGTGGTAGAGTGCTAGTCTTGAACAAAAGGAAGCTCAGGGACAGTGCCAAGACCCTGAGTTCAAGTCCCAGGACTGGCACAAAGAGGAGAGGGAGGAGGGTGGAAGGGAGAAGGAGGGACAGGACAAGGAGTGCAGCAATTGTGGGTTCTAAAATGGTGTCTTAGGGGCTGGGAAGGTGGCTCAGTGGTAGAGCTCTTGCCTTGCATGCATGAGGCCCTGGGTTTGATTCCTCAGCACCACAGAAGCAGGAAAAAAAAGCTGGAAGTGGTGCTGTGGCTTAAGTGGTAGAGTGCTAGCCTTGAGCTGAAGAGCTGAGGGACAGCGCCCAGGCCCAGAGTTCAGGCTCCATGACCGGACCCCAAAACGGTGTCTTATAGCCACCACACACAACCATACATACACACAGCCCAACACCAATTGGGAATGACACAGAGAGATGAGATTGTTGAAAGCAGGGTTGGGGTCAAAGAGGCACATTAGCACCACAAGGAGAAACCCACAAGGCTGGGGGAAGAAATCCATACCTGGACTTTCCTGCCCTTTATCTGCTACAGAGAGAAAGAGTACAAAACCTGATGATTCACATTAAAAGTCATCAAATGTCTCTTTAATACCTCTGGCATGGTGCCTGGCAGCCCTTCTTAATGTGGACTATTGTTCCCTGACAGTGCTTTGGTGGCAGAAGCAGTCACCTGCCTTGCCCACTGCCAGGGGAAAGCAGAGAGCAGAGGGAGGAGACTGCATGAAGGAGGGAGAAACAGGCAGGAGTACCCAGACCCATGGAACGACACCTCTGGAAGACCCTCTTCCTACCGCTCACCGCAGATAAAGGATGACTCACCCCTTGCCACAGCACGTGACAGCTGCCCCAAGGAAGGCCAGGTGGAAAGAGATATGGGTCAAAAAATGAACAAGCCCCACCCTATTCTTTTTTTCCTATGATAATCCTGGGGCTTGAACACAGGGGCTTGCCTGGGCGCTGGCCCTGAGTTTTTGTGTTCATGGATAGTGCTCTATTACTTAAGCCACAGCTCCACATCTAGCTTTTTGGTGGTTCATTGGAGATAAGAGTCTCCCAGATTTTGAACCATATCCTCAGATCTCAGCCTCCTGAGTAACTAGGATTACAGGCATGAGTCATTGGCTTCTGGCTCTGACAAGCCCCATTTTAGCTCTATTCTGCTGGTATGGGAGACAAGTAAAGGTCTATTTACAGGCCAGGAAACAGAGGGCGGAGGGAGGTTAAATGCCTGGCCTCCTGAATTCAGTCAAACACGGCAACCACACAAGCCAGGCACAGTGGCTCATGCCTATAATCCTAGCTACTCAGGAAGCTGAGATCTGAGGATCATGGTTCAAATCCAGCCAGGGCAGGAAAGCCTGTGAGACTCTTACCTCCAATTAACCACCAGAAATCAGAAAGTGGGCTGTGGATCAACTAGTAGAGCACTAGCCTTGAGCTGAAGAGATGAGGGATAGTGCCCAGGCCCAGAGTTCAAGCCCCACCACTGACCAAAAAAACAAAAACAAAAGTGATGGGCTAAATGAATGGCAGCCAGTTATTACTACATATATCCTCCTCATTAAGATTCTTACAAGTAGTATTTTATGTTGTGTCTTCCATCATCTAAGGAAGCTGAGGAAAATTCAGCATTCACAGCTTCAACTTCTTAAAAACCCAAGAACAAGAAGAAAAACTGGGGCTGCTTTTTGTTTCCCCCTTCCTTCTCCTATCTCTATTCAGCAGAGGGCAGCAAACAGGAAGCATGGATAGATCAAAGAGTGAGAAAGAGAGCCACATGCAGAACCAGCTACACATGCATAAATACAACACCCCCCCCCCCCACAGCAAGTGGAATTGTTTAGCTTCCTCTAGCTTCCAAAGTATGAACAGTCTACCTCCTCATGCTAGGAAGAGCAGGGGAAGTTGGAGAGACAGAAGCTCTTTTTCAGCTCAAGGGATTTTCAGTGAGCTGACTTTGCATGCACATGAGAGAGGAGCAGCTCTCAGAGCAGGGAGAGGAAAGCAGCCACAGAACTGACAAGAAAATTCTCAATGAAGACAGCTTTCAACTAATCATCTTGAGGCAACAAGGCTGGCAATCCTAACACTCAAGCTCTCCCCAGTGAGAAACTGAGGCCCATGCCATTAGCACCTCAGCCCAGCGGTGTCAGAGAGTGCTGATCTACAGGATACAGGTTCAGTGCTCCACAAAGACAGGGCTAGAGTGGCAAAGTGGTGGCATTTTGAGGGTCAAGTTTAGTCCCCACGATGTCAGCAGGGCTCTGACATGGACATCTGTCAGCCTCTTCTCAACTATCTTTCCTACCACCACAACCAGGAGTAGCCAGCTTCTTCTCTGTGTAAATGCTCTTTCCATATGACTGAGGTGGCCCAATCCCATCCCTAGCTCTAAGTAGGATAAGTCACCCAGCACAGCCCATCTTCCTGACTAGTGATTGTGAATGAATCCTATCATAATAAACACATCAGATCCAAAGTGGACCAATAAGATTGTACAAGATGTTATGTCGAAAAATGAACTTTACAACTTTGGCGTCGGGGGATGGCGGAGCGGGGGGAGATGGGAAGGGATGGGAAGGAGAAACAAAGGAGGAGGCAAGAAAGCTTGGTAATAAATGTACTCATTACCTTGCCCATGTAATTGTAACCCCTCTGTAGTATTTTCACAATAAAAATAAAAGATTTAAACAGATCATGCTAAGATGTCTTTTCTACAGAGGCAACAGAGATAGATTCTCTCCTCTAGGGTCTGGGTATGGATATAAGGTCAAAAAGTGTTATCATATTTTACCACCAAGGTATGGAGGGGAATGGGGAGTAAAGAGTGTTCAGTCTAATATAAAGGCAGAACCAAGAGAACTTAGAGAGAAGAAGCCCTGACAGTACTACAAACTTCCAGATCATACCATACCTGAAGCCAACTAGACCTTGTGTGTCTTCTTACTCATTTAAGCCTGCCTGGCTCAATTCACTAGTTGCACCTGATAGTGAAGTGGCCCTACTTTCCATGCATAGCAGCGACAGCGCCACATGGCACGTGTGATTTACTTTCTCTACTTTCCTCTTGAATCCCTTCAGGTTATTCTAACTTCAGCTTATTTTACTTTCCCTTACTTTAAAAGTAATCCAGGCATGGTGATTCAGGCCTGTAATCCTAGCAACTGAGGAGGTAAAGACTGAAGGATCAGAGTCTGAGGCCAGCCTCAGTCAAAAAACAAACACAAGAAATCTGAGAGACTTCATCTCAACTAATGACTTGAAGCAGTGGGGCATGCTTGATATCTCAGCCATGGAAGAATCACAATGGCACATATCTATCTTTCCCAGTGACATAGGAAGCAGCAGGTTCACAGCGCAGGCATAAAATGAGATCCTACCTTAAGAATAACCAATACAAAATAAGGCTAGAAGCATGGAGTAAGTGCTAAGTTCCTACCTAGCAAGGGCAAAGCCCCAAGTTTAATCCTCAATATAACCAAATTTTTTTAAAATTACAGGCCAATTCTAGCAACTCAGGTGACTGAGAGTAGGAGGATCACAGTTTAAGGCTAGCAAGGGTAGAAACACTCATGAACCCTCATTTCAGAAAATAACCAGCAAACAGCACAACTATGTTTATCACAGCATTATTTACATAGCTAAGATATGGAACCAACACAGATGCCCCTCAGTAGATGAGTGGATCAAGAAAATGTGATATGTGTGTGTGTGTGTGTGTGTGTGTGTGTGTGTGTGTGTGTGTGTGTACACACACACAATGGAATTCTATGTCTCCATCAGAAAGAATGACATTGCCCCCATTTGTTAGGAAATGGAAGACTTGGAAAAAATTCATTAAGTGAGGTAATTCATTAAGTGAGGTAATCCAGGCCCAAAGATACATAGGTCCTATGGTTTCCCTTATTTGCAATAACTAGTATATGTCTAGAACAAGCAGAAAAGGTCAAAAGCTATGTACATATGACCATATAAGAGGATGTTAAGTGAAAGTAACCCCAAGATAGGGACACAGTGGTTTTTCCTTTCTTGCTATTGTTTTTAATATATTTATAATGTACTATGTTTTTTTGTTCTCCTCCCCCCCCCCCCCCCGCCGTTTTCACTGTATTTGATTCCAGTGCCCTGCATTTTGTATATACATTTTGTAATTTGGGGAGGTAAGGGAAATAAGAAAATGCTTAAATAAGGATACAGGTTGACCCATTGTAACAATGAGATGTAAAAGACACTTAACAACTCCGTTGGGGGGAGTAGAGGAAGATGGGGGGTAGCTGAGGGAGGTGGGGAGGGAAGGGATGGCAGGGGATAAACAAAGGAGGAGGTAACAACAATACTGGATAGGAAATGTACTCATTACCTTCTTTATGTAACTGTAATCCCCCTATACAGTATTTTAATAATAAAATACATATAAAAATAACCAGAGAGAAAGAGAAAAGGATTGAGTGAGCGAGTGAGAGAGCAAGTGAGAGAGAGAAAGAGAGAGAGAGACTGCAAGCTGGAGGCGTGGATGAAGCAAGCAAGTATGCAAATACATGGCACTGAATTCAAACCTCAGTACCATCCAAAATAATATTAAGTAAAAGGCTGGAAAGAAAATTTACAAAAATGGATCTGCAAAAATAGTCAGGTATCACTAGCTACTCAGGAGGCTAAGCTCTCATGATCATTAAAAAAAAAAAAAAGATCTCATGATCATGCATGGTTTAAGGCCAGCCCATGCAAGAAGACCATGAAACTCTGATGCCCAATTAAGTACCAAAGCCGGGAGGGAACCCAGTGGGAAACAGAGATGTGGCTCATATGGTACACCACTGGCCTGGAGCGAAACAGCTCAGGGATAGCTCCCAAGCCCTGAGTATAAGCTCCAAGACTGGTGTGTGTGTGTGTGTGTGTGTGTGTGTGTGTGTGTATGTGTGTGTGTGTTGTGTGTGTTTGTGTGTTGGGTGGGGAGGTTCTAGCAGCCAAATGGTGTAATTAGGTACTGGCTACCAAAACTGAGGCATGCTAATTTGACTCATGAGGGAAATAACAGTAGACATGGATCTAGTATGTGGAGGGAAGAAAGTCTTTGCAGCAGAACACAGAGGACTTGGAGAGCACTGTGTTCATGTCTGCATTCCTCCTGTGAGAACTCGAGTATGTGATGTCCCTTTTGCTGCCTATTTCCATAATGGACTAGTGACTTCTCAAGCACCTCCCTCCCACTTTCACACTCACTCAGCAAAAATCCAGTTTTCCAAGTGCCACACCATGTGCTATGTACTTAAAGAACACAGTGTCAAGACATCTCCACCTACTGAGGCCATGATGCACTTCTTAGCCACAGGAACCGCAACAGGCTACATCCTTTCCCCATTAAATTGTACATGCTACAAAGGCTAGATAAGCTACCTCCATTCCCCATGCCATTGTGGTTGTTGGAGAAGCAAAAGTCTCATTTAAGTCTTTCTCTTTCTGACCCAAATATAAGATGCAAAGGTCAGGTATATGCAAAATACATAAGACACGCACACAACTGGCTCACACAACTCAAATATCATTAGGGAAAATGAGGTGGTACAGGACATATTTCCAGCTGCCATGTTCACCTCCAGGTATTTCTTTACACAGTGATGATATTCTTGATGCCATCTCAATATAACAGCTGACTGTGGACAAGAAATAATTAAATGGTTACCTAATCATTGCTACATGGTTATCTTTTCAATAAGCCTTTGCTTTTCCATTATTGATTCCCTTATCTGTTTTCTCTCACCAGAGCCAACAGATTAAAGGCTGAACAACTTTAGACCAAAACCTGAGCGATGGTATTACAATATGAACAAGCTCTCAAGTTAGGGCCTCCTCAAAGATTGCATTCGACGTCTTAAAGTCCAAAGCTTTCCAATATGTGCTGCTAAACTCAGAACCACAGGACCTTAGAGATAGAAAGTCCTAACAAAGACCTATGTCATTTAAAATAATTATTGTTAGTATAAAGGTGATGTGCAGAGGGGCTATAATTATTTTAGTTGGAAAAAAGAGTACGTTTCTTTTTAGCAATATCACTCCATCTCTCACCTTCTCCCAGTTTTTCCTTCCCTTTCCCATCCAAAACTTGTATAGTTCATTTGCCACATACGGTCTAGTGAGTACTACCACTGAGTTTGTTCCCCTGTGTCAAAAATACCTATTTCTTACCTCACCAGAATTATTCCATCATTAACTTCACTTGAGCAGCAGTATTGAGAACTAGTTTGAGACCAGCTGATTCCAGGCTTAGTAGACTTAATTAGTAAAGTCTGTTCTAGCCATGGGAAGGGAGAGATGGATTAATAATATCTGTCTTGACCACAGGAGAGGAAACACCATTCTAATATATTTTCACCTTTCCTCCTTTGGAATTTAAACTAACTTCACAAAGGAGTAATCCAAGTCCAGAGTAGTTAAACCACTTTCCTAAGGTCACTGAGGGAGTTTAGTGCAGGAAAGAAGACCAGAAACCAGGCCTCTCTCCCCAGACTATCATCAGTGGGGCTCCTTGGTAGAAGCAAGCCAAGAAAAACAACAACACACAGAGATTTGCTTGGCTAAATCAACAGCCCTTCCCAAGTGACATCAGATTTCACCACACTAAGCAGGCAGAGATTAGCAATCTAAGGCTACCAGCCCCTATGAAGAAAATTACAGAAATCATTCCAGGCTACATTTCCAAGCACTTAACTTTCTGATGGGTGCGATTTTGCTGAAAAGAATGAAAGGAAGTAGGGAGGCGGGGTGAAGAGGAAAGTATTAATTTTTGCATGTGATAAAAATAAAGTTCAGCTCTGATATGAGGAAAAGTCCTGATCCTTGAAAATTAAAGTCATTGGTACTCCATTATCCCACCAATTTCCATTCCACTGAAGCTATTATCCAATTAAGTCAGTTCTCACCAGAGATTATGGCTCAGAAGTGGGAAGGGACCGCATCAAGTTTCCTAATGTGGGCTTTTAATAACCAGTTCCCACGCCTGAAATATGAAACAGATTCTAGAATTAAACCCAGTGTTAGGCAGATAAGCAGGGGGGATAGTAATGAGAGCAAGCCACAAATTAAAAGAAAAAGAAAGATGGCGTCACGGCTGGCTTTCCTACTTGGTTTGCAGCTTTCTGAGAAGCCAGCTGTCTGACCACATGAATTCAGAAACCCTAGAAGCATTACGTGTCCTTTATTTATTTTTTCAGGTAAGGGGTAGGATTCATTGTTCCGGCTGGCACCAGGCCACGATGGACCTCCACATGGCTGGGAAAGGCCTAGGAAAGAGAGAGCTGGGAAAGAGAGAGAAAAGAGCTAGAAAAGAGAGCATCTGGGTAAGGTGGAAAAGAGAGAGCTAGGAAAGAGAAGGGAACTGGGAAGGAGAAGGGAAGGAAAGAGCTGAGAAAGAGCTAGAAAAGAGCAGAGAGAGGGCATCTGGGCCTGGGGTAGGCCTTATCTAGGGTATGGGTAGAGAAAGGTGTGGCCACAACAAATTCAGATGTGACCATTATGTGTCCTTTATAAATCAGATGTCCTGCCTAGCTCCAGAGTCACACTCAGGATGAACTAGGTGGCAGTTCTGTGACTTACATTCTAGCAAATGACAGCTAAGTGCTCTTTTAATCTTCAGTGGAAGAATCAAAGAGTTAAAGAGGACTGTTCAAATAGTGGGTTCATTGCCCTCAGATAAACTTCTCTCAAATCCACAAGGAACCTAATTTTTTTTGGACAAAAGTCCTGTCAAGACTTCCCTCCAGAACCTCTGTGGTTACTTCTACGAGGAAGATCAATGAGGAGGTATTGTGGGAAGGTTCTCAACAATTACCAGAGTGACAGACTGATCTTAGAACCAACTGGTCAACCCTTCATAACAGCACAGAGTGCTTCAGATAGCAGATTTCCCAGACAGTAGCCTGATGCATTGCATGCATGCACAGGGATAGTGTGGAATGAAGACTGGAAGAAAGTCAGCCTCTTCCTTCAAGGCCAACTGCCATTCAAACAAGGAACTAACTGGGAAGGCCAAGCCCAGGGCTCTGCCTCTGCAAAGAGAGTAGAACACAAAAGGGCTGTGTGAAATTTGGCAGGATCTTCCTGAAAGGCAGCAGCTGAATGCTGAACCTTATAGCACCTAGAAAAGCCTATCATTGCAAAAGAGCTCTTCTGTTGCACCCAGGAAGGAAAAATTTTCTGTAAAGGAAGAACAGCCAGTTGACAACCCTTGAAACACCAATCCCATTCCCCACTTTCTCCTCCTCCTCCTCTTTATGCTATTCCAGAGAAAAAGAAATTAAACAGGAATAAAACCTGCCCCCTGAGCTATCCACACACTGCAGGTGTGTTCCAAGGAGCATCCATCCAGCTGTTGCTCTCCTCTCTTTCTGCCCCAAAGGCTGCTTTATTCAATCAATACCTTCTTGTACATGTGAGTACTTTTCTTTGAAAGCTCAGGCCAAACTGGCAGTTAACCTTGACCTTCTCTCTACACATCTAAGTCTATAGGAAATGAAAATCAGAACTTCTTTGGCACCTGCCTCAACTGAAATATGACAGCTTTCTTTAGGAAAAGGCAGACTGTCAAGAGCTCTTTTAGACCTGGTCACAGCTATTCCACAGGAGACGTGCACTTGGGCAGGACACACCCCCTTTGCCTGGGGCTTTGCCAATATAGAACCCCTGAACCTAGGGACGCTGTCAGG
This sequence comes from Dipodomys spectabilis, assembly GCF_019054845.1. NCBI lineage: Eukaryota > Metazoa > Chordata > Mammalia > Rodentia > Heteromyidae > Dipodomys > Dipodomys spectabilis. The sequence continues at coordinate 138,494 of NW_024870688.1, forward strand.
GACAATACCACAGGAAAAAGCAGTAGCCCTGTGTCCACTCACTGATCACATCACAGAATGCTGGCAACTCAACCAAGAGAAGGTGTTGGTGGATGATAATCACATACAGCAAGTTAATGACAAAGCCAAACACAGCCCTGGCCTCTTCTCCCTGATACTGGTACAGGATAGGAATTGAAGGAGATTTCAAGAAAGGAAAACATATAAGACACAGAATTTAAGGGGGAAAAGGCTAGGCAGGCTATCAGGGTTTGAACTCAGGGTTTAGGAAAGGACCTTGCTAACTTTCCTTAGTTTCTGAACAGTTAAGATGTACCAGAAAGATCAAGCCAACTCCTCTTGGATGGTTTGCAACAATTAACTAGGGTAATTGCTAAGCTCCAATTGATCTGCCCTGTGGCAAAGAACTGTCTGCGCTCAAGATACCAGAACGGCCAGGCAATGGCCTGACACTGAGGAGAAAGGAAAACCCATCAACCTCAAAAAGTCAGCCTCTTCCCTTGAGGGCAGCCAACAGTCAATTCTGACCCTGATATGAACATTATCCACTTCCCATGGGACCACAAAAATCCCCTAAGCAAATCTGAAATGTCCCAATATACAAAGCAATTCAAGCATGCATAGATTTGCCAGCAGGTGAGAGAGGTAGAGTGATGTGATTGTGCAGGAAAATGTAAATCCAAGCCAGGAGCTGGAAACTCACACCTGTAATCCTAGCTACTCAGGAAGCTGAGATCTAAGAATCCTAGTTCTAAGCCAGCCCACCCAGGAAAGTCTGTAGGACTCTTATCTTTAATGAACCACCAAAAAGCTAGAAGTGGAGCTGTGGATTAGGTGGTAGAATACCAGCCATGAGTGAAAAACAACTAAAGGACAGCACCCAGGGCCTGAGTTCAAGAGCCACGATCTGAACATGCACACACATGCACATGAAGAAAGATCATCATTTATTCCATATGCAGGTACACATACGTGAGACATGAGTGAGTTTCAAAGAGGCAAAAACAATTATTATCACAGTTCGGGCTGCAAGAAATAGCACATCCTATCAGAAAGAAGTAGAGAAGGAATGTATGTGGCATTCTGCCCTCAGGGGACAGCGCTCTGGGAAATTTTGGGGATCCCTCTACCTGGACACCTCTATACTCCTAGAGGATCAAAGGTGGCAAGTTCCTCAAGAACCAGAAATTGACCTTTCACCCCATCCAAGGGACCAAAAGCTCCAAGAGGATCTTTGCACTCACTCCCCAAGGAATTCACAGGATCTGAGACAGAAATAGGACAGGTAAAGAATAGGTAAAAGGGGCAGGGAGTTCCAGGGGTCCCTGTGCAAATGGCAAAACATGAAAGGGACTGACCTGAGTAAAAACAGCAGGATCAGCAGGTGGGGGTGAGGGAGGGGAGCAGAAGTGATGGGGGAACCAGTCCTACAGAAAGAATCACCCCCTGGGGATACAGGCTTGTGCAAACAGGGTACTACCCAGAAAGAGAACAAGGTCAAAGGACAGGAGAGGGCAACGGAAAGGCAGGCAAACTGTAAATTATGGAAAATAGAAATAAGAGTTTCATAATGGGCACTAAGGGCCCTGGGTTCTAATTCTGACTCTGCTTAGTGGACAAATCCCTGTCCTTGGAGCCTCAATTTACCCCATCTGGGTGGGGGAGGAATGGAAAAAAGTGCAGAGTCTTCAGGGGCTGCCTCTGAGGACACCGACAGGAGGAGGAGGAGAGAGAAGGAGCCGAAGGTTTGAAGTGAAACCAGATGGCCCCACCTAGCCCCACCACACCCAAGGCACTCACCTGTCCCACGGTGGAGACCATGCTGCTCCCGACCTCCCGGGCATGCCTTTTGGCTGCCGCTCATGGTACAGAGCCCACAGCCCCATGTTCGGCAGGAAGACTAGGGCCACCAGTACCAGAGCCACCGCCTGCAGAAGCCGCTTCTCCTATGCCTCATCAGGACAGTCAGCCGCGCCCTACCGGTTCCACCCACTCCAGGCTCCGCGCCCGTCCACGTGAACGCCTGGCGGCTTCGGCAGCAGCTCTGCAAGCACAAGCGGCTGCAGCACGGGCCCCGACATTCGCCAACCAGGGAACCGGATGCTACCACTAAGTCACCGCCATGGGGGGGGGGGGTCTTCTCCGCCAACACCGATGTCGGGCACCGTGGAGCAGCCAGGCCTGCAACACCCTCTTACAGACTTTCTAGCAAACACCTGTAGACGTCGACCTCCATCTTCTCGTGAAGGGTTTCAGTCTACCCGGGGTGACCCTGACATCCGATGTTAGGGCTCCCCCCTCCTGAGTCGCAATGGTGCAGCCCGCTCCGCCCGTGCTCCCCTACCTGGAGGAGCAATAAGAAAGTGCCAGTGTTGGGTTGTTGGGCTCTGACTGGTGCCCACTGAGTGGTGGTGCACTGGGTGCATTTTGTGCGGTTCCTGTGCACCCCAGGATCTGATCCTGGCCTCAAGTCTGCTGGGCATGTTTCGGTCCAGGGACTTGAGCTCCTCCTGCTTTGCTTCTATTGCTGGAGCCCTGCCGATGCACAGCAGGGGTTTGGGGCTCTCCACTTGCCTTGGCCCAGGCCTGAAAACACCAAGACCTGCTTTGACCCTGGGATCTTAGTGTCCTCAGCCATGGAATGTGGTCCACGCTGTGATCCGTGTGCACTGTTCCACGAACTCTGGGTTTCTTCCTATCAAAGACCCCAGATGTTGGGTGAGTGTACACTTATGTTTAGAACTGAGTTCAGTCAGTGCCCTCTGCCCTGTGACACCTGCCTGCTCTCCCTACCAAAGTGGTGGGGAGGTGACCCGAACCTGTACTTGGGCCCCTTCCACACGCAGGTCCAGTACCACGCATCCTCTGGACACTCAGCCCGTGCATGGAGCCCTTCTCCAAACTTTCGGTTCAGGGTTTGTCTCCATTCAGCCCTATTTGGCAAAGCATCAGCTGGCACCCATATTCCAGACCCTGTACCAGGCTCCAGGAGGACGTGCAGGAACCCCAAGCCCTGGGAGTTAAAATGACTGGGCTGAAATACTAAACAAACATGCAGTCACCCAAGACTGCTAATGGGTGCATCACGATGCTGAGGGATCTGAAGAAAGACTTCCTGGACCACAGAGAATCTGGACTCCTTGCTCCAGTGCTAATCCCTTAACTGCTTCTTCCCTGATACCCTATTCTCTGCCACACTCCACACATGCCCTCTTGATGTTCTGCTTTTCCAGCTCGGCCACTGACCCTAGTGACTTACCACCACCAGCTCTAGACCAGTCTGTCAGCTTTGTCTGCCCAGGCTAACTCTGAACAAGGATGTTCAGATCTCAGCCTCCTGAGTAGCTTTTGCAAATTTGCTCTTCTCTTCTCTAGAAACTTCTTCCTCTATCTAAACCTTTGGGTGAACCTGGATGCTTGATGGCTCCTGAGTGTAATTCTAGCTACTCAGGAGGCTGAGATCTGAAGATCCCTGTTCAAAGTCAGCCTGGGCAGACAAAGCTGACAGACTCCTATCTGCAATCAACTAGCAAAAAAGCTCCAAGTGAAGGTTTAGCCCAAGTGGTAGAGCATCTGCCCTGGGGAAAAAGCCAAGCAAGGGCATAAGACCCTAAGTTCAAGCCCCAGCACTAGCACATGTGTGCACACATGCACACTCACACACACACACATGTACAACTAAACCTTTGTGTGGCTCTCTCCATCTTCTCAGGGAGTAGATCAGTGGTTCTGCCTCAGCAAGCTTTACCCCAGCCGGTTGATCTAAATAAAATATGAACTTCTTTCCTCTCCAGTTCCTTGATTTTTCCTCAGAGGAGCTCTCAGTTTGAGCCTCCTTTACAGTGTGTGAACTACAAGCTCACACTCTATTCTATTACACCCTTATATCTAGGAGACCCTGCTTCCTTTTATTGAAAATCAGAAAACTGGCTCTGCTTCTGGGCACAGGAGTTTGCAAAAGGGTCCTCCCTCTTCCCTGGGCCAAGCAGCCCAAGTAGAGCTAAGACCCGAGGATTTTAGCTCATACACACCTCAACCATGGGAAGGTAAACGGAGGACCTTCCTAGGAAAGGCACAATTTAACTACTACATTCAGTAATTACTGCTTGAGCAAAGTATAGCAATGAAGGTCATAACAAGAAGGAAACAATTTGGAGTCTCCTCTTCCGCTCTCCTCCTCTAGCTCCCTAGAGGACTCCAAAGGAAATTGGATTTGAGGTGTTTTGTCTTATTTTATTTATTTATTTTTTTTTTAATTTTATTTTCCCTCGGTCACTTCATCAAAGCTGCACACCAGCCCAGTCTTCCCACCATAGAGACTTTGCTCTAAGAATCCAGCTTTAATCTTGGACCTCTTTCATCACTTTTACAATATAGGTTGCACCAGCAGAGGGAGGGCCTTCTGGGCCTTTATCTTCCTCCCAGTGACAAGACTACTCCCAGGGGGAAAAAACCAGAGGTAACCACTGACTGAAACTGAACCAGAACTGGTACTTTCAGGACTGAGCTCTCCTATTGGGACTGTCGTGGGCATTAAATGAGATAATATATAATAAAGTGTTATCTAGCCCTGATGGCTGTTAGCTACTCAGGAAGCTGAAGTGTGAGGACTGGTGCTTGAACTCAGTGCTTTGGGCTCTGTCCTTGAGCTCAAGGCTAGTGATACACCTTTAGCCACAACATCACTTCCAGCTTTTTCTTGAGAGTTTATTGGAGATAAGAGTCTCATGGACTTTCCTGCCCAGGCTGGCTATGAACCTTGATCCTCAGATCTCAGCCTCCTGAGTAGCTAGAATTATAGGCATGAGCCACCAGGGTTTGGCTGCCCCCCAAGTTTCTGATGTCACTTCCCCTCATTCTCTTTCTCACTCAGAACCAGCCACACACCTCTTCCTCCTGGTCCTGAGTTCATTGCAGCCCCGAAACTTTCACCTTAGCTATTGCCTCTGACTGGTGTTTTTTTTTTGTTTTTTTTTTTTTCCATACTGCCCCCAAGGCTGGCTCCCTCTCATCCTACAGGTCTTGGCTTCAATGCCACCTCTTCACAGAGACCCTGTGTGTGTGTGTGTGTGTGTGTGTGTGTGTGTGTTTCTGGGATTTGAACTCAGGATCTGGGCACTGTTGCTTAGCTTTTTTCCCCCTCAAGGCTGGCATTCTACCACTTGAGCCACAGCTCCCACTTATGACTTATTGCTAGGTAATTTGAGATAAGAATTTCACAGACGTTGGGGCTGGGAAGGTGGCTCAGTGGTAGAGTGCTTGCCTTGCATGCATGAGGCCCTGGGTTCGATTCCTCAGCACCACATAAGCAGAAAAAGCTGGAAGTGGTGCTGTGGCTCAAGTGGTAGAGCACTAGCCTTGAGCTGAAGAGCTGAGGGACAGTGCCCAGGCCCAGAGTTCAGGCACCATGACTGGCAAAAAAAAAAGAATTTCACAGACGTTTTTGTCTAGGCTGACTTCGAATCATGATCCTCAGATCTCAGCCTCCTGAATAGTTATATTTGGAAATGTGAACCACCAGTGCTGGATTCACAAGGACTCTTTTAAGCACCCTGACCTCCACTTTTTATCTTACTATGGTTGCTTCATATATTTGTGCATTTACTTGATTGTCATTGGGCTTTCCAAAACAGATGATTGGTTTTGCCGTGGGTGGGTGCCTTGTCTGCTCCTAGCCTACACTGTGGACTGTTCACACCTGACATATACCTGATAAATGGTGAATCTCTCTCTCCTCCCACTGTCTCCTTGCTACCCCATTTTTAATTATTTTTTGTTTGGTTCTGGGACTTGGACTCAGGGTCTGGGTGCTGTCCTGTCCCTGAGTTTTTTGCTCAAAGCTGGCACTCTATCACTTGAGCCACAGCTACACTTTGAGCTACCTATTGTTGGTGGCTCACACCTGTAATCCTAGTTACTCAGGAGGCTAAGATCTAAGGAACTCAGTTCAAAGTCAGCCAGAGCAGAAAAGTCTGTGAGACTCTTATCTCCAGTTTATCACAGAAAAAAAAACTGGAAGTGGTGCTGTAGCTCAAGTGGTAGAGTGCTATCCTGGAGCAAAAGGAACTTAGGGACAGCACCCAGGCTCAGAGTTCAAAACTGGCAAAAATAAAAAAAAATAAAAAATAAATCTAGCTTCTAATCATGGTCCTCAGATCTCAGTCTCCTGAGTAACTAGGATTACAGGCATGAGCCAGCAGGGTCCAGGTCCCTTTTTATTTATTTATTTTAACAAACTGCTTATACATGGACTGTGTTTCCAGTTTTCCATCTTGTTATTAGTAACTGGAAATGTCACCCAGAGGAGAAGTAACAGGTGCAGGTCTTCAACCTTCCTGGTGAGGATACAAAACCTTTCCTACTATCTGTCCTTACCTTGGCTTTTTTAGGGATCTTCAATGCTAATGCCATTCATCATGGGACCTCAAGCTAATGAGGCCAAAGCCTTGAGCCAAGGGTTGTGAAAGAAGAATGGATCCACCAGGCTAGAGGCACTTGTATATGGGTCAAAATGATTGATTGATTGATTGTGTTTATGTGTGTGCTGGTACTAGGGCTTGCTCTCTTGCTTAGTTTTCTGCTCAACCACTTAGCCACACCTTCATTTCTGGCTTTAATTGTAGTTGTTATTTAACTGGTTAAATGAAGATAAGGTTTTTTGCCCAGACTGACTTTGAACCACAATCCTCAGATCTCAGCCTCCTGAGTTGCTTTGATGACAGGCATGAGTCACCAGTGCATGGCTTGGTTTTAATATTGTTTAACAAACTGCTTATTCACAGACTGTGTCTCCAGTTTCCCACCTAATCATCAGAAATCTATAGCCCCCATTTCCTTATCTACTAAATCAGGAGGAGTGTAATGGTGTGATTTCCAGGCTGGAAACTGAGAGATCTGCTTAGCCAAAAGCAAGCCTGAAAAAATGTGTGTCTCTGGATCTCCAGTGAGTCCTCCTCCTCTCTTGGGGCTCACCAAGCTCAACTAACACATTCCTGGAGAATCCTGATCTCCTTGGACAAAAGAAAATAATCTCCCCTCCCACACTTCTTATGTTGTGTGTGTGTGTGTGTGTGTGTGCATATGTGCATGCATGCACTTACAGCTAGCTCTTTATTACTTGAGCCACAGCTCCATTTCTGGTGAGTGTGTGTGTGTGTGTGTGTGTGTGTGTGTATGTATGTGCATATGTGCATGCACGCACTTACAGCTAGCTCTCTATTACTTGAGCCACAGCTCCATTTCTGGTGTGTGTTTGTGAGTGTGTGTATGTATGCTTATTTGGAGATAAGAGTCTCTTGGACTTTCTTGTCTAGGCCAGGTTCAAACCAAGATCCACCAACCAGAGGCTCCTGAGTAGTTAGGATTACAGGCATGAGCCACCACACCCTGCTGTGTGTACTTTTAACTTTGGCTTCCTTACTCAAGGACACACAATTAATGGTTGCTGTGAAACACTTGACATTGGGCTTTCCCATTGAGCTGTAAGCCTCAAGAGGAGGACCATGTGCACATTTTGCTATTTCTTGTTTGGTTTTAGTAGCCTTTATTTTTTAGAGCAATTTTAAGTTCCCAACCAAATGGAGCAGAAGGTACTTAGATGTTTTGTATTCCTTTACACCTCCTCCCACACACACTCATGAAAGCATGCATACTAATATTGATGAAAGTCACTTCCGGCCTTTTCTGTGATCAATTGAAGAGACTCACTGACTTTTCTGCTCTGGAAGGCTTTGAACCCTGATCCTCTGATCTCAGCCTCCTGAGTAGCTCAGATTACAGGCTTGAGTCACTAACACTGGGTGTCTGTGAGATTCTTATCTTACTACATTATTAACTACACTACTTAACAAGTTATTATCCAGAGCTTATAGGGAACATTCGGGTTCACACTTAGTGTTGTGCATTCATTGGCTCTGGACAATTGTGTAATGACATGTTCACCATTGCAGAATTGTATAGAGTTTCACTGCCCTAAAAGAAAAATTCTTTACAGACAGGTGGTGGTGGCTCTCGCTTATAATTCCCAGTGGGAGTGGCTTACACCTGTAATCCCAGCTACTAGTCCAAAGCCAGCCCAGTCAGAAAAGTTTGTAAGACAGGTATCTCCAATTAACCACCAAAAAACCAGACAGAGCTCTGAGTTCAAGCCCCATGATCAACAACAACAACAAAAAATCCTTTCTATTCTTCCCTCTTTATTCCTCTTCCTCCTTCCCCAACCCTACTTGTGGCAAGCACTGATCTTTTTATGGGGTATATAACTTTTTTGCTGGCTATATAATTTTCCTTTTATAGCATGTCATATAATTGGTAACCTTTTAAGAATTAGTATCATTTATTTACAAATTGCATTTAGGGTTCTGCTTTGGTGTGTGTGTGTGTGTGTGTGTGTGTGTGTGTGTGTGTATACAGGTGTGCGTGTGCATGTCCACCAGTCCTGGAGCTTGAACTCAGGTTCAAGCTCAGGTCTTTGAGGTTTTTTGTTCAAGGCTATCACTCTATTATACCACTTGAGCCACAGCTCCATTTCTGGTGTTTTTGGTGGTTAATTGGTTATAAGCATCTCCCATACTTCCTGTTTAGGCTGGCCTCAAACCATGATCCTTAGATCTCAGCCTTTTGAGTAGCTAGTTACAGGCATGAGCTGCCAGGTCCCAGCTCTTTCAAGTCTTCTTTTTTTTTTTTTTGGCCAGTCCTGGGGCTTAAAATTGGTGTCTGGGCTGTCCCTGAGCCTCTCCGTGCTCAAGGCTAGTACTCTACCACTTGAGCTATATAGCACCACTTCTGGCCTTTTCTATATGTATGGTTCTGAGGAATTGAACCCAGGGCTTCATGCACACCAGGCAGGCACTCTACCACTGTGCCACATTCGCAGCCCTCTTTCAAATCCTTTTATTTAAACTTCTGGGGCACAGTCTTGCAAAGCAGGATGGGAGTAAAAGGGTCAGACAGAGAACACCACTCTAGAGTCTGTATTTAGTGGAATTTTAGCTCCTACTTTGAATAAAAATAAGAGACTTTCAGGGTATGTATTTGAAATGACCTTTAGTTAGGGAATTGCCTCTCTGTGTCCTGGAGTCTACTTTGTCATTTCCAAAATACAATGCCAATTAAATCAACCAAACCTGCCAACTGTAAAGGGAAATTATTCAATCAAGACACTGCAAGAGGGGCTGGGAAGGTGGCTTATAGTAGAGTGCTTGCCTTGCATTTATGAGGCTCTGGGTTCAAATCCTCAATACCACATAAGCAGAAAAAGCTGGAAGTGGCACTGCTCAAGGGGTAGAGCACTAGCCTTGAGCTGAAGAACCGAGGGACAGTGCCCAGGCTCAGAGTTCAGGCCCCATGAATGACCAAGAAAAAAAGATACTGTAAGATGCCTCAAGGAGGCTAGTCTCTGAAAAAGCAAACAGAGAAGGCTACAAATCTCAAATAAATAGACTGTGTCATTTGGTAGGTACATCAGCCAGTAGAGTCAGCTGCAGACATTAGATACATAAAGAGAACCAGCCTCTTGGCCCTATCACAGAATTGTCAGAACTTAGAAAAAAGAGTGTTGCCTGTTAAATTACTTTTCATTTCAGTATGAGGAAGAACAAAGTACAAATTAAATTTAGATGTGGAGTGCCAGTCAAAAGGATCTTCCTAGCAATCTGAATTTCTTTAAGGGTGTCTCCCTTCTGTGGGCACCCCTATAAATGAGGGAGTTGGATACTATGCCGGACCCAGTCCTGCATGTTAGAATCTGCTAAGGACTTAAAAAACCCTGGATATAGGACTGGGAACCACCTTAGAGTGCTTGCCTAGCATGAATGAAGTCCTGGGTTTAATTCCTTAGTATTATGTAAATAAAGCCAAAAGTGGCACTGTGGTTCAAGTGGTAGAGCAATAGCCTTGAGCAAAAAGAAGCTTGACAGTGCCCAGTCCCTGAGTTCAAGCCCCAGGACTGGCAAAAAAAAGAGCCAAAAACCCTGGGGCACTGGTGGCTTAACTCATACCTGTAATCCTAGCTACTCAGGGGACAGGGAACTGAGGATGGTGTATCAAAGCTCGGCAGAACAGGGAAATCTCTGAGACTCTTATGTTCACTTAACCAGTGAATAACCAGAAGTGGAGGTGTGGCTCAGATGAGAGAGTGCTAGCTTGAGCACAAAAGCTAAGGGACAGTGCCAAAGCCCTGAGTTCAAGCCCTAGTACCAGCACACACAAATAAAAACAAATCCTAGTTGTTCACCCTCTATCCCAGGCCAATAAATCAATAAGGCTGGAACTTGACCCAGACATAGCCTAGTGATTTCTCTTGATGGTCATTTTGAGAGGTCACGGTCCCACCAATTGTTTTCTGAGCTTTAAAACACCACTAGGCCTTTTCATTTAAGCAGTAGGTCAGCTGACATTCCACTAGATGGCACCTTCCAGCAAACTTCTGTGGGACCAGAGAGATCTTGCTCTGGCTCTAATGTCAAAGGATATACAGAAAGCAGGGCATGGTGGTCTTTGCTGGCAATAAGGGGTCTGCCATGGATGAAAAGATTGAATTTGTTGGATAGCAACTGGCTGGTGAGTGTAGGAGCTACAGAAAGATAAGACTGGTCCTTGTTAGGAAACAGGCCAGGAAAGGAGACAGCTCCAATCTAATCAGAACTGACTCCACCCGGTCCTGCTGGCTTAGACAATCAGAACACTGGCTACAGGGATCAATCCAGAGGGGAGCATCTGGACTCCAGAAGGCAAATGTGAAACAAGAAGTGCAATTCTGCAGGTGTTATGTAGACTAAGTCAAGGAAATAGTAGCTTCTCCATTCAGATGAGACAGTATTGGATGTAAGTCTCCATGTGAGGCTTATCCAGGACATCCTGCTTAGGCTCAGCCAGACCATACAGAATACCTCCATGAGCTTCTTTGTTTTGTTTTCCTGTTGGGTTCAGGGGGAGGAGGTAGGGGACCTGTCAAGGCCAAGGTTTCCTGTGGTACCCAGGAGCCCCTTGGGAACTAAGACTATTGCAGAAAGCATGATTGAATGGTGTGTGCAGGGAAAGCCTGATGCCAGCAGAAAGCTGCTGGTTTGTGTGTTTGCCCTGTTGTGTTTACACAGGATTCTGATAGATAACAGGACATCAGGAAGTTCATGTCATTACCCTAGTGATCAGTGTGAAGACCTATTCTTTTTTTTGATATGGGGCTTGAACTCAGGGCCTGGGTGCTGTTCCTGAGCCCCTTTGTGCTCAAGGCTAGTGCTTACCACTTGAGCCCCAGCACTACTTAGGTTTTTGAGTGGCTAATTGGAGAGAAGTGTCTTACTGGGACTTTTTCCCGGGCTTGCTTTGAACCATGATCCTCAGATCTCAGCCTCCTGAGTAGCTAGAATTACAGGCATGAGCCACTTACACCTGGCTGAAGACCTGTCCCTGAGTATCCTTAATCCATACTGCTTCCTGATATCCTGTTACTTACCTCTTGAATCTGACCTTTGATCATAAACTGAGACCACTCCAAGCTAACACATCCTCTCTGACCCATTAAAAGCAGAGGACAGAAGCTCAAGTGTTCTATCCCAGATTCCCCTCATCTCTCTCTTGACAAATGCATGCACAGAAGTCTTTTCTACTGTCACTGGACAGAATGGGCTCAGAGCCACAGTAAAGTGATGTTCTGTTGGTGGTGGTTTGTTTTTCTCCAGATCTCTATCTAGAATTGTGCCACAGGTTGGCTTTGTCCACAAGCCATGCCCCAGCTCCTCTCACACAACCTTCTTGAAACTACCTTGTCTCTGGGTTTCCATCACTGCCCTTCCCAGCACCTGACAGTTCTAGGGCTGAGCAGCCCATACAGTTTCTAGTCTAATGTGACTACATTATCCCTTGCGATCACCCCTACCTTATCCTATTGTTCTACGCAATTCTCAAACTTTCCAGAGTAAGAATACCAAGCCCCTAATTTTTTCTGAGAAAAAGTCAGAGGAAAGTGGAGCTGAGAAGTAACACAGTTCAACCCCTGACATCATCTGTGTCTTTACTCCAACTGACCTCCCACACAAAAATTACCTAAGAATGCTGATTTTTTATTGCCTACTAAATGGGAATTTATAATTCCCCTTTAGGCCTGCTCTAGGAGACATATTTCAGATGTCTGAAGAAAGAACTCCTGATTGGCACCCTGTTCTAAAATGGCTAAATGTTCTGCTTTGTGGGCTGGCCTCCACCTCCTCTATGGGCTAGATGTTGACCTAGGATCTGCCTGGCTGGCATAAGAAGGTAGAGGATTAGCTGAGCCATTTAGACTTTCTCAGACTCTGAGATCAAGGAACACACAGGAAAGAAGGAAGCAATTACAGATATAACCTCACTAATTCCCACCAAATCCTAGGTAGGTTCTATTCTCATTTCCATTTTTCAGATAAGAGAACTTAACCAGCCATCCCCTTTCACACTTATTTACTCATCTATTCAACACATATTTAATAACTTACCATGCCTGGCATTGGTGCTCATGCCTGTAATCCTAAACTATTTGGGAGGCTGAGATCTTAGGATTGAGGTTCAAAGCCAGCCTGGGCATAATAGTCCATTAAACTCATCTCCAATCACAGCCAAAATATCAGAAATGGAACTGTGGCTCAAGTGCTAGAGAGACAGTCTTGAGCAGAAAAAGCCAAGTGAAAGAAATAAGGCCCTAGCACAAAACAAAGAAGGTTCTTTTCCCACAAACCAACCTATCACACACCAGGTTCTTTAGCAGGTGCTAGGATTCAATGATGGGCAGGCAAATGGATCCCAGTCTCACATAAATCATTCCATGTATAACAATTGTGTTAGGTAGCAGCAAGGGAAAAGGTCATTATGGCTGTTAGGAGCAGATCTAGTATTAGAACTAATTCTTGCTGGAATCTAAGTTCAATATTCAGGAAAAGTTCCACTATGCTAACTCACCTGGGCTGTTCACCAAGGGAGACACTGGTTTAGCCAATGAACCTCTTGTCCCTAGTTACTGAATATTCTTTCTCTCACTTTCTCTTCTTTTTCCTACCCCCTCAGCAAAAGGCAGACAGTGCAGTATGCTTTGTACATGCATTCTGGCATCAGCTTCAAGTTTGCATAGCAATTTTCAGTGCATTGGGCTACACCTTGCTTTTCTTATATAAACGATCCTGGAGATCACACCATATACATACAGATTTTCCTATTCTTTTCTTCCAACTGTGAAATATTCCATGATGTGAGTGAATTTCAGATAATGGATAGGTTATTTGGAATCATTATTAATTAATTAAAATTAATTAAAATTATGCCAGAATCAGTAGCTTTGTTTACATTCTGTTCTATAACATGGAAGTAAATCTTTTTCATCTTTTTGATTGTGCTGGTCTTGAGGCTTGAACTGAGGGCCATGAGCTTTTATGCTCATGGTTAACAATCTACCACTTGCACCACACCTCCACTTTCAGGGGTTTTTTTGTTAGTTAATTGGAAATAAGAGTCTCCTAGGCTTTCCTACACTAAGCTGGCTTCCAACTACAATCCTCACATCTCAGCCTCCTGAGTAGCTAGGATTTCAGGCATGAGCCATTTTAAAACATGTATTTAATATAAAGATTTACACTTCCTAACCCAACACCAATGGTTCATATCTATATTCTTAGCATCTCAGGAGCTTGAGACCTGGAGGGTTAGGGTTCAAATCCAGCTCAGGCAGATAAGTCCACAAGACACCCATCTCCAATTAGAGGCAAAAGTGCTGGACTAGAGACAAGACTCAAGTGATAGAGTACCAGCCATCAGCATGTGAGCTAAGCAAGAACAAGAAGCCCTAAGTTTATAACCTCCATCAGCTACAAGGTTTTTTTTGCCAGTCCTGGGCCTTGAACTTAGGACCTGGGTACTGTCCCTGAGCCTCTTTGTGCTCAAGGCTGATGCTCTACCACTTGAGCTACATCATGACTTATGGCTTTTTGTGAGAAGTTTATTAGAGATAAGAGTTTTAAAGACTGAGCTAGCTTTGAATTTTTATTTTCAGATTCTCAGCTTCCTGAGTAGCTAGGATTACAGGTGTGAGCCACCAGTGCCCAGTAATACTTCTAACTTCTCTTAAAATGTCTAAGATCTCCTGGATGCCAGTGGTTCACACTGTAATCCTAGCTACTCAGGAGGCTGAGATATGAGGACAAAGGTTTGAAGCCAGCCAGAGCAAGACAGTCTATGGGACTCTTATCTCTAGTTAACCACAAAAAAAGCCAGCAGTAAATCTGTGGTTCAAGTCCCGGAGATAAAAGCTCAGGGACAGAATCCAGTACTTGATTTCAAGCCTGAGGACCAGCACATAAATATGCAAGATCTAGGCAATACTAGGCACACTGTCCTTCAAGGTAATTATAAGTTGAGGCAGGGGTTATCAGAGTCTTGAATTTAGAAGTTTAAGCTGGTGAAATTTCATTATGAATATATGAAGGCTTCATACATTTACAGATGCTGAGGAAAGACTGGAACCCAGTCTCCCAGACTCTGAGTCCACAGACCCTCGTAGCCTCAAGTAGAAAAGGAGGAGAGAGCAAGAGGTGACAAGTTCTAAATATTCTCAGATTGGGGAAGGACAAGGGTTATTTGAAAGTTGGCTCTGTGCACAAATAGCCAGTTCCAGACTCTGACCACACCACCAATTTATGCTGAAGGAAGGGGCTAGACACTGCAGTCCAACAGACTTGATAGCATCCCAGTTCTCTTCCTGTGTGACCACTGCCTTGTCTCATCACCTCTCTGAGTCTCCTGTCTGGTCTACAGAGCAGGGATGAATGAAAACATTAGGGAAAAATGGTGCAATGCTTAATTCTGTTTTCTCCACCCCTCCCTGCCCTCCATCTCATCCACCAAGCCACATATTTTGAGATTTGTTGTGCTCAGACATCATTGAGCATGCTGACTTGTGGTGGCTTCCCAGAATTTGCATGCAGGCCCACATCATGCTCCATGCTCATCTTCACAGTACAGGCCCATCACTGGCCTGAGTGGGAAAATGGCAGACCTCTGTTCCCTGCAGTGGTCACAAACCTTTCCTGTCTTCAGAGCCCTAGCACCTGATGGCTCTGCCTCTCCATGATGGATCCCACAGTGAACATGGAGACCACAGGGACCCACCACCACAGGCGGTGGTCACAGCGGCCTACTGTGAGCAAGGGGAAGGGAGGAGGGGGCCTCTAACTTCCCTCCCAACTCAGGCGTGGAAGGCAGATCCCACAGGGATGACCATGAGGGGTCAATCTGACTATTTTAGGGTACAAAGGCAGGCATAGCCCAGGGTGACTCCTCCAGCTGCCCTCAGGCTCATGGCACCATAGCGTTCTCTGAGAAAGAGAGAATCTGCTAATAAATATGGCCTGGCTGCCAACAGGATGACCGTGTGATTCATTTGAGGAATGAAATGCCATTTATTCTTTTAATAATAATAACAGCAACAATATTAATAAATCACTCATACACTTTCCCAGTATTGTTTTCTTTTGCCTGTCCTGGGGCTTGAACTTAGGGCCTGTGTTGCCAGGTTCAGCTGTGGGTCAAGTTCTCTTGCAACAGCATATGGCAAAGGAATTCAGACACTTTTCCCAGGCCCTGACTTCAAGCCACAGGACTGGGAAAGAGAACAAGCCCTGGGGATGGAAACAAACAAACAAACGAAAAACTTAGAGAGTTTGTTGGGTTCTCCTCACCATTTTTTTGGCCAGTCCTGCAATTTGAACTTAGGGTCTGGGTTGTCTCATTCAGCTGTGGGTCAAGTGCTATTGTGCCAGCATAAGACAAAGTAAATTTAAACACCATTCCCAGGCCCCTGACTTCAAGCCCTAGCACTGGCACCAAAATAAATAAATAATGAATTTTAAAAAAACACCTAAAATTTTTGTTGGGACCTCCTTGCCATTTTCTTTCTAATTTTTTTTGCCATTCCTGGGATTTGAACTCAGGTCTTGGTTTCCTGTTTCAGTTGTGTGTCAAGTGATAGAGCATCAGTCTTGAGCAAAAAAAGGTCAGGCACAGTCCCAAGGCCCTCACTTTATGACCCATGACTGGCAAAGGGGGGGAAAACATAAAGCAAACATAGAACGTTTGTTGATACCTCCTGGCCATTGTTTTTTGCCAGTCCTGGGGCTTGAACAAAAGGCCTCAACTGCCCAGTTTGTCTGTGGGACAAGTGGTAGTGCCCCAGCCTAGTGCTAAGAAAACTCAGACAGTTCCCAGGTCAAGACCCAAGACTGGCAAAGAGAAAATGCTTCAGTATTTTGAAGGGGACAAAATATGTAAACCTTTTATTGTGATCTCCACACCACTCGTTTCACAGTCCTGGGATTTGAACCTAGGGCCTGGGTTGCCCAGTTCAGCTGTAGTTGAAATGGTAGCATGCCAGCATAGGGCAAACAAATCTCAGGCACATTTCCCAGGCCCTAATTTCAAACCCAAGGCCTGGCAAAAACAAAAACAAAAACGGCACAAAAATTTTATTGGATCTCCCTCTATCCTCTTCCTTTTCATTTTTCTTTTTTTTTTTTATCTTTTTTGTTGCAACTCCTGTGATTTGAACTCAGGGCCTGAGTTGAATTTGTTGGGGTGTTTGTGATGTGGTAGATAGAGCACTGGACTTGAGCAAAAGAAGCTCTGAGATAGTTCCCAGGTCCTGCATTCAAGCTCTGGGACTGGACAAAACAAAACAAAACAAACAAAAAACCCACAAAAAATTTGTAATGATCTGCCTTACATTCTCTTTCTCTTTTTTCTTTCCTTTTTTCTTTCTTTCTTTTTTTTCTACTCCTGGGATTTGAGCGCAGGGTCTGAGTTGCGCTGTTCCCTCAGTTTTTTCACTCCATGGTAGCGATCTAAAAGTTGAGCCACAGCTCTACTTCTAGCTTGAGCTAGCTATTTGGAGACATGCTTTTCATGCCTTTCCTCCTTCTAGGGCTGGACTCACACTGAGATATTCCTGATTTCAGCTTCCTGAGGGAGCTAGAATGAGCACCACTGTCCCATAAATGATGAACCAAACAAAAACAAAAACACACAAAAAGTTTGTTGGGACTTCCCCTCCATGTTCCTCCTTTTTCATTTTCTCTTTATTTTTGTGCCAATCCTGAGACATGAGCACCAGTGCCCCACATACAAAAACATACAAAAAATATGAATGAGACTCGAGGAGGAAACAAATGAACACCCCTCTGTCCAGCAGACTCCATCCATCTTCAGTCGGGACATGCATGTCCAGAAAGATACTCTGGTTTGTAAAGTAAAAGATGATTGTCAGGCAGAGTGAGGTATTTGGATGTTAAATAGATTTTAATTTAATATGGAAGAGGTTGTGCACTCTCTATAGCTAAAACGAATTGTAAATGTCAGTCTAGAGCCAGGTTATTATGATAAACTTTTCCTGAGGTTTGGAAGGTACTGTCAAGCCAGGAGGGCACTGCTATATAATCTTAATTATATATAGTGAACAAATTAATATATACTTTATATTATATAAAATATAATCATTAAGCTGGGTGCCGGTGGCTCACACCTGTAATCCTAGCTACTCAGGAGGCTGAGATCTGAGGATCATGGTTCAAAGCCAGCCTTGGCAGGAAAGCCCATGAGATTATCTCCAATAAACCACTAGAAGTGGCACTATGGCTCAAGCGGTAGAGCACTTGCCTTGAGCTGAAGAGCGCAGGGACAGGGCCCAAGCCCAGAGTTCAAGCCCCACGACTGACCAAAAAAAATGTATATATATATATAATAATTATAAAATAATACTAAATATATATTTATGTATAGCACAATACATAAATATATTTAATAAAACTAAGTATATTATAATATAATATAAATGTATACAATATAATTATATAAAATATATTAAATTATGTCATATATTAATTAATACACATTTAATATGTTTAATGTAATATTAATATATGTTATGTATTTAAAGTTTAGTATTTGTTGCCAGAGCAGTACGAAACATCTAGACAGCTGCAAGGCACAAACAAATTGTATTAGACCTCTGATACTTTTATTTTGTGTGTATTCCTCTGCATTATTTTATTGAATTAACTTTTGGCATTGAATGTCTCTTATATGTCTAAAAGGTATGTTTCATGAAATCTCATTTTCTGGTATTTTTTAATGTTGTCTCTAAGCTTTTACTAATTTCTCAGACTAATTAAGCTATATATACTAGATTTATCATGTTAAGAAAACCATGGAATGGGACAAACACTGGAAAGTTCATTTTTAGCACCTTTAGAACAGTATAATCATATTAAAACTGATTTATCCTAATATTTATAAATATGATACTTTTTCATATCAAGTTGAATAGCTATTATATAATATACATATATTATGCATAATATACATATATTATGCAGTTACATCAAAACTTTTTATTTTACTTTACAAGCTCACTCACTCCCATGTACATAGTAGAGGGTTTTTGTACACAATCACACATTCATTTAAGTTCTGGATTTATGAGAAATGTATTAGGTCAATATAAAATCTTCATGAATTAATAAACTTATTTTTGTCAATAGTAGGGTTTGAACTCAAGGCTCAGATTTGCTTGGCTTGTTTGAATGGCACTAAAATACTTGAGCCATGCTTCTAGTCTGGCATTTTACTGGTTACTTAGACATGGAGTCTCATCTTTTCCTGCCCTGGATGGCCTTGAGCTGATGATTAAATTGAACAAATTAATAGTGGCCAATGAACATTCTGAAACTGCAGAGTAGTACCAGATTTGGACAGACCCCTCTGGCTTGGGGTTATCTGTTCCCTTACTTTGTGTCACATCCTCCAGGATTTGCAGAAACACAGGGACTATAGACTATAGACTGCTGCTTTCATGCAGAATTATGGGTGAATACTCAACTGATGCAGACATGAGGAGTGACAGAAGCTAATGGCTAGATGTAAGGTGAAGGAATGTGAGAAGAGGACAGGTTACAGAGAATATCAGAAATCCATTACCCTCCTCTATAGATAGAGCCTCAGGACTCTCTCCCTTCCAGGCCCTCAGGCCCTCATGCGCTCAGTGTTTCCTAGTCACCCAGTTGAATCTGGATCCTATGTCAATGAATGATGACTAGAAACTTCAACTGAATGAAGGAATTTCCAGTGAATTCTTTTTTATTTTAATGCCAATGACAAAGAACATAAGTATTACAAAGCTTTCCCATGTCCATTAAAATATATAATATATTATACATGTACATGGAATAGATATGTAATATATAGAGTAGATATGCAATAGCTATGTAATAAGCATGTGATAGATAGGCAATATGTATTTGTAATATTAAATGTAATATATGTTTAATATATATTAATTTATATATGTCCTTATTGTACCATATGAAGTCTTTGATATTCAATAACATGTTAAATTCAAATAAAGGCATTACCCCATATGGTTATGGTTTTTATCCCTTATGATTCATATGAAATTGAGTTTGAGCAAGAGCTCTAGGCTGGGCACCTACATGGGTAGGACTTTTCTCCAATAGAAACTCTATGGGTTTGAGTAAGGTTCCTACAGAGATAAAAAGCTCTGACACTGTAAATATTTATGGGGAAATTCTTTATTTTTTTATTTTAATTTTAATTTTAATTTTTTGTGAACATACTGTACAGAGGGGTTACAATTACATGGGCAAGATAATGAGTACATTTCTTATCAAGCATTGCACCCTCCTCCTTCCTTTACCCTTCACATCCCTTCCCAGCCTCCCCCCCCCCCCCCCCGAACCAATCCCCCCCCCCCCCCCCGCACCAAAGTTGTAAAGTTTGTTTTCGACATGACAACTTGTACTTCTCATAGTTGCAACGGGTCCACCTGTATCCTTAAACGACTTGTTTTTCCCCATCTCCTCCACAAATTATACCGATATCAAATATAGTGAAAGCAGGGATTATACTGTGGGGGAGGGACATACAAAGCAACAAAGAAATAATCTTATAAATGAGTTAGAAACAAATGCATGAAAGAAACATTTAAATACATATCTAAGGGTTCATTTTCCTGACATCACATTATCTGACCTTTTCCGCTTGACTCATACATATACTAGATATTGAAAATAAGGGAAACCATGGGACCTATGTTTCTTTGGGCCTGGCTTACTTCACTTAATATAATTTTTTCCAAGTTTTTCCATTTCCTAACAAATGGGGCAATGTCATTCTTTCTGATGGAGGCATAGAATTCCATTGTGTATATATACCACATTTCCTGATCCATTCATCTACTGAGGGGCATCTGGGTTGGTTCCATATCTTAGCTATGGTAAATAATGCTGCAATAAACATAGTTGTGCTGGTAGCTTTAGTGTGGTCTTGTTTGTAAACATTTGGGTAAATGCCCAAAAGTGGGATTGCTGGGTCATAGGGGAGCTCTATGTGAAGTCTTTTGAGGAACCTCCATACTGTTTTCCAAAGTGGTTGAACAAGTTTACATTCCCACCAACAATGAAGTAAGGTTCCTTTCTGTCCACATCCCCTCCAGCATCTGTTGTTGTTAGAGTTCTTGATTTTTGCCGTTCTAACTGGATTGAGGTGATATCTCAATGTTGTTTTGATTTGCATTTCTTTTATGGCTAGGGATGTTGAACATTTCTTCATGTGTCTATTGACCATCCTTCTTTCTTCTTCAGAGAAGTTTCTCTTTAAGTCTTTCGCCCACTTATTTATTGGGCAGTTGTTTCTTTGAGGATTTGTTGTTGGGGGGTTTAATTTTTTGAGTTCCAAGTATATTTTAGATATGAGACCCTTGTCCGTTTTATGGCTAGTAAAGATCTTCTCCCAATCGGTGGGCTTTCTATTGATCTTGCTAGCTATGTCCTTTGCCCTGCAGAAGCTCTGCAACTTTATTCAATCCCATTTGTCCAACCTTTCTTTGATTTGTTGTGTTTCCGGGTCTCTATTCAGAAATTTTCGAACTGAGCCAAGGAGACCTAGGGTTTCTCCTATTCCATCCTGTAATGTTTTGAGAGTGTCTGCTTTGACTTCAAAGTCTTTGATCCATTTGGAGTTGATGCTGGTGCAGGGTGATATATAAGGATCTAGCTTTAGTTTTCTACATGTAGTTAACCAATTTTGCCAGCACCATTTACTGAAGAGGCTGTCTTTCTTCCATTCAATTGTTTTAGCTCCCTTATCAAAGATTAGATGGCTATAGGTCTGTAGGTTCATTTCTGGGTTTTCAATTCTATTCCATTGGTCCTGAGGTCTGTTCTTATGCCAGTACCAAGCTGTTTTGATTACTATGGCTTTAGAGTAGAGTTTGAAATTTGGTATTGATATTCCAGCAGCAGTGTTCTTTCCCTTGAGGAGCGTTTTTGCTATTCGGGGTCTTTTATTGCTCCATATGAATTTTTGGATTGCCTCTTCTATTTCCTTGAAGAATGAGGTTGGAATTTTGATAGGTATCGCGTTGAATTTGTAGACAGCCTTGGGAAGTATTGCCATTTTCACGATGTTAATCTTTCCAATCCAGGAGCAAGGGAGGTTTTGCCATTTTCTAAGTTCTGTTTTGATTTCCTTTTTCAAGTTTTTAAAGTTTTCATCATAGAGGTCCTTCACTTCTTTGGTTAAGTTAATTCCTAGGTATTTTATTTTTTGTGGGGCTATAACAAATGGAGTTGCTTTCCTAATTTCAGCCACACTTTTCTCATTGTTGGCATAGAGAAAAGCCATTGATTTTGGGGGATTAATTTTATACCCTGCTAGTTTACCAAAGTTTTGAATCAGCTTGAGTAATTTGGGAGTGGAGTCCATGGCTTTCTTTAAATTCAAGATCATGTCATCTGCAAAAAGAGAGAGTTTTATTTCTTCATTCCCTATTTGGATCCTCTTTATGTTTGCATCTTGTCTTATTGCTGTAGCTAGGCATTCTAATACTAGATTGAAGAGAAGTGGAGAGAGTGGGCATCCTTGTCTTGTTCCTGAGTTAAGAGGAAATGGCTTTAGTTTTTCATCATTGAGTATAATGCTGGCTATAGGTTTGTCATATACAGCCTTTATTGTATTGAGGAATGTTCCATGGATTCCTAATTTTTCCAAAACCTTCATCATAAAGGGGTGTTGGATCTTGTCGAATGCTTTTTCTGCATCTATTGAGATAACCATGTGATTCTTATTCTTGCTCTTGTTGATGTGATGAATAATATTAATTGATTTGCATATATTGAACTAGCTTTGCATCCCTGAAATGAATCCTATTTGATAGTGGTGTATGATTTTTTGGATGAATTGTTGAAGTCGATTGGCCAAGATTTTGTTGAGAAGTTTTGCATCAATATTCATCAAAGAAATGGGTCTATAGTTCTCTTTCTTTGATGACTCCCTGCCTGGTTTTGGGATGAGGGTTATGATGGCTTCATAGAATGTGTTCGGTAGTGAACTTTCTCTTTCAATTTCATTGAAAAGTTGGAGGAGTATTTGTGTGAGCTCTGCTTTGAAGGCCTTGTAGAATTCTGCTGTAACACCATCTGGTCCTGGACTTTTCTTAGCTGGGAGGTCTCTTATTGCTGTTTCTATTTCAATGCTTGATATGGGCCTGTTAAGCTGGTTTAACTCATCTTGGTTTAGTTTTGGCATGTCAATATTTGCTAGGAAAAGGGCCATTTCTGTCAAGTTGTCAAACTTATTAGCATAAAGTTTTGAGAAGTATTCCCTTATAATGTTCTGAATCTTGGTTGTTTCCATGGTGATGTTTCCATTCTCATCTCTGAGTTTATTAATTTGGGTGTGTTCTCTTCTTTTTCTGATAAGATTTGCTAACGGTCTGTCAATTTTGTTAAGTTTTTCCAGGAACCAACTCTTTGTTTTGTTGATTCTTTCTATAGATTTTTTGGATTCTAATTCATTTAATTCTGATTTAATTTTAATTATTTCTTTCCGTCTACTGGATTGGGGTTTATGTTGCTGCTCTTTTTCAAGGAGGTTTAGAAGTGTCATTAAATTGTTGGTTTCAGATCTCTCCAATTTGTTGATGTAGGAGCTCAGAGCTATAAACTTGCCTATGAGTACTGCCTTTGCTGTGTCCCAGAGGAGCTGGTAATTTGTGTGTTCATTTTTGTTGAATAGCATGAACATTTGAATTTCCTTTCTAATCTCTTCCATGACCCACTCATGATTCAGCAGTGTGTTGTTCAGCCTCCATGTGTTACCAGACTTTCTTTGGTGACTTTTGGTGTTGAGTTCTAATTTTATTCCCTTGTGGTCGGAGAGAATGCAAGGTATAACTTCAATGTTTCTGAATTTGGACAAGTTTGCTTTGTGGCCTAAAATGTGGTCTATTTTAGAAAATGTTCCATGTGCTGCTGAGAAAAATGTGTATTCTGATGCTGCTGGGTGAAATATTCAGTAGATGTTTGTTAAATCTAGTTGATCTATGCAGCTGTTTAGATCTGCGGTTTCTCTTGCATTTTTGCTGAATTGATCTATTTAGTGGGGAGAATGGTGTGTTAAAATCCCCAACAATTAATGTCTTTGGATCTATGTGGGATTTGAGGGAAAGTAGTGTTTCTTGGATAAATTTGGGTGCTCCATTTTTTGGCGAATAGATATTTAGAATTGTAATATCCTCCTGAAGGAGAGATCCTTTAATTAGTATGTAGCGACCTTCTTTATCTCTTCTCACGAATTTTAATTTGAAGTCTATTTTATCTGATATTAGGATTGCAACTCCCGCCTGTTTATGGGGGCCGTTTGCTTGGTAGATTTTGCTCCAGTCTTTAACTTTGAAATTGTGTTTGTTTTTATGGGCAAAATGTGACTCCTGAAAGCAGCAGATAGAAGGATCTTGTTTTTTAATCCAACTAGACAGTCTATGTCGCTTAATTGGAGAGTTAAGTCCATTAATGTTAAGAGATAGGACTGAGAGGTATTTGGGAGTTCCTGCCATGTTATCCACCTTCTTGGCGATTGCAAAAACTGGGTTCTTCCTATGGTTCTTGGGTTCTCATTTTGGGTGCATTTTCTTGGCTTTTATTGTGGTCTTGTTGGTTTTCTATGTGTAGGACATCTGTAAGAATCTTTTGTAGGGCTGGTTTGGTGGAGATGTATTGTTTCAATTTTTCTTTGCTATGGAAGGTTTTCATTTGGCCTTCAGTTATGAAGGAGAGTTTAGCTGGGTACAGTATTTTTGGTTGATAGTTGTTTGTTTTTAGGGCTTGGCATATATCATTCCTAGCTCTTCTTGCTTTGATTGTCTCTGCTGAATAATCTGAGGTGATTCTAATTGGTTTCCCTTTATAGGTGATTAATCTTTTCTCCTTCACAGGTTTAAGGATCTTTTCCTTGGTCTGAGTTGATCCTGTGTGGATTATAACGTGACGGTGGGGGGGGGGGGGGGGAGAATGTCCTATTCTGATCTGTTCTATTTGGAGTTCTAAAAGCTTCTTGTATCTGAATAGGCTTATCTTTTTGCATGTTTGGGAAGTTCTCTGCTAGGATCCTGTTTAACAAATTTCCTAGACCATTAACTTCTGTTTCTAGGTGCTCCTCTACACCCATTATCCTTAGATTAGGTCTTCTGATGGTGTCTTCCAAGTGTTGGATAGATCTATCATATTTCTTGGACTTGTCTTGGATGATTGTATGTTCTATCCCTATAATATCTAGGCTGTCTTCAATCCCCGACATTCGATCTTCTGCAAGGTCTAACCTGCTCTCAAGGCTTTCTACTTTGTTTTTTTATTTCTTTTCCTTCTAATTGGTCAGCTTTGATGGCTTCAAATTCTTTGTTGAAGCTTTGTTTTAGATCTTGTATGAACTTCTTTACCTCCTTAATTTGGTGTTCAGTGTTTATTCTCAAATCACTTAGTTGATTGGTTATGGTTTCCTTGGACTCCCATTCCTTCTGTTGGTTTCCATTCAGCATTCCCTTTGTGGTCTCCCTGACTTCCTTCAGGTCTTTGTTAATGGATCCCATGAATGCCCTTAGTGATCTTTGTGTATTCTCATCCTGCTCTCTCAATTCCTGTATTACTATTTGCTTAGCTTTCTCCTGTTCATGCCATTCCTGTAGTTCTCTTTGAGTGTTCTCAGCCTGTTCACACCATTCCTGCCTTTCTCTTTGAGTATTCTCAAGCTGCTCATGCAAATCCTGTGTAAGTTTTTGAGTAGCTTCCTCTTGCTCATGATATTCCTGTATAAACCTTTGGATTGCCTCCTCTCTCTCCCTCTCACGCTCATACAGAGTCCTTTGTAGGTTTTCAATCTTTTCCTGCATTGACCTATTGTTTGCCTCCTCTCTCTCCCTATCACGCTCATACAGAGTCTTTTGTAGGTTTTCAATCTTTTCCTGCATTGACCTTTTGTTTGCCTCCTCTCTCTCCCTATCACACTCATACAGAGTTCTTTGTATGTTTTCAATCTTTTCATTTATCATGTTTGCCAGCAGTGTTTGTAGACCTATTTGGGAACTCTCCTCTGGATTCTTCATTATCTGTTCTGTCCCCTGATTATCATGAGAGGGAGTAGAGATACCCAGACTTGTCATTTTTCTTGTGGTTTTCTGGCTTACTCTGCCCATTTGGGATGAAAATAACACCAGTTTTGTGCTAGAACACTAACTTAAGGCAAGCATCAACCAAAGTCTAAATTTGCACAGACAATAGTCTGCAGATACAATGTAGTTCAACAGATACCTCTATTCAACATCCAACAACTATATATTAATGAGCTATGAACCGCAAAGAACAATTTGGTAAACCAGAAATTATTAGGGTTAGGGAGATATGTGGGTAAAAAATAGGAATAGAGTGATGTGAGAAGGTACAAGGAGAGTTAACTTAACCAAGTCCTAGTCTCAAAGCAGGAAATAGGTTGGATAGGATGAAAGTAGAGAGAGAGAAAACAAGAAGAAAGAGAAAGGAAATAAAAAGAGACCAGAGAAAATAGAAAAATAAAAATTAATGATATGCAGAATCGAGAACAAACTATTCAAAGAACGTGAATATAATGAGAGAAGGGGAGAGATATAAAGGAGATGTGAAAAACTTAAAAATAAAAATCCTTAAAATATTATATAGGTATAAAGAGGTAGTAGTGCTATTGAGGAATTTAAGTCTCAGAGGTTTTGAATTGAGTAATAAATTTGTGGATTAAGTGTGTACACAATGGGGATAGGGTCTAATAGTCAACTACAGGTTTATCTGAGGATGTGCAGAACAACAATTAAGTCCCATGAAGAAGAACAAAAGAGAGGAAAAGGTGAGAAGGATAAGGAAGAAAGAAAAAAAAAGATCAGAAGGTCAGTCGAGCTAAGCAAAAAACAAAAAGAAAAAAATTTTTTTTAAAAGAAAAAAGAAAGAAAGAAAAGCGCACACACGCATGTATCCCTAAAATAAAGATTACAAGGGGGAAAAACAAGTTACTAGAAAACAATTTTTTTCAAAAAAGATAAAAATTAAAAAAGTTTTACAAAACAAAACAAAATTTTGTAAAAGGTATTAAAAAAAGAAGAAGAAGAAAGTTCTTTGAATTTTTGGGGAGGGTTGGGAAAAATCTTGTATCTGCCTTGTGTCTGTAATCAGCCTCTGGTTGGAGTCTCTGGTCTGCTTGTGGTCCTGTGGCTTGGTTGGTTTCTTAAGTCAGTTTGTTTGGACAGGCAGAAAAATGCTCTGCTTTACCCAGGATTTTGCGATCCTCCTCCCAAGTTAGTTCAATGGGAGGGGAGTCTGCTTTGAGTGTCACAAAAGAGGGAGATGGCTTTTTCCTCAAGTTTGGAGATGCAGTGATGAGGCTTGGTTCTGGGTAGAGTTGAGGCCTTTCAGCAAACAGCAGCTTTTCCCGGGGGCTAGTTTGTGAGAAACTCACAGAGCCCAGCCTGGAGCCACTCTCAGGGTTTCTGTTTACTGATGTCGAGGCTGCTAAAGGAGGGCAGCCTCTGGCTCTGATTGCTCAGTGAAGAAAGCCACTCCTAGGGCTGGCGCCCGAATTGGGTGACTTTTCCCTGGGTGGAGCTGAGTCTGGCAGGTCGTGCCATTAAGTTCTTGTGAACTGCTAAATGACTCCTTTAATTCCAAGGCCTGAGTTGGAGCTAGCAGCTCCGCTGAGCCAAGCTTTGTCAGTATCCAAGATGGAGATCTCTGGTACTGGGGGGGAGGGGTGGCCTTCCCTCCTCTGCTCCCTGAGAAGGAGTGAGGACGTCAGGCTTCTACTCATGCCGAGTCTTGGTTCCTGGGTTGTCTCTGGTCTGCGAACTGCAGGATGAAGATGTCCGCTCCTTGTCGGTTCTTGCTGGTGTTGAGTAGAATCCGCTCGCCTGCCGTGTCTGGCTCGTCCCGGACTCTCTCTGTTTCAGGTATGGCAGTACGGCCACTGCCGCTGGCTGGCAAGAGCTCCAATCTGTCTCCTTGCCTGGATATTCCCTCTCTGGCCTAACTCTCTGTCCTGTGATGGCACACTTGTTGTGATTCTCTGGCTTAGGACTGTTCACTGGAACTCTAAAACTGCTTTCTATGCGAGAGCTTGTTTACCCTCCAGCTTCTCCTCCTCCATCTTCCCGGAACTCCCTAATTCTTTCCTATAAGGAAATAACCTGAGTTTCCACAGTGAGAGGCTCAGCACAAGCTGAGCTGTAATTACAAGCTCATGCCTGTAATCCTAAGTACTCAGGAGGCTGAGATCTGAGGATCATTGTTCAAAGCCAACCTGGTCAGCAAAGTCCCTGTGAACCTCTTATCTCTAAAACTCAAAAACCCAGAAGTGGTGCTGTGGCTCAAGTGGTAGAGCACTAGCTGTGAGCCCAAAAAGGTTCTGGGACAGTGTCCAGGCCCTGAGCTCAAGCCCCACAACAGACAACAACAACAAAAAGAACAGTACAGGATAAAACAGGCTTAAGTCAAGGCTAGTGCTCAGCAATCAATGATCAAAGAAATTTCCGATTTCTCCAGAAGAAGAACAAAAGATACAAATGTTGTTTTGGGTGGTGATGGTATTTTTGCTTTTTTTTTCTTCTGTGAAGTGAGTAAAGAAAGGGCCCAGAAAGGGAGGAAGGGAGAATAAACAAATGCACTCATGCTATTCAGTAGACACTATGTGGAAAATGACTTACATAACTTGTGGTCAGGGATGGGAGGGGGAAACAGGGAAAGTAAAGGAAGGGGTGACAGTGTCCAAAAGAAGAAATGTACTCATTACTTGACTTATGAAATGGTAGGCCCTTTGTACAACACATTAAAATTATATTAAAATATATCAACAATAAATTACATTAAAATAATATTTAAATTTTTGTATTAAAATTTAAATTATATTAAAATTAAAATCATATTTAAAAAGCTAAAAATTCCCCTAGAGAAAAAAAAAAAAACACGTGAATACATACCAATGCTCACTCAATAGAACTTCATGAAACTTTAAAGAAAATGAAACCAGGCCTTTTAAATGAGAAGAGAAAATAATTTCTAACCCAGAGTCCTCTTCCCAAGTCAAAGGTCAATGAAGTGCAGAGATTAAACTAGTGATATTTCAGAAAACAGTTTTCCTTTCAGTGTTTGTTCCTGTGTGTCTATTCTGAGAAAACTCCCAAAAGAAGCTCTTCACTATGGTCAATAGACACATGAAGAAATTCTCAATTTATCTAGCCATAAAAGAAGTGCTAATCAAAAAAACATTGAGATTCCACCTCACCCCACTTAGAATGGCTAGAATCAAGAAAGTTAATAACAACAGATGTTGGAGGGCATGTGGACAGAAGCAAAGCCTACTGCATTATTGGTGAGAGTGGAAACTTGTTCAACCACTTTTGGAAAGTAGTATGGAGGCTCCTCAAAAGACTCCACATAGAGCTCCCCTATGACCCAGCAATCCCACTTTTGGGCCCCAAATGATCACAAACAAAACTACACTAAAGTTACCAGCACAACTATGTTTATCTCAGCATTATTTAACATAGCTAAGCTATGGAACCAACTCAGATGCCCTCGGTAGATGAATGGATCAAGAAAACCTGATATATATATACAATGAAATTTTATGCCTCCATCAGAATGAATGATATCGCCCCATTTGTTAGGAAATGGAAAGACTTGGAAAAAATTATATTAAGTGAAGTAAGCCAAGCCCAAAGAAACATATGTCCCATGGTTTCTCTTATTTGCAATAACTGGTATATGTCTAGGACACGCAGCAAAGGTCAAAAGCTATGTACATATGACCATATAAGATGATGTTAAGCAAAATGAACCCCAAGATAGACAGTGGGTTTTTTTTCTTTCTAGCTATTGTTTTCAACATATTTATAATGTACTATGTGATTTTTTTTGTTTCTTTGGTATGTTGCTTCCCCGTGGTCTAACCCCTGTTTTCACTGTATTTGATTCTAGTGTCCTGCTTCTTATATATATATTTTTCTAATTTGGGGAGGGGAAGGGAAAAAACAAGATGCTTAAATAGGGATAGAGGTTGTCTCATTATAACAATGAGATGTACAAGACACTATGTTGAAAACAAACTTTACAACTTCAGGCACGGGGGAGGGGAGTGGGGAGAGGAGTTGGGGAGGTGGGGAGGAAAGGAATGGTAGGGGAAAAACAAAGGAGGGGTAACAATGCTCGATAGGAAATGTACTCATTACCTTACTCATGCAACTGTAACCTCTGTACAGTAACCCATCTGTACAGTATCTTTACAATAAAATATATATTAAAAAAACAAGCTCTTCACCAAGATGACAAGAGCAAAAAAGCAAGGTGATGGACATGAAGTTCAGTTGGGGAAAAGAAGAGAAAGAATTCACCAAGATGACAACAGGAGAAACCCCAATAGGAGAGCGGACAGAAAACATAGAGAGAAACAGGGACATATAAAGGTTCAAACAAGTCAGAAACTCTACAGGTCATAGCTCCAAAAATATGTTCTAGAACATTTCCAGAAAGTATGTTCTTGAATGGGTTCTAGAATAGGCACTGGAATAGTCTCCAGGATTGGGTCTGGAACATATTCTAGAATCTATTGTACAATGTTTTCTACAATCGGTTGTACACTCAATATGTCTGAAAATAGTAAAGAGAAATTAGAACACATAAGGACAGTATGACTGATGGAGGCATATTTTAATCTTTAATTTTAATTATATTTAATTTTTAATTACATATGTATATAATTTATACATAAATTTTATGTATACATTTACATAAAGGAAGGATTCAAAGATGAAGATGGGATTTGTGCATTAAAGGGGTATTGGGGATGACCAATAACTACTATTACTCTTTAGTGGAGCATGTGTGCCAGAACTGGGACTTGAACTCGGGGCCTGGACCCTGATCCTGAGCTCTTGTGCTCAAGGCTAGCACTCTACAACTTGAGCCACAGCTCCACTTCTAGCTTTTTGGTGTTTAACAGGAGATAAGAGTTTCACGGACTTCTTTTCTGCCTGAGTTGGTGTTGAACCATGATTCTCAGATCTCCAGCCTCCTGAGTAGCAAGGACTTACAGATGTGAGTCACCGGTGCCCAGCTGACACACAGTTTAAAGGTACAAAATTGAAATTGTTGGTTACTGTATATACTCAATTATCCTTGAAAGAAGTATTAGATTCTGTAAAATTTTATTCAAAATGAAAAACTATCCAGGCACCGGTGGCTCATATATTTAATCCTAGAGACTAAGAAGGCTGAGATCTGAGGATCTTAATCTGAAGCAAAAAGAAGCTGTAAGCGGGGCTGTGGCTCAAGTGGTCTAACTAGCCTTGAGCAAAAGAAGCTCAGGGACACCACCCAGGCCCTAAATTCAAGCCCCAGGACAGGCACAAAAAATATTTAAAACCATATTTAGATGCATGGAACTGAATGCCCTAAATTTAAGCCCAAGGACAGGCACAAAATATATTTTAGAATATATTTAGATGCATGGAACTCAATATGGAGCTTATATATAAACTCCACCATCTAGAGCCAAGTGATTTTTGACCATGCCCAGAAAAGACAGGCAGGCACTGGAAAAGGGACAATCTTTTCAATACATGAGACTAGAGAAATTAGATATCTTGCCTGCAGATGAATAAAATCAGATCCTTACCTCTAGCAGTTTTAAAAGAAGAAATCAACTCAAATGGATCCATGATTTTAAATGAAGATTTGAAACTGTGTGATTATGGTGTTTATATGTAACATTTCAATCAGGTAATACTTTATTTTCCTCACACATTTTCTTCTGAGACTGGGACTCAAATTGGGTATCTGATGTTTTTGCTCATTGGCTGGTGCTCTATCACCTGAGCCATGCCTCCAACCCCAAACACCATTGCTCTATGACAATTCCAAATTAGGAACAAGTACTGGGAAAAGCAGACTAGCACATTACTTACAGGAACTCACAAAGGATCAAGGCCATCGCAGGCCAAATCCCTACAGAATAATGAGATGGGATTGTTTTACAATCAAATGACTCTCACACTCTTATCTTTCCTTCTGGCCTCCTCAATCAGAGCCAAGCAGCTTTTGGTTACATTCATATAGGTGGACTTTCTTCTCTAAAACCTTTTTCTTATTAGACAACTTAAAAAGTAAAAATAATCCAGGTGCTGGTAGCTCACACCTGTAACCCTAGCTATTCAGGAAGCTGAGATATGAGGATCGAGGTCCAAAGCCAGCCCATGAAGGAATGTATCTGAGACTTATCTCCAATAAACCATCAGAAAACTGGAAGTGGTACTGTGGCTCAAAGTGATAGATAGGTAACCTTGAGCTGAATAGCTCAGGAACAGTGCCCAGGCCCTGAGTTCAAGCCCCACGACTGACCAAAAAAAAGCAAAAATACCTTTATGAATACACAGATAAACAATTACACTTTCAATAAGCTCCCTTCCAAAAAAAGGACAGAATACAAACATATATAGTAGCGCAAAAGAATTTTTTAAAAGAAGGTGTAAGTCATTTTTAGAGATAACAGGATATTCCTTCCATATACTAGAAAATGGGTTTTGCAAGATTGGCCAAAAGAAGGAAAATCATAAGGAAAAAAATAGTCTCATGCAGTAGGATGCTACGAGAATATACAAGCTTCAGAAGACAATATGGAAACAGCTATAAAAAATTAAATCACATTTCTGAATCAGCAATTTCTTCATTAAGCATTTAGCCTAAAGTATGCCAAGGAAATTGTAGAGCTGTATATAAAGCAACCAGAAAAGAAAAAGAAAAAAAACCCACAAGCATCTGTTAATATCAAACGGGGCTAGACACCTGTGGCTCACACCTGTAATTCCAGCTACTCTGGAACCTGAGATCGGAAGATCAAAATTTGAAGCCAACCCAGTCAGGAAAGTCTGTGAGATCTTCTCTCCAATTAACCAGCAAAAAGTAGAAGTGGAGTTATGGTTCAAGTGATAGTGCTAGGCCCCAGTACTGACACACACACACAGAGCCATTGGGTTGCATCATTAAGTATTGCACATCCCTACAATATAATCCTGCACAATCTTTAAAAAGAATAAATTCAACATATCTCACTGGCACAGAAAGGCTTCTAAGATAAATGGTTTAGCTAAGAAAATCAAGGTTCTACACAGAACACCTTCATATTTTTTTACGTGTCCCAAAACTGCTTTCCAGAAAGAAAAAAACTGTCATTTTGGAGAGAGGCTAGAGCTCAGGAGGAAGAACTTTGGTTTGGCTGCTATTTGGTTTTGTGCTGTTGGATGAACTCCAGGCCTCATATACGTTAGACAAATGCTTTACCATCAAGCTATACTTCCAGCTCTTGCTTGGTTTCTAAGCCTTTTGAAATGTATCTTTTTTTGCGCGGGGGGTGGGGTGGGGGGGAGGTGTCCAGTCTGGGGCCTGAACTCTGGGCCTGGGCGCCGCCGTCCCTCAGCTCTTCAGCTCAAGGCTAGCACTCTACCACTTGAGCCACAGCGCCACTTCCGGCATTTTTCTTTTTGCTTATGTGGTGCTGAGGAATCGAACCCAGGGTCTCATGCATGCAAGGCAAGCGCTCTACCACTGAGCCACCTTCCCAGCCCCTTTCTAAGCCTTTTTTTTTCTTTCTAAGCCTTTTGAAACGTTTCGTGGCCCACCATAACTAAGGATCATTTATTTATTTTTAAATCACCAATTGTGAAGAGAGAGATCATGCATGAAAAGCAATGGATTAGTTCTGGCTCTAAGGATGAAAATGGCTTTCTGAACTTTTACTCAAAAATTAGCAACAAGCTGGATGCTGACAGTCATGCTTATAATCCTAGCTACTCAGGAGGCTGAAATCTGAGAATCTTGGGCAGACAAATCTGGGAGGCTTTTATTTTTACTTAACCAGCACAAGAAAGTACAGGTATGGATAAAGTGGTAGAACACCAGCCATGAGCAACAAAGTTGAACAAGAGCAAGCAGAAGGTTCTAAGTTCAAGCTTCAGTACTGACACGCACGTGCATGCGCGCGCACATACACACACACACACACACACACACACACACACACACACACACACACACACACACACATGGTTAGCAGCAATCTCAGAACTAAACTTTCAGACTCTTACTGACAACCCTGGAGAAATGGTAGCACTTGTTTCTTCTCATCTTTTAGAAGAGGTCAGGGACTACTGGCTGCTACCAGTAGCTCAGCATCAGCAACTTGCTCAATACATGCAGGAACAAATGGGAGTTGAATGAGGTAATGCCTGCCAAACGTGCCAGAAGGAGGTGACCGCCCTTCCCTGAGGGAGCTAAGGCCCTCTGTCCCCCTGAGACGTGACCCCTCACCCCTGAATCCTCATTTGTGAAGAAGGTGACTGTCGCACTGACTCCTTTGTCTGGCATGATGGATGAGGAGGATCGGAACATAAACGGAAGGCTTCTGCAGTGGCGGCTTTTATTGGCTTTCTGAACACTTCATGCAGCTGGCTGGCTGTCAGGTGCAGGGCCCAGCAATTTATGACAATCCCTAAGCAGAAGCAGCCTCTACAAGGCTGGTTCAGCAGTAGCCCAGGGACCAGAGCCAAATTCTCACTCTCCTTGAAGCTGTAGCTCCTCCTGCACCAAAGCAGAAAAAGGAAGAGGCCCTGGTGTCTCTCTCTCTCTCATGGGACCTGAATATATCACTGTTGTTGAGACAATGTCCACCTTGGAGACCCAGATAGCTTCACCAGGCCCAGCCCTGCCAAGTTACACACAGGGATTTGCCACCCATCTCAAGATGCCATAATTCATGTTGCCAACAACCAGGCAGAGCTCTGCAGCTGATATGACGGTCCAGGAAGAACAAGTATGACTGATGGAGCCCACGAGGCATGAATCTATTCCCTAGCTTTGCTGTTTGTCAGTGAGTTAATCTTGGACAAGCTGCTTAACCTGTGTCTCAATTTCTTAACTATAAAATGACAAGTGTGTGTGTGTGTGTGTGTGTGTGTGTGTGCATGTGTGTTTGTGTTTGTGTGTGTGTGTATGTGCATCTGACAGTCCTAGAACTTGACTTCAGGGCCTAGGCACTGCTCCTGAGTTTTTTTGCAGCTCAAGGTTTGTGCTGGACATAAAGCTCTTTATTTTTGGTGGTTAATTGGAGATAAGAGGCTCTCAGATTTGTCTGCCCAAGCTGGCTTCAACCCATGATCCTCAGATCTCAGCTAGAATTGTAAGTATAAGCCACTGACCCACAGTGTGGCAATTTTTATAAAAGACAACTGCTTTGATTGTAGGCTTGTTGTGAGTACGGAGGGAGATAGGCCATTTGTGGAGGCCACTGTGTAACAGGCAGTTCAGGAAGTAAAATGGGATCCTATTTATGATCAAAGAGATTGCATCTGGTGATCATATACACATGGCTTCTTGAAAGGGTAAGGGATTGAGAAGAAGATGGCTAAAACATTCTTTACCAGATGGAGGTGGCCAGGAATGAACAAAAGGAAACACAGAAACAGGAGAAAAGGAAGAAGAAGTAACCAGAGTCGGGCACCAGTGGCACATGTCTGTAATCCTAGCTACATGGGAGGCTGAGATCTGAGGAGAGATCTGAGATCTGAGATCTCATCATTCAAGGTCAGCCTGGGCAGGAAAATGTATGAGACTCTTTTTGTCAATTAAGCACCAAACACACACACACACTCACACACACACACACACACACCACAGAAGTAGAGCTGTGGCTCAAGTGATAGACAGCACTCTGAGACAACACTCAGGCCCTGAGTTCAAGCCCCAAAACCAGCACCAAGAAGAAAAGAGAGAGAGAGAAACAATCATGCCCAGAGATGATGTGTGGTTTATGGGTCAGCAGGAAAACTATTGAATAGAAGACTGAAGAAGATGCTTGTCTGAGAGTCTCTGAGTACCAGCAGAACAATCCAATACTGCACTTCTGAAAAAGTCACTTGACAATACCTTGCTTAGCACAGGGGACAGAAGACGCTAACAGAGCTAAAAACAAGAAACCAACATCCCTGGCTCTTTCTCCCTCCTTTCTTCTCCAACCCTTCACTTCTGAGCTAAACCAGCAGCTGCCCACAGAGGCTGATTCTCTAGAGAGATGTATGCATTCTACGGCTGTATCTAAAAAAATGTCCCTGGGTATTTCATTTCTCCTGTCTCTGCATGGTGAATGGGGAGCCCAAGGCCAGACAGTTCTTTGCTTCCCAAAGTAACATGCGCTGCTACACTGGATTTGCCCACCAGGGGCGCTGTTTGCTGAGAGCCCTGCCCACAGAAATTCCACAGCCAGTGAAGTCCCCTCCCTGGGCCTTTGGCTTCCCTACTCCAAAAACTCAGCATGAAGGAATGATTGTCAGTCCACATTCCCTACAACCACATGCTTTCACCATTATTCACCATATTCCACCCACCTCATCTATTAGGATCCCGTCCATCTTTCTACCGTTTCTCTCACATTTCTTTTTTCTTTTTTGGCCCCGGTCGTGGGGCCTGTACTCTGGGCCTGGGCGCTGTCCCTCAGCTCTTCAGGTCAAGGCTAGCGCTCTAACACTTGAGCCACAGTGCCACTTTCGGCTTTTTCTTTTTGCTTATGTGGTGCTGAAGAATCGAACCCAGGGCCTCAGGCATGCAAGGCAAGCACTCTACCACTGAGTCACCTTCTCAGCCCCTCACATTTCTATGACCTTTTTAATTACAAAGAAATCAATAGAAGAAAAATAGAGCCAAAACAAAGCATTACGAAACTCTGAATACTTTCCATCTCTTTTCCACTTGGAGGAGAAACTGGTGGTGTTCAGGAGAAAGGAATTGAGGTTCTCAGGAAACTACAAGAAGGCAAGAGGGCTGACAAGAGAAAGAAAACCATCCTTAAACATGAATGCAAGGGTAGGAATGTTGCTTAGTGGTAGAGTGCTTGCCTAGCATGCATGAAGCCGTGGGTTGGATTCCTCTGGACCATATACACAGAAAAAACTGGATATGGGGCTGTGGATCAAGTGGTAGAGTGCTAGCCTTGAGCAAAAGGATCTCAGGGACAGTGCCCAGGTCCTGAGTTCAACTCCCAAGTCTGACAAAAAAAAAAAAAAGAATGCAGCCAGGTGTCAGTGATACACACCTGTAATCCTAGCTACTTGGGAGGCTGAACGGATCTGAAAATCACTGTGCAAAGTTTGATCCCTTTTGCCCAGAGACACCGGCACCCATTTATCTCAAGGAAAAGCAATAAAGGCCCTTCAGTGATGCTATAGGTCTCTAAGTTTGAAGCCTCCCCACCCCCACTTCTGAAGGACATGAAGGAGACACAAAGCTATTGTGCAGATGGCATTATCTCTGAAGAACACCTGGCTATTGTGGGAAGGAGAGGCACAGGCGGTCAAGGATAGAGATGATCTACAAAGTGCGTTCTGTTGGAGATCAAAGAAAGATCGCTTCAGAGGAACTTCACACGTGGAGAATCCAAAAAGGAACTTATGTCAAGATGGAGGAAACCCACACTTTCCCTTTGTGGCCATCAAAGAGATGCCAAGGTCTCTGCTGTGTGCTTTCCCATTTTCTCACATACTGCCTGGGTCCTATAATAGCCCACACTATGTAATCCTCACCACTAAATGCCCATGAGAATTCACCTCAAGTGAAGGTAAACTCTACTTTGTACTGTGTGGTCTATGGCCCTAAGCAGGATATAAATCCATCCAAGACATGTTTACAATCTGGATCAGAAGCAAAAACAAAACAAAAAAAAAACCCATGGCGTGAATCTGGATGCTAGTGTTTTATGCCTATAATCCTAGCTCTTCAGAAAGGCAGAGACCTCAGTTTGAAGCCAGCCTAGGCAGAAAAGTCTGTGAGAGCCTGATCTCCAATCAACCAGCAAAGAATTGGGAAGGTGGCTTAGGGATAGAGTGCTTGCCTACCATGGCTGAAGCCCTGGGTTCAATTCCTCAGGACCACATACACAGAAAAGCCAGAAATAGCACTGTGGTTCAAGTGGTAGAATACTAGCCTTGACCAAAAGAAGTTTAGGAACAGTGCCCAGGCCCTGAGTTCAAGCCCCACGACTGGCAAAAAAGGGTTGGAAATGGAGCTGTGGTTGACATGGTAAAGTACCAGTCTTAAGCAATAAAAGCCAAATGAGAGCTCCAGGCCCTGAGTCCAAGCCCGAGTACTAGCACAATTATAAATGCACGCACACACACACACACACACACACACACACACACACACACACACAGAGTTTAGAAGGAGGAAGAAATGAATTAGAAAGGGTTGAGAGAAGGTTGAGACGATATGAATTCCTGCTGATCTTGTCACCCCAGTGAGTCAGGCAAAAGTTCTGTTTCCTTTCCAGCTATGCTGACTCACTCCTCTAGAGGTAGAGATAGGACAACCATAGTGGAAGGCTAGCCAAGACAAAATTTAGTGAGAACCTACCGAAAAAGGAGGAAGAGGAGGAGGAGAAGGAGGAGGAGGGCGAGGAGGACGAGGAGGAGCAGAAGGAGGAGGAGGAGGAGGAGGAGGAAGAGGGGGAGGGGAGGAAGAGCAGGAGGAGGAGGAGGAAGAGGAGGAGGAGAGGAGGAGGAGGAAGAAGAGGAGGAGGAGGAGGAGGAAAAGACACTGGTGGCTCACATATGTACTACTAGCTATTAGGAGGCTGAGATCTGAAGGTCAAATTCTCAGCCAGCCCAAACAGAAAAGCCTCTGAGTCTTATATCCAACCATCCAGCAAAAGACAGGAAGTAGAGGTGTGTCTCAAGGGGTAGAATGCCAGCCTTGAGCCTCAAAGCCCTGAATTCAAACTATAATGCAAATACTTAAAAAAAAATCCAGACATGATAATGCATGACTATAATCCCAGCTACTCTGGAGGCAAAGGTAGAATAATTGTGGTCCAAGGTCAGTAGGAGTAAAAACATGATACCCCTATCTGAGGGAAACAAAGAAAGAAAGAAACCCTAAAAGTAAACAGGACTGAGGGTATAGGTAACATAGTAGAGTACTTGCCTGGTAAATGTGAGACCTTAAATTCAATCCCAAGGACCACAAAATAATCCAGTTTTGTTTGTAGTTTCTTAGGTATCTCTGGGAAGGTATGTGGAAAAGAGATTTCCCAAATAGAAATAGGCCCTGGTGGCTCATGCCTTTAATCCTAGCTACTCAGGAGGCTGAGATCTGAGGATCACAGTTCAAAGCCAGCCAATGCAGGAACATCTGTGAGACTCATCTCCAATTAACCACCAGAAAACCAGAAGTGTGCTGTGACTCAAGTGGTAGGGTACTGAAGAGCTCAAGATCAGTCCCCAGACCCAGAGCTCAAGTCCCATGACTGACAAAAAAAAGAAAGAAAAAGAAAGAAAAGGGAACCCTATTAGATTTTCCATGCCCCACTGTGACCCTTGAGGAAATTAGATTAACAATACAAGCTTGAAGTCATTCATAAAACCTCACACAAGTTAGCTGATAGTACCTTGCCAGTTGCCAGGAGTGGGAGAATTTGACGGCTTCTGCCAAACAGAGAATTAGGGGCTTCGTAGGTGACCTTCATGTCTCTATGTGGGTTGGAGCTCCTCATTCACAAACTGGTCACTTGGATGAAGGGTGGCCTAGCAACTTCTCTATTATCCTTTTATTGTTTTTCTTCTTCTTTTTTTTTTTGCTACTGTTATGCAAGACTGGCACAGTGGATCTGGATTGGCAAAGGAGTTTTGTGACATGGAAGTCTGCTCTTCGTGATCCTATTTAAGATATTCATTCTGGTCATAGATTTACCAAAAAGAGGCACTTTTTATTCCCATACCTATTTACTTCTCTGAGGCAGAAATCTTTACTCTACATGTGGAAAAAAGAAAAAGAAAAGTGTTAGAAAGAAGGCAGTTCTGTGGGTTCTTGAAACATTTGATTCAACTTCTTATAGTTCAGCCCATTATTTGTTGTTATTGATGTGGGGCTTGAACTCTGGTCCTGGGTGCTGTCCCTCAGCTCTTCAGCTCAAGGCGAGCACTCTACCAGTTGAGCCATAGTGCCACTTCCAGTTTTCTGGTGGTTTATTGGAGATAAGAGTCTCACAGACTTTCCTGCCCAGGCTGGCTTTGAACCAGGATCCTCAGCTCTCATGTCTTCTGAGTAGCTAGGATTAAAGGTGTGAGTCACCAGCACCCAGCCAGACTGTTTATTTTTTAGCCGGGTTATACCCTCACTCCTAATTCCAGCTTAATTTTTTGAATATATTTTCTAACTTCCCTATTACCTTTCCCTGCCTATATTATCCCAACTATGGTTTCTTTCGAATTGTTAATAGATTGCAGAAAATTTAGTAGAAATCATATCTTGAATTTGGAGGGTAAGCTCATGCACACATGTTTGCCAGTACTGGGGATTGAACTCAGGACCTGAGCACTGTCCCTTGATCAAGGCTAACACTCTAGCACTTGAGTCATAGCTTCACATAGCTTTTTGGTGGTTCATTGGAGATAAAAGTTTCATGGGCTTTCCTGCCTGGGTTGGCTTTGAACCACAATCCTCATATCTCAGCCTCCTGAGTAGCTAGGATGACAGGTGTGAGCCACCAGTACTTGGCTCATATCTTGAATTTTCAATGTGAATCTTTTCTCAGGCTGATGAATGGGATTTTCTCCTGCAAAGCTGAACAGAGACAGTACCTACAGCTTCAGATCAGCCCAGCAATTCTGAGTTAATAACTAACCACTCTAGCACACTGTTGCTAGGCAAAGATATCCAGTAGTCAGGGTGAATTAAACACATTTTCCAACACACAATATTTTTGCTTATAATCATCTTTTCACATACAACTCCATCACACATTAGGGAGCACCTGAGAAAACTCAAACAAGGCTGGGGAAAAGAAAAAAAGAAAAAAAGACAATTACAATTCGGGCACTGACGGCTCACAACAGTAATCCTAGCTACTCAGGAGACTAATATTTGAGGATCATGGTTCAAAGCCAGCCCAGGCTGGAATGTCCTTAAGACTTTTATCTCCAATGTACCACCAAAAAGCCAGAAGTGGAACTGTGGCACAAGGGGTAGTATACTAGCCTTGAGTAGAAAAATTCAGAAACAGTGCCCAGGTCCTGAGTTCAAGCCTCAGGACCAGAACATGCACCCGTGCGTGCGTGCGTGCATGCATGCATGCACGTGTGCACGCACGCACACACACACACACACAAAATGGCTCACCATTTCCTTCCCAAGATACCTGGCTCCAGAAAGCACCACAGCATCACTGTTTGCAGTGCCCATGAGACAATCGACATCCTATAAAAGACAAGTGTTGTGTTTAGATCAAATGTTTGCTCTCGTATGTAAAGCATGGTTACCTTGACAATGAAGGCCACCTGTATGAAGCACTAAGCACTGTCCCGTATGAAGTTTGCTATGTATGTCAATTCACTTCATCCTGGCAGTAATTAGCTTGAAAGGACTGCTATGATGCTCTCATTTGACAGAGCAGAAAGTTGAGAATGAAGGAATACAGGATCTCACTCATAAACAGTCCTTAAGATGGTGACAGGCCTGTAGCCTGGGTAACCTAGTTCTGAAATCAAGTTCCAAAAAGAATGACCTCATTATAATGACCTCACAATTCTAGTTGACCAAGAACTCAGGGAGGGGCAACGATGTGTGCCAGGGGAAGGCAGCCAATGTGATAATCTTGGTGATGGGCTGGACCTAATCAGTTGTGAAATAACCAAAAAACAACTTGGAACACATAGGAGTGAATTCAGCAGGAGCATCTGCTCCAGGTCTCAGCAGGAAACAAATGCCCCATGGAAAGCCCAGTACTAGCAGATCATGCCTATTATCCTAGCTATTCAGGCAGCTGAGGTTTGAAGATCAAGATTTGAAGCCAGCCTGGGCAGAAAAGTCTGTAAGACTCTGATCTCCGAGGAGTTCCGGGAAGATGGCGGAGGAGAAGCTGGAATCTGAACAAGCTCTCGCATAGAAAGCAGTTTTAGAGTTCCAGTGAACAGTCCTAAGCCAGAGAATCACACCAAGTGTGCCATCACAGGACAGAGAGTTAGACAAGAGAGGGGAAGCCAAGACAAGGAGACACATCTGACCGCCTGCCAGCAGCCGTGGCGGCGGCGGCAGGGTCGCAGCGGCTACCGCAGCCGCGGCCATACCTGAGCGCTCACACAGAGAGTCCGGGACGAAGGAGCCAGACGCAGAGGGCGAGAGGATTCTACTCAACACCAGCAAGAACCGACAAGGAGCGGACAACTTCATCCTGCACTTTGCAGACCAGAGACGACCCAGGATCCAAGACTAGGCGTGAGTAGCCCCACTTCCTCACTCCTTCTCAGGGAGCAGAGGAGGGAAGGCCACCCCTCCCCCCCCAGCACCGGTGATCTCCATCTTGGATACCGACAAAGCTCAGAGGAGCTGCTAGCTCCAACTCAGGCCTTGGAATAAAACGAGTCATTTAACAGGTCACAAGAACTTAACGGCGAAGTGACCTGCCAGACTCAGCTCCATCCAGGGAAAAGTCACCCAGCTCAGGCACCAGCCATTGGAGTGGCTTTCCTCACTGGGTAACCAGAGCCAGAGGCTGCCCCTCCCTCTAGCAGCCTCCACAATCAATTGAAAAACAGAAACCCTGAGAATGGCTCCAGGGTGGGCTCTGTGAATTTTTCACAAAATAGCCCCAGGGAAAAGCTACTGTTTGTTGAAAGGCCTCAACTCTACCAGAACCTAGCCTCATCACCCCTCTTTTGTGATTCTCAAAGCAGATCACCCTCCCATTAAACTAACCTGGGAGGGGGATCTCAAAATCTTGGGTAAAGCAGAGCATTTTTCTGCCTGTTCGAACAAACTGACTTAAGAAACCAATCAAGCCACAGGACCTCAAGCTGACCAGAGACTCCAACAAGAGGCTGGTAACAGACAAAAGGGAGATACAGGATTCTTCCCACCCCTCCCAAAAAAAAATCAAAAAAAAAAAATCAAAGAACTTTTTTTTTCTTCTTTTCTTTTTTCTTTTTTTTTTTTTTTTGGTACCTTATATATATAAAATTTTTTTTTCCTTTTCTAAAACTTTTATTAATCTTTAATTTTTGCCTTTTTTGAAAAAATAATTGTTTTCCAGTAACTTTTTTTTCCTCTTATAATTTTTATTTTAGGAATACGTGAATGTACGTTTTCCTTTCTTTTCTTGTCTTCTCTCTTTTTATTTCTTTCTTTCTTAATTATCTTTTTGTTTTTTGTCTAGCTCTACTGAACTTCTGATCTTTTTTTTTTCTCCCTTTCTTATCCTTTTCACCTTTTCCTTTCTTTTGTTCTTCTGTATGTGCCTTAACTCTTGTCCTGCACACCCTGATAAACCCATAGTTAACTAGTAGACCCTATCCCCCATTGTGTACACACTTAATCCACAAACTTATTACTCAATCCAAAACCTCTGAGACTTAAATTCCTTAATAGCAGTACTACCTCTTTATACCTATATAATATTTTAAGCATTTTTTAAGTTTTTCACATCTCCTCTATCTCCCTCCTGTTTTCTCATTATATTCACATTCCTCTCTAAATAGATGGTCTTTCAATCTCCATAACTATATTAATTTTTACGTTTCTAATTTTTTTTCTGGTCTCTTTT
Organism: Dipodomys spectabilis; assembly: GCF_019054845.1. Taxonomy (NCBI): domain Eukaryota; kingdom Metazoa; phylum Chordata; class Mammalia; order Rodentia; family Heteromyidae; genus Dipodomys; species Dipodomys spectabilis. The sequence continues at coordinate 181,505 of NW_024870688.1, forward strand.
CATTTCCCTTTACCTTTCTTCTTTTTCTCTCCCTCTCTACTTGCATCCTACCCAACCTATTTCCTGCATTGAGATTAGGACATAGTTAACTCTCCCTGTGCCTCCTCACACCAATCTATTCCTAATTTTTACCCACATCTCTCCCTAACCCTAAAAATTTCTGGTCTCCCAAATTCTTCTCTGCAGTTCGAAGCCCATTCACATATAGTTGTTTGATGTTGAATAGATGTATCTGTTGAACTAGATTGTATCTGTAGACTATTGACTGTATAAATGCAAACGTTGGTTGATGGTTGCCTTAAGATAGTGTTCTAGCACAAAACTGGTGCTATTTTCATCTCAAATGGGCAGAGTAAGCCGAAAAAACACAAGAAAAATGGCAAATCCAGGTATCTCAATTCCCAATCTTGATAATCAGGGGTCAGATCAGATAATGAACAATCCAGAGGAGAGTTCCCAAATAGCTCTACAAACACTGGTGGCAAATATGATAAATGAGAAGTTTGACAACTTACAAAGGACTCTGTATGAGCGTGATAGGGAGAGAGAGGAGGCATCCCAAAAGTTTATGCAGGAATATCATAAGCGTGAGGAAGCTACTCAAAAAATGATACAGGATTTGCGTGAACAACTTGAGAATACTCAAAGAGAAAGGGAGGAATGGTGTGAGCAGGCTGAGAACACTCAAAGAGAACTGCAGGAATCCCAGGAACGGGAGGAAAGAGAACTGCAGGAATCCCACAAACGGGAGGAAGCTAATCAAAGAGTAATACAGGAATTGAGAGACCAGGTAGAGAACACACAAAGATCACTAAAGGCATTCATGGAATCCATTAACAAAGAGCTGAAGGAAGTCAGGGAGACCACAAAGGGAATGCTGAATGGAACCCAACAGAAGGAATGGGAGTCCAAAGAAATCATAACCAATCAACTAAGTGATTTGAGAACAAACACTGAACACCAAATTAAGGAAGTAAAGAAATTCATACAAGACCTAAAACAGAGCTTCAACAAAGAACTTGAAGCCATCAAAGCTGACCAATTAGAAGGAAAAGAGATAAAAAACAAAGTAGAGAGTCTTGACAGCAGGTTAGACCATGCAGAAGATCGAATCTCAGGGATTGAAGACAGCCTAGATATTATAGAGAAAGAACATACAACCATCCAAGACAAGTCCAAGAAGTATGATAGATCTATTCAACACCTAGAAGACACCATCAGAAGGCCTAATCTAAGGATAATGGGTGTAGAGGAGCACCTAGAAACAGAAGTTAATGGTCTAGGAAATTTGTTTAACAGGATCCTAGCAGAGAACTTCCCAAACATACAAAAAGATAGGCCTATTCAGATACAAGAAGCTTTTAGAACCCCAAATAGACCAGACCAGAATAGGACATCCCACCGTCACATTATAATCCACACAGGATCAACTCAGACCAAGGAAAAGATCCTTAAAGCTGTCAAGGAGAAAAGGTTAATCACCTATAAAGGGAAACCAATTAGAATCACCTCAGATTTCTCAGCAGAGACAATCAAAGCAAGAAGAGCCTGGAATGATGTATGCCATGCCCTAAAAACAAACAACTATCAACCAAGAATACTGTACCCAGCTAAACTCTCCTTCATAACTGAAGGCCAAATAAAAACCTTCCATAGCAAAGAAAAATTGAAACAATACATCTCCACCAAACCAGCCCTACAAAAGATTCTTAAAGATGTCCTACACATAGAAAACCAACAAGACCGCAACAAAGGCCAAGAAACTGCACCCAAACTGAGAATCCAAGAACCATAGGAAGAACCTAGTTTTCGCAGCCCCCAAGAAGGTGGATAGCATGGCAGGAACTCCCAAATACCTCTCAGTCCTATCTCTTAATGTTAACGGACTGAACTCTCCAATTAAGCGACATAGACTGTCTAGTTGGATTAAAAAACAAGACCCTTCTATCTGCTGCCTGCAGGAGTCACATCTTGCCCGTAAAAACAAACACATTTTCAATGTTAAAGGCTGGAACAAAATCTACCAAGCAAACAGCCCCCATAAACAGGCGGGAGTTGCAATCTTAATATCAGATAAAATAGACTTCAAATTAAAATTCGTGAGAAGAGATAAAGAAGGTCGCTACATACTAATTAAAGGATCTCTCCTTCAGGAGGATATTACAATTCTAAATATCTATTCGCCAAACAATGGAGCACCCAAATTTATCAAAGAAACACTACTTTCCCTCAAATCCCATATAGATCCAAAGACATTAATTGTTGGGGATTTTAACACACCACTCTCCCCACTAGATAGATCAACTCGGCAAAAACTCAACAGAGAAACCGCAGATCTAAACAGCTGCATAGATCAACTAGACTTAACAGACATCTACCGAACATTTCACCCAGCAGCATCAGAATACACGTTTTTCTCAGCAGCACATGAAACGTTTTCTAAAATAGACCACATTTTAGGCCACAAAGCAAACTTGTCTAAATTCAGAAACATTGAAGTTATACCTTGCATTCTCTCTGACCACAAGGGAATAAAATTAGAACTCAACACCAAAAGCCACCAAAGAAAGTCCAGTATCACATGGAGGCTGAACAACACACTGCTGAATCAAGAGTGGGTCATGGAAGAGATTAGAAAGGAAATTCAAATGTTCATGCTATTCAATAAAAATGAACACACAAATTACCAGCTCGTCTGGGACACAGCAAAGGCAGTACTCAGAGGCAAGTTTATAGCTCTGAGCTCCCATATCAACAAATTGGAGAAATCTGAAACTAGCAATTTAATGACACATCTAAACCTCCTTGAAAAAGAGCAGCAAGATAAACCCCAATCCAGTAGACGGAAAGAAATAATCAAAATTAAATCAGAATTAAATGAATTAGAATCCAAAAAAACTATAGAAAGAATCAACAAAACAAAGAGTTGGTTCTTCGAAAAACTTAACAAAATTGACAGACCCTTAGCAAATCTTATCAGAAAAAGAAGAGAACACACCCAAATTAATAAACTCAGAGATGAAAATGGAAACATCACCACGGAAACAACCAAGATTCAGAACATTATAAGGGAATACTTCTCAAAACTTTATGCTAATAAGTTTGAGAACTTGACAGAAATGGACCTTTTCCTAGCAAATATTGACATGCCAAAACTAAACCAAGATGAGTTAAACCAGCTTAACAGGCCCATATCAAGCATTGAAATAGAAACAGCAATAAGAGACCTCCCAGCTAAGAAAAGTCCAGGACCAGATGGTTTTACAGCGGAATTTTACAAGGCCTTCAAAGCAGAGCTCACACCAATACTCCTCCAACTCTTCAATGAAATTGAAAGAGAAAGCTCACTACCGAACACATTCTATGAAGCCATCATAACCCTCATCCCAAAACCAGGCAGGGACTCATCAAAGAAAGAGAACTATAGACCCATTTCTTTGATGAACATTGATGCAAAACTTCTCAACAAAATTTTGGCCAATCGACTTCAACAATTCATCCAAAAAATCATACACCACGATCAAACAGGATTCATTTCAGGGATGCAAAGCTGGTTCAATATACGCAAATCAATTAATATTATTCACCACATCAACAGGAGCAAGAATAAGAACCACATGGTTATCTCAATAGATGCAGAAAAAGCATTCGACAAGATCCAACACCCCTTTATGATGAAGGTTTTGGAAAAATTAGGAATCCATGGAACATTCCTCAATACGATAAAGGCTGTATATGACAAACCTACAGCCAGCATTATACTCAATGGTGAAAAACTAAAGCCATTTCCTCTTAACTCAGGAACAAGACAAGGATGCCCACTCTCTCCACTTCTCTTCAATCTAGTATTAGAATGCCTAGCTACAGCAATAAGACAAGATGCAGACATAAAGGGGATCCAAATAGGGAAAGAAGAAATAAAACTCTCCCTCTTTGCAGATGACATGATCTTGTATTTAAAGAATCCCATAGACTCCACTCCCAAATTACTCAAGCTGATTCAAAACTTCGGCAAAGTAGCAGGTTATAAAATTAACCCCCAAAAATCAATGGCTTTTCTGTATGCCAACAATGAGAAAAGTGTGGCTGAAATTAGAAAAGCAACTCCATTTGTAATAGCCCCACAAAAAATAAAATACCTAGGAATTAACTTAACTAAAGAAGTGAAGGACCTCTATGATGAAAACTTTAAAATCTTGAAAAAGGAAATCAACACAGAACTTAAAAAATGGCAAAACCTCCCATGCTCCTGGATTGGAAAGATTAACATCGTGAAAATGGCAATACTTCCCAAGGCTATCTACAAATTCAACGCAATACCTATCAAAATTCCACCCTCATTCTTCAAGGAAATAGAAGAGGCAATCCAAAAATTCATATGGAACAATAAAAGACCCCGAATAGCAAAAACGCTCCTGAATGGAAAGAACACTGCTGGAGGAATATCAATACCAAACTTCAAACTCTACTATAAAGCCATAGTAATCAAAACAGCTTGGTATTGGCATAAGAACAGACCTCAGGACCAATGGAATAGAATTGAAAACCCAGAAATGAACCCACAGACCTATAGCCATCTAATCTTCGATAAGGGAGCTAAAACAATAGAATGGAAGAAAGACAACCTCTTCAGTAAATGGTGCTGGCAAAATTGGTTAACTACATGTAGAAAACTTAAGCTAGATCCTTATATATCACCCTGCACCAGAATCAACTCCAAATGGATCAAAGACCTTGAACTCAAAGCAGACACTCTGAAAACATTACAGGATGGAATAGGAGAAACCCTAGGTCTCCTTGGCTCAGGCCGAAATTTTCTGAATAGAGACCTGGAAACACAACAAATCAAAGAAAGGTTGGACAAATGGGATTGCATAAAGTTGCAGAGCTTCTGCAGGGCAAATGACATAGCTAGCAAGATCAATAGAAAGCCCACGGATTGGGAGAAGATCTTTACTAGCCATACAACGGACAAGGGTCTCATATCTAAAATATACTTGGAACTCAAAAAATTAAACCCCCCAACAACAAATCCTCAAAGAAACAACTGCCCAATAAATAAGTGGGCGAAAGACTTAAAGAGAAACTTCTCTGAAGAAGAAAGAAGGATGGCCAATAGGCACATGAAGAAATGTTCAACATCCCTAGCCATAAAAGAAATGCAAATCAAAACAACATTGAGATATCACCTCACTCCAGTGAGAACGGCAAAAATCAAGAACTCTAACAACAACAGATGCTGGAGGGGATGTGGACAGAAAGGAACCTTAATTCATTGTTGGTGGGAATGTAAACTTGTTCAACCACTTTGGAAAGCAGTATGGAGGTTCCTCAAAAGACTCCACATAGAGCTCCCCTATGACCCAGCAATCCCACTTTTGGGCATTTACCCTAATGTTTACAAACAAGACCACACTAAAGCTACCAGCACAACTATGTTTATTGCAGCATTATTTACCATAGCTAAGATATGGAACCAACCCAGATGCCCCTCAGTAGATGAATGGATCAAGAAAATGTGGTATATATACACAATGGAATTCTATGCCTCCATCAGAAAGAATGACATTGCCCCATTTGTTAGGAAATGGAAAAACTTGGAAAAAATTATATTAAGTGAAGTAAGCCAGGCCCAAAGAAACGTAGGTCCCATGGTTTCCCTTATTTGTAATATCTAGTATATGTATGAGTCAAGCGGAAAAGGTCAGATAATGTGATGTCAGGAAAATGAACCCTTAGATGTGTATTTTAATGTTTTTTTCTTTCATGCATGTGTTTCTAACACATTTATAAGATTATCTCTTTGTTGCTTTGTATGTCCCTCCCCCACAGTATAACCCTTGCTTTCACTATATTTGATGTCAGTATAACTTGTGGAGGAGATGGGGAAAAACCAGTTGTTTAAGGATACAGGTGGACCTGTTGCAACAATGAGAAGTACAAGTTGTCATGTCCAAAACGAACTTTACAATGTTGGTGGGGGGGGGGTCTGGGGGGAGGGAGGAAGGAGAAGGATTGGGATTAGGGGGGGAGGGGGGAGGCTGGGAAGGGATGTGAAGGATAAACAAAGGAGGAGGCTGCAATGCTTGGTAAGAAATGTACACATTATCCTGCCCATGTAACTGTAACTCCTCTGTACAGTATGTTCACAAATAAAATTAAATTAAATTAAAAAAAAAAAATTAAATTAAAAAAAAAAAAATAAAAAAATAAAAGTCTTCAAAATTAAAAAAAAAAAAAAAAAAAAAAAGACTCTGATCTCCAATTGACCAAAAAGCAAGAAGTGGAGCTCTCTTGAGTGGAATCAAAACAAGCAAGAGAGACTCAGAGTCTAAGTACTTGTACACACACACACACACACACACACACACACACACACAAATTCAGTTCACTTTTGTGAACCAACTGGAAGAAAGGAGTGATGGGTAGGAGGTTAGAGAATAAACAAGGGCTACTGAGCCACATGGAGATTGGCAGCAAAAGAGAGCTGTGGATTCCCCGAGGTCAAAGGAGATGAAAGCTCAGAAGAAGTGCTATCAGAGTCCACAGAGAGTCAGATTTGTGCACCAGGGGCCCTCCATCAAGGGCCACAAAGATGGAACCCACGATGATTACCAGTGTCACACTGAATCAAGAAAGCACTAGAGAAGGGCCTAGGCCTCCTTCCTGCCTCCCACCGACCCAACCCAGCAAAACACATTCAAGTGTAGTAGTTCACTGGCCCCTTTCCATGTGAGATCAACCAGCAAAACTCATCCAGGTGAAGTGTTCTAGAAGGACCAATCTTCCAGGAGAGGAAATGGGTCAGAAGAGCTTCAAAATAGATTTGGAGAGAGCTGAAAACTCAATCATATAAGACAACTTTGGCCGAGGAATGGTAACCCAGTGGAAACTTTCACTGTAACCTTCACCGTACAATGTGAATGGTTGACACCCGCAGAGAAAGGAGAGGTTCCCCACTGCCCCACTGAGCAGCATCAAGCAGAGAAAATTAAAGGATTGCCGGGTGCTGGTGGCTCACGCCTGTAATCCTAGCTACTCAGGAGGCTGAGATCTGAGGATCACGGTTCAAAGCCAGCCCGGGCAGGAGAGACCGTGAGACTCCTATCTCCAATAAACCACCAGAAAACCGGAAGTGGCGCTGTAGCTCAAGTGGTAGAGCGCTCGCCTTGAGCTGAAGAGCTGAGGGACAGCGCCCAGGCCTAGAGTTCAAGCCCCACGACCGACAAAAAAAAAAAAAAAAGAAAATTAAAGGATTCTCTTCATTTGAATGAAGGTCAAGCACATCTCTACCAAATCTGTAGAAGAGTGTGCTGTAGCATACTGCTTTATTTTGTTGTTGTCTTCTCTGGAGGCTGGCACTGGGACTTGAACTCAGGGTCTGGGCGTTGTCCCTGAATCTTTTTTGCTTGTTTGTTTGTTTTGCTCAGGGCTACCACTTTTCCACTCGGGCTACAGCTCCATTTCTGGCTTTCTGGGGTGATTAATTGGAGATAAAAATCTCATGATGGAGCTGGGAAAGTGGCTCAGTGGTAGAGCATTTGCCTTGCATGCCTGAGGCCCTGGGTTCAATTCCTCAGCACCACATAAGCAAAAAGAAAAAAGCCGGAAGTGGCACTGTGGCTCAAGAGTGCTATACTTGAGGGACAGCGCCCAGGCCCAGAGTTCAGGCCCCACGACTGGACCCCCCCCAAAAAAAAATTAAACAAAAGAAACCACCAGAAGTGGAGCTGAGACTCAAGTGGTAGAGTGCCAGCCTTGAGCAAAAAATAATTCAGGGACAGTGTCCAGGACTGGTACAAAAAGAAAAAGCAAGAAAACAAACAAAAAACAACCAATAATAAGCAGAAAGCCCACAAGGGTGAAAACAAAGATGGGGTGAATAAATCTTTTCAATGCTAACAAAGCAATTGTTCCCTGAAAGGATAAATGAGTAGATAAACCTACTGGGAGCTTCTATTCTGGATGCTTGGGTCTCTGCAGAGAACAGAAATTTTAGAAGAAGAAAAAGCAAAGAAAGATGGAAAAGGAAGTAGGAGGCGGGCTTCACTCTGAAGCTTCACCTCTTCCTCTTCCTCGCTGTCACTCTAATGCCTCCAAGGCCATTCATCCCCAGGACCTAGGTTTGCTCAGATAAGGGATTTGCAGAGAAAGAACTCTCCTGATCTCTCCCCTGTTTCTTGTCTGTGCTTTCTGGTGGATTAATTTTGTTGGTCCTGAGTAATAGCCTAAAGTTCATCTGTCATAAGCAGCCATCAAAGATAAATAAAACCAGGTGCCAGTGCCTCACACCTGTAATCCTAGCTACTCAGGAAGCTGAGATCTGAGGGTTGCAGTTCAGAGCCAGCCTAGGCAGGAAAGTCCATGAGATTCTTATCTTCCATAAACCACCAGAAAACCAGGAGTGGCGCTGTAGCTCAAGTGGTAGAGCACTTGCCTTGAGCTGAAATGCTGAGGGACAGTGTTCAGGTCCAGAGTTCAAGCCCCACAACTGGCCAAAAAAAGAGATAAATAAAAGAGTCCTGTGTGCTGAAAGCAAAAATGTTAAGCAAAAATGGAGGAGGTCTGCACACACCATGAGTGGCCTAATTACTGTTGTGTTAAAATACTGGGGGAGAAAGAATTTATTAGATTCATCCAAATAAAATGTTGAAGTAAGCACTCAGGAATCTTAAGAACGATCATCTCTGAGGTAAATGAGACGCCATGACATAGAGATGCAGAGAAAGCCTTGTCTTTTGTGCCAGTACTAGGATTTGAACTCAGGACCTTGCACTTGCTCTTGGCTTTTTTGTTTCCTTTGCTCAAATTTAGCAGTCTACCACTTGAGCCACAGGGCCACTTCATATTATGTAAACAATGCCTACTCTGTCTGTGGTGGAGGCTGTGTGACTCTGATACAGTCACAAACCTTATCTGGGCCTCATGTACTTACTTCTAAGGTAAAATGATTGCCTGCATCAGGTGTTATAAATGATTGGGCCATCAAGTATTAAAATGGCTAGACAGGTCAAGAGGTCTGGAAATAGAGAGCTCTGGGCAAGTGCAAAGCAAGGTGTATACTCATTCATGTGCACACACACATATGCATACACATGCACACACACACACACACACACACACACATACACACACACACACACACACACCCTGACACTGGCGGACAGAAATTTCTCTGTATCCAATCACAGGCCTCCTGGGAATTAGCCTCAGAGACCATTACCACCTAGTGGGTGCTGAAGTATGTTCTCATTAGACTCAACATGTTATTTTGATGACATTAATTAGACCTACTGCTAATTCCTCAGAAACCAAAATCAAAACAAAAGGGAAAACTTTGCTTCTAACCCAAGAAGGCTCAGTAGAGCCAAAGAAAAGTCATTCTCTCTCTCTTTAGCTTTGTCTCTGTCTCTATCTGTCTCTCTGTCTCTGTCTTTCTGTCTGTCTGTCTGTCTGTCTCCCTCTGTCTCTCTCTCTCTCTCTTTCAGACAGAATTAGTTCAAATGGGGCCAGAGCCAGGTGCTAGTGGCTCACACCTGTAATCCTTGCTACTCAGGAGGTGTAGATCTGAAGATCACAGTTCAAAGACAGCCCAGGCAGGAGAGTCTGTAAGACTCTTATCTCTCAATGAATCACACACAAAAAAAACCCTGCAGAAGTGAAGCATATGGCTCAAGTGGTAGAGTACTGAACTTTGAATGAAAAAGCTAAGGGACAGTGCCTAGACCCTGAGTTCAAGCCCCAGGATTTATACACACAAACACACACAGTTCAAATAGAACTTGAAGCAAATTAAACTTCACGCAGTCATTTTTCCTGTGAAGATGTGATAAGATGTTTTGACTGAGATGAATATGGCATTCTGTGTAGTATTTTAGAAGTTGCAATGGAATGAAATACGATTTCTTTCTGAAGGAACTACAGATCTAAGATCTAAGAGTCAAAATGATGGTCAAGCATTGAAAACAAAAGGCCAAACCTGAGGCAAACCCAAGGCTAGACAGACTTGACACTAGGTGCCCATGAAGAACCAATTTGCAGACACAAGTGGCCAAGTCTACAAGACAAATTTTTTTGTGTGTATGTGCTAGTACTGGGACTTGAACTCAAGCCCTCCAACTCCATTTGGCTGTTTTGCTCCAGGCTGTCACTCTACTGCTTGAGCCACACTTCCACTTCTGGCTTTTGAGTGGTTTGTTGGAGATGAGTCTCATGGACTTTTCTACCAAAGCTGGTTTGGAAACCGTGATCCTCAGGTCTCAGATTCCTGAGTAGCTAGGATGACAGGTGTGAGCCCCAAGAAGATAAGGAAGGCTGGAAGATAATTCATTGAAAGAGGGAAGGAAGGCCTGTCTCTCTTGCCTGGTAATCTTGAGTAAAAGATCCCTTAAAAGGACCAAGTGAGCCCTCAAAGAGGTTCAGTCCTGATGCTAACAAAACCAACATGGAAGCAACATTTGAGATTCTAGTCCACCAGGTCTTTCTGCACAGAAGAACCGAGATCTGAGTGTTCAAAGTCACCATGGATGGTGTGGGGACAATGTTATCATTTAATGGAAGACGTGTTGGAGACTGCAAGCAGGAACAAGTCACACAGGATCCAGCAACCTCTGGCTCACAGAGGAGAAGGGTCAGCATCACGGACAGGGCCCTGTGCTCTGCAGCTTGACATCCACCTGCTGCCATCTGCCAACACTGTACTCCACAGCTGACTCCTATTTGCTTAGAGTTTCCAGAAGAGTCCTAATTCTCAGCAAAGGAACCAAATGGGACAGCTAGTCTGTATCCTAGCAACTCAGGAGGCTGAGATGTAAGGATCTCAGTTCAAAGCCAATCCTGAGCAGGAAAGCCCATGAGATCCTTATCTCCAATAAACTACTCCAAAAAATGCTCAGAAGTAGAGCTGTGGCTCAAGTGGTAGAGTACTAGCCTTGAGCACACACAGGTTCAAAGACAGCTCCTGGCCCTGAGTTCAAGCCCCAGGACTGGCAAAAAAAAAAAGACAACTAGTTTCATCTTCCAGAGGCTATTATTATCAACCCAATTTCCATGCCAAGTGCAGCAACAATATAGAAGAAAAAACCCGATTCCATTAGTATCAAGAAATCTACATTACAACACCAGATATGTCATAGAATTTCTGTATATTTGGGTGGGAGAGGGAATCACTACTTCTTTAAGTATCGATTTAATCCTCTATGAAGCCATCGGAGTTTGGAGTGGGGGGTGTGTAGTACACTGACATTTTTCTACCTTAGTATCATAGTCTTTTATGGTTCTGTACAGTGAGATTCCTCTAAAATTCTAATGAGACCTGGAGGAGGTCTCATCAAAGTTATCAATTGGGAAGACAATGATCATCTAGGCAGGTTGTCACAGAAGAATTTCATCAGCCTAATAATTCATGGGTCAATTCCAGTATTTGTATTTACCTTGGGTGATCAAAAGTACAATAAGACTTTTAATGCTAAGAAATCCTGATATTGAGTACCTGGATCAAGCCATACCTGAAGCCAAAATAGTCTAGATTTTATCATTATATGTGTCAGTCAACTTCCCTCCTCCCGCTTTTAACTTCTGTGGGTTTAAAAGTTCCCCATTCTTGATTAATACTGCTGCTTTCCAGTTGTTTGTAACTGTGCCATCCATCCAGAAAAGAAAATTGCTTCCTCAGCCTAGATCTGGATTTAGATGTTTGTAGCAGGTTTTTGTTTCTATAGGTCAAGAGGCACAAAGTGGTCTATGTCAAGAACCTACAAGTCTGGATTGCAGAACTGAGATGACCTTTGGGAGAGTCACACTGAGCAGTTCTAATGAGCAAGTGTTCTTTCCTCACAGGTTTAATGGCAGAAAGCTGTTTCTGCATCCCATAATATAGCATTGTGGAAGTTGGCAGAGAGGCCTCTCTGCCAGCTCATCAACAGACAGACAGACAGACAGACAGATATCTCAGAGAGGTGCCGATGGAAGGTTGTGGACAACAGATAGTTGGAGAGGAGGGACAGCCATCAACCGAAGGCCTACTGTGTGCTGCCCATCCACACAATGATCCTGACTATGCAGCGGGCTCATTCACACATTGTAAAGGTGACGTTCAAAGTCAGAGATATCAAGTAATTTCCCAAAGTCAATGGTTAAGTCTGCATCCGATGAGCATTCTGCCATTCAAGCCACTTTCCTCCATGAATGAAAATAACTCTTCTTATAATTCCCTTCCTTCCTTCCTTCCTTCCTTCCTTCCTTCCTTCCTTCCTTCCTTCCTTCCTTCCTTCCTTCCTTCCTTCCTTCCTTTTTTCCTTTCTTTCTCCCTTCCCCCCTTTTCTCTTTTCTTTTGTCAGTTTCAGGGCTTGAACTAAGGGCCTAAGTGCTGTCCCTGAACTCTTTTGCTCAAGGTTAGCACTCTACCACTTTGAGCCACAGATACACTTCCTTTTGCTGGTGGTTCATTGGAGATAAGAGTCTTATGGGCTATCTTGCCTGGGCTGTCTTTGAACCTCAATACTCAGATCTCAGCCTTCTGAATAGCTAGGATGAGAAGCATGAGACACCAGCATCCAGCCAAACTGTTATTATTACACCTCTCAAACATAACTGTGTAAAAAGAGTGCCTTCCAAATTGTACCTCACCTTTGCAGCTCAGATGGTTTGGCTTCGCTTTAGATAAATACCCATAGCCCTATGGATTTGGGCCAGCCAGAGTTGGAACATCCATGTCTTTCCACACTGCACTAATTATCCCCAGCAATATTTACTGTTTATCTATCTTCAAATTTTAATGACAGAGAATGCTTGCCCCCATTGTGATTTAAGGCACAAACACTCCCCTTGACAAACATTCTGATCAACTTAATACTGCCCAGAGTAATGCTTAGATGCTTTTTTGGCAGAACTGAGATTTGAACTCAGGGTCTTGCATTTGACAGGCAGGTACTCTATCACTTGAGTCACACCTCCAGCTCTGGTACACAGATTCCTAACAGGTTCACCTCTTCATTCCTTTCAGGTTTTCGGTAGAAAGCAATCACTACTTCTTAATTCTTTTTTTTTTTTTTTTGTCTGTGTGTGCCACTATTGGGGCTTGAACTTGGAACTTGAGCACTGAGCCTGAGGGTATTTTTTGCTCAATGTTGGCATGCTACCATTTGACCCAAAGCTCTACATCCAGTTTTCTTCTGGTTCATTAGAGAAAAGAGTCTTACAGACTTTCCTGCCTGGGATGTCTTTAAACTATGATCATAAAATCTAAGCCTTCTGAACAGCTAGGTTACAGGTGTGAGCTACTGGTGCCTAACTATGTTCTTATAATAAGAAATTCTAGGCTGGATGCTGGTGGCTCACGCCTGTAATCCTAGCTTCTCAGGAGGCTGAGATCTGAGAATCGTGGTTTAGAGCCAGCCCAGGAAGGAAAGTCCTTGAGACTCTTATCTTCAATGAACCAGAGAAAACCAGAGTGTTGCTGTGGCTCTAAGTGGTAGAGTGCTAGCTAGCCTTGAACAAAAGAGCTTAGAGACAGAGCCTGGGCCTTGAGTTCAAGCCCCTTCACTGACCCCCCCCCAAAAAAAAAAAGAAGAGAAAAAGAAAAAGAAAGGAAGGAAGGAAGGAAGGAAGGAAGGAAGGAAGGGAGAGAGAAAGAAAGATGGAAGGAAGGGAAGGGTAGGGAAGGGAAGGGAGGGAGGGAGGGAGGAAGGAAGCAAGCAAGCAAGCAAGCTAGGAAGTTTTCACATAGGTTCTGAAGCCTCTCCTGTTCTTGTCTCTGCTCTGGGATTGCACTCTATTTCTCTGAACCAGAGGAATGCCTATTCTCATCTCTCCTATTCTCCTCTCTGCCTCTGCTTTCCTTGGATTTAGGAGTATTTCTTGAGTGTTCTCTGCCCCTGGCTGAGCAGGTCAACACAGCCCTCTGTTTCTCAAGGTGATCTCAACCCCTCAGTGCGTCAGATTAAGAAAGGAGAAGATGAGAGAACAGAGGCAGCTCTCAGGAGCTCAGTTTCCCCATCAGAAGGGGATGGGGGTTAGACTACACAAGGCCAAAGGCCCTCACTTGCTCTCCCAGGCTCTCCCATGACTATCACCACACCTAGCTATTCACTCATAAAAACTGTTGGCAGTCAAGAATGATGCATGGTGGGAGAAGTAGATGTTTACCTGGGCTTTGGGCTGGTCTTCTCCTCCAAGGAAGACACAGCCCAATGGAGGGCCACATCTCTCACCTCACAGAAGAACATGATGGCCTCCTTCCTGGAGCAGCATTTCGAGCTCCTCTACTCTCATCTCTAGTGTGAGCAAGCCAGAAGAAGGGCTTTCTTTAGAGGCTGGCTAGCAGAGGCCATGCTTCCATCATATCCTAGATCTTGGCAAAGCCATTACTCTGGAGACAATGTTCTATGTCCCATCTTACAGTCCATAAGTCTATTTATAGGTAAGAATAGAAATGAATATTATCTTCTGGGAACCGAGGCTTAGGTCTGTCATCCTAGCTACTCAGGAAGATGAGGTCTGAGGATCCTGGTTCAAAACCAGACCAGGCAGGAAAGTCTGTGAGACTCTTATGTCCATTGAACCACCAAAAGAGCCAGAAGTGAAACTGTGGTTCAAGTGGTAGAATGCAAGCCTTGAGTGAGAAAGCTCAGGGTCAGTATCTAGGGCGTGAGTTCAAGTCCTCATACCAGAACCAATATAGATAGATAGATAGATAGATAGATAGATAGATAGATAGATAGATAGATAGATAGATAGATAGATGAAAATTGAAAATTAGAGATAGACATTGGAACCTGGCATGTACTTCCTTTGAAGTTCACTCTTCATTCTGGCCATAGGGAGTGATTGAATACTTAGGAGGAAGGGAGGGAGGGAGCTGTAGAAACTGGAGTCTGGCAACCATGCTCAGCTTATGACTGGAAGGTGCATGGAGACCAGAGGCAAGGAAGCAGGCAGGAGGTTGCTTCATCTCCCAGGACTCTGTAACAAGGCATTGATTTAAGGCAGCACATAGCTGCCACTGTTGGGAGAAAACAGAGGGGGAAAAACATATGTGAGAGAATTCCAAATTCTTTATTCAGATTTTTTTTAAGTGGGCTAAAATTTAATGTGAGTGTTAGGCACTGGTGGCTCACACCTGTAATCCTAGCTACTCAAGAGACTGAGACCTTAGGACCATGGTTCCAAGCTAGTACTGACAGGAAAGTTTGTGAGACTCACTTATCTCAGATTCACAACCCAAAAGGCGAGAAGTGGAGCTGTGGCAAGCACTAGCCTTGAGTTAAAAAAATGAAGGGACAAGACCCAGGCTTTGAGTTCAAGCCCTGAGACTGGCACACAGAAAGAAAGATGACGAGGAGGAACAAGAGAAGGAGAAGAAAACGAGGAGGAAGAGGAGGAGGAAAGACAAAAGAGGGGAAGAAGGAGGAGGGAGTAAGAGAGAAGAGGAAGGAGAGAAAGGTGGGAGGAGGAGGGAGGAGGAGAAAGAAGGAGGAGGAGGAGAAGGAAGAAGGAGGAAGGAGAAAGAAGGAAAGAAGAGAAAGGAAACAGGAAGAGGAAGGAGGAGGAGGAAGAGAAAATGAGGAAGAGGAAAAACAAAGAAGGAAGGAAAGAATGAAGAGGGATGGGAGAAGGGAGGGAAGGGAAGGAAGAAAAGCTAGGAAGGGAAGGAGGGAGGAAAGGAAGAAAGGAAGAGAGGAAGGGAGGGAGCTATGAAGGGGGAAGGGAGGAAGGGAAGAAAGGAAGAAAGGGAGGAGAATGCTTTGTCTCATTTTCTTTACTAGACCCACTATAAATCAACAATCAGTGGTGTGGGGCTGATCTGTGACCCTACAGTCTGGCAGGAGCGCCCACTGTCTGTCATGAGAAGACCCTGTAGGATGTCAAGTCTTCTGCTGATAAAGGTAGAAATCCAGCTTGCAGGTTTCCACCCTAGGGAGCTGTGCATGGTGCAGGCCCTCTGTCTCACTGCTTCAGACTCATCCTGAGTGTTATTACTGCCCATATATTTACCTTCCCATAGGGTCAATGTGCTGATGGAGGTGGTTTTGCAAAGCTGTGGAAACCCCATTTCTACTTCACATGATGATAGAGATGAGGAGACCTCCTAAGAGCATGCACGCTACTATCATTACCTGAAGAACTCAATAAATGCTTTGCACCACTGGGAGGGAAGGCAAGGAAAACTCACCCCACAGCTCAGCCATCAAGGTTTCAAAAATGAGTGTGGGGTCACAAAAGAAGGTTGAGAAAGGCCTGACTTTTGTACTCCTCACCTCCACTCAGTATCCCCTAATAGCTCAATCCCTTCATAAAGAGAATTCCAACAAGTAAGAGCTAATTCAGACATTAGAACCATGATTGCATCTATTATTGTTTTTATTTTGTGCTTGTCCTGGAGCTTGAACTCAGGGCCTGGCTAGCATCCTTGGTCATGTTTTTTTGTTTTGTTTTCTTTCCTTTTTGGTCAATCATGGGTCTTGAACTCAGGGCCTGGATGCTGTCTCTGAGCTCTTTTTGCTCAAGGCTAGCGCTCTACCACTTTGTGACACAGCACCACTTCCAGTTTTGTGGTGGTTCATGAATCCCATCAACTTTCTTACCAGGGCTGGCTTTGAACTGCAATCCTCAGATCTCAGCCCCCTCAGTAGCTAGAATTACAAGCATAAGCCCCCAGAGCATGGCTGACCAACATAATTTTGAAGACCTGAGTTCTGTCCATTTCATTTCCATATAGCTCACCTTAGTCTGGTGTCTAATTCCATGTGATTCCTAAGTAAAATACAAATTAGAAGTCATAACAGCTTATGCTGTTTGAATGGACATCACCAAATATAGCTCCAGACTATATATTTGGAAAGCTGGCTTCATGAATCTTTTTATCCTAGTACTCAGAAATCACAATGATGGCCTGGAAATAATAACAAGATACAGAAGACAAGCTGACACTTTTGTTCACAGTGTGTTTAATTCTATTCAGGAGAATGGGATAAAAATCCTAGAAAAAGCCGGGCACCGATGGCTCATGCCTATAACCCTGGCTACTGAGGAGGCTGAGATCTGAGGATCACGATTCAAAACCAGCCCAGGCAAGAAAGTCTGTGAGACTCTTATCTCCAATAAACTACTAGAAAAACAGGAAGTGGTGCTGTGGTTCAAGTGGTAGAGTGCTAGCCTTAAGCTGAAGAGTACAAGGACAGCGCCCAAGCCCAGAGTTCAGGCCCCATGACTGGCAAAAAAAAAAAAAAAAAAATCCTAGCCATCATCCCTTCTCTCTCTATCTAAAGTTCCTGGCCTGTTTCCTGGTCCTCATATGATTTCACATGGTAGTCCTTAATCTACCTGCTTAGCACTCAGAATGTTTTATATCAGAGATGCAGAAAGTGAGATCGCTGTGGTAGGAGTGCACACAAACACACACACACACACACACACACACACACACACACACGAGTTCACACACTGAACACTTAATCCCCATCCTCTCAGTGTTAGAAGGTGGTGACTTGGGGAGGTGTTTATGCCAGGAAGGCCATGACCTTGTGGAGAGATTAATGCTATCAGAAAGGAATCTAAGGGGAGTCTGACCCCTGGTGTCCATGTTCAGCAAGTGTCCATCCCCTTCCAGAAGATGCTGTGTTCCAAGCACCATGTTGGAAGCCAACTGTAGCATCATCTGACAATTGAGCCTCTGACAACTGGGCCATGAACTAATCTCCATTTTCAAGGCAACAAAACACAAGTTTCTCTTGTTAATATAGTGTCTAGCCTCTGGTATTTTGTTATAGTCATACCAATGGACTAAGATGACAAAGATGGGTCCCAGAGCCATGGGGTACACCGTGGAGGCTCTCCTAAATATCTAACAATGTGCAAGTGGATTTGGAGCTGGATACAGGGCCCAAGCTATTAGGCACTGGGTTCTGTGAGAATAAAGTGGTAGGGAGGGAAACAACTGTGTTCTCAGCAGATGCAGTCAGGACTTAGAATCAGCTGAAATGGAGCCTCAGTTAGACATCCTGACCAAAGTGTGAGAAAGAAACAAGAGGAAAGGCCAGCCTTGCTGTGACCTTGCAACGATGCTGGGTGAATTCTGTCCCTCTCCTCGGATGCTGTAGAAGGCAGAATGTGTGGGGTGATGCTCTGGAATCAGGCAGGAGAAATCTCTCCGGGCAGCAAAAGTTCGGGAACCTATGTGGCTTCTCTGAACAGCTTCTTGTAAAATGCAAGAAGAGAGGAATTATCAAATGATCTGAAGCCCAGAATTTACACTCAGGAGGGAATGAGCATGGAAAGATCTGGAAAGTTCAGAGACGGTCCATGTAAAGAGTCATAAAAGCATGTTCAAGCTGAGCACTAGTGGCTCATACCTGTAATCCTAGCTACTCAGGGAAGCTGAGATCTGAGGATCACGGTTCAAAGCAAGGCTCGGTATACAAATCTATGAGACTCTTAGCTTCATCTAATCAGCCAAAAAGCAAAGCCAGAAGTGGAGATGTGGAAGTGGCGCTGTAGCTCAAGTGGTAGAATGCTAGCCTTCAGCTGAAGAGCTGAGGGACAGCGCCCAGGCCCAGAGTTCAAGCCCCACGACCGACAAAAAAAAAAAAGTGCTTCAGAAGTGGAGATGTGGCCCAAGTGTTAGAGCACCAGTCCTGATCATAAAAGCTAAACAAGAGCTCAAAGTCCTCAATTCAAGTCTTAGTACCCATGCAAAGAACCAGAAATGGGGGTGTGGCTCCAGTGGCAGAGCACCAGCCTTGAGCGAAACAGCTAAATGAGAGCACAAAGTCTTGAGTTCAAGCCCCAAGACCAGCATGCACACATGCGTGCATACAAGTGTGCACACACACACACACACAATACACATACATACACAAAATGTGCTGAGAAAAGCAAAGTTGTAACCAAGTAACCATATGGAGATTAGCAAAAGATAGAAAGAAGCTTCTAGAAGGCATGCCAGAGATTTCTAGGGTTACCTATCCCCTCACAGGCTCACAGTACCTGTGGGACCTACTGGGCTCATTACCCAGTGTTGTTCTAGTTTCTGATCCCCACTTTCTGCCACAGAACTCCTCTGCCATACCCCCAGCTTTGGCTCCAAGGGCCAAGATTTGCCTCAGGCCACCACAATGCAAGCCTTGTTTGTAAAATGTCCACATACCGTGAATTCCAAGGCAATCTGAAGGTAGGAGCTATGGAGGCATGGCTTCCTCTGGCCAGATTTCAAAGGATGCTTGCAAATGCCTTGAGGACCAGGCAGGGTCCTACTTCAGGGACAGAGCTGCTATAGAGAGCAGGCTGTGACACTGGAGTCTTATCAAGATCTCTGCTAGGACACTATTGAGAGGACTGATGGAAAACCGGCTACACACACACACACACACACACACACACACACACACACACACACACACACAAACAAACAAGCACAGAGCTTCAATGTACAGCCTCAACCTAAAGAAGTAATAGCCATGAAATTTCAGCATGAGCAGAAACTTGAGCATCACCTAGGAAAGTCTTCCTGAGGCCTTGAGTGTCCATGAAATGGAATTTCATTAAGATGACTCATCTCCAGCCTTGAGATTTAATGTTGCTTACTCTGTTGGATTTGGGAGACTTAATGGCTATTCCTTTCTTCTGTTCGATGTAGCCCTCTAGAAATGAGGATGTGCATTCTATGCCAATCCGCCATTGTGTTTTAGAACTATGCATTGGGTTCTGCTGGTGTACAACCTCAGAAGGAGCGTGATTTAAAGCTGGTCTGTATGTGACTTAGGTCATACTAGGGATTTTAGACTTTAAAGTTGATGCTGGAATAAGTGGCGAAATTTACTTTTTTGTGGGTGGAGGGATAGGGAATACTAGGATGAAGTTAATGTATCTATTTTGTTTTCTTGGGGTTTTTTTTGGTCATGGGGCATGAACTCTAGGTCCAGACACTGTCCCTCAGCTCTTCAGCTCAAGGCAAGCACTTTATCACTTGAGCCACAGCACCACTTTTGGTTTTCTGGTGGTTAATTGGAGATAAGAATCTCATGGACTTTCCTGCCTGCACTGCCTTTGAACCATGATCCTCAGATCTCAGCTTTCTGAGTAGCTAGGATTGCAAGTGTGAGCCACTGGTGCCAGGTGAGTTAATGTGTTTTGCAAGTAGAAAAGACATGGTTTAGGGGCACAAATGAGTGCCATTGTCTGAATGTCTGCCTTACAAAATATGTGTCTCCCTCTACCCTCCCCAGTGCAGGGGGGTAGGGGAGGAGGCCATCACCTGTTAGGAACCATTTGGCCATAAAGGCTGCCATTATTAAGGGACTTGACAGAGTAGAAAGTTATATGCTAGACAAAGAGACAGTCTAAGATTGAGGATTCATTATAGCACTTTATTGTCCAACATTGAAATTAATATTTTATGTTTGTTTAACTTCATTTAGAGATATAATTGATTGCTGGCCACTAATATCTCATTTCTGTAATCCTAGCTACTCAAGAGGCTGAGACCTCTTGCTGTTCAAAGCCAGTCTGGACAGAAAAGACTGTGCAATTCTTATCTCCAATTAACCAGTAAAAAATGGGCCAGAAGTGAGGCTGTGGCTCAAGTGGTAGAGCACCAGCCTTGTGAGTAAAAGACAAAGGACAGTGCCCAGGTCCTGAGTTCAAGTCCCATAACTGGCACCAGGAATAAACAAATTTTTAAAATGTCTTAAATATATAGTGATAGAAAAGCAAGAGGACAAGAGTGGGAAAAGAAAGAGGACAAGGCCAATGGGACTGGAGAAGAACATAGAGATTGCTAAGCATGAACTCCATTGTTTGAATGGGCAAACAAACAGCCAGGAGACAGAAACAAGATCACAGAGCTGATGGAGATTCTAGTCTAGCCCATGCTGTCTCCCGTCTCAGTGCAACTGCATTATGGTCAGTTATAGTGCAACCCTGCTGTGCTCAGGACAGGCAGCAAGCCCTACCTCTTCTGTGTACATGCAGACTTCCAGGTTGTGTAGGTTAAGGACCTGGATGGTAAAGTGGATTTTCAGTTCCTGGGTGTCTGGAAAGGAACTCACCAAGGCTAAGTTTATTTCTGCAGAAAAATGCACCATCAGTCAAAAAGCTGGCAAGCAACCGCACAGAGCAGGCAGGCTGGCTGCTCCCTTTTTATCCCAGATCCAGCAGGCCCCACCCCTCTGCTCCCATTGGCTGAGCTCAGGTTCATAATGTGGAAAGAGATGTAGATGTAATTAAAATTCAAGGAGCTTCTCAGGTGCTCAGGAAAAGGAAGTTTGTAAGTAAAGTGTACATAACAAGGGCCAAGCCACCTGGCCAAAGCAGGGACCCTTCAGAAAAACACCTGTAATCCTAGCTACTCAGGAGGCTGAGATCTGAGGATCACAGTTCAAAGCAAGCCTGGGCAGGAAAGTCCATGAGACTCTTTATCTCCAATAAACCACCAGAAAACCAGAAGTGGCGCTATGGCTCAAGTGGTAGAGCTCTCACCTTGAGCTGAAGAGCTCAGAGACAGCACCCAGGCTCAGAGTTAAAGACCTATAGTGGACAAAATGGAAAAAGAAAAGAAAAATCGCTCAATATTAACAGAAATGAAGAAAACTCCTTTGATAGAAAAGACTTTTTCTCACATTAGTGCTAATAGCTCATGTCTCTAATTCTAGCCACTCAAGAGGCTGAGATCTGAGGATCAAGGTTGAAAACCAGCCAGGGCAGACAAATCCATGGAAAATTTCTCTCTAATTAACCAGAAAAAGGTCAAAATTGAAGGGGTCAGTCGAATGGTGGGTAAAGCACTAGTCTGCAGCAAAACAAGCTGAGCAAGAGCATGAGGTCCAGAGTTCAAGCCTTATTGCTAGCATAAGCATATTTCTTTGTCTGCACATTTAATAGATCTTTGGAGGAGAGAAGGGTGAAGGGCAAAGTCTGAGTTGCAAGTAGCCTGCTTCATGCTTTAACAAAGCCTGATCCTTGGTCCTATGTGTGTGGATGTCCTTGAGCTGCAGGATGAAGTGGGCCACAATGGTCACCTGTGTGTACAGACGTGTGGTGCACGCCACAGGAACTGCATTGCTTCTGCCCTTCTACGTGATGTCTCTGCATTTCCAAAAGATCAGAAACAAAGGGAAGATATAAGGAGCAGAGAGAGATAGAGAGAGAGAGAGAGAGAGAGAGGAAGAGCGAGCACTGCAGAAACAATGCCTGAGATGCAGAACATTAAAAGGCAAGTCATATAAACCAGCAAACCTGCACCACCACAGCCATAAAACACCCATGCCTGCCATCATACACAGCCATGCGCCCCGCCTGGCCGCACTGCTCCAAATTCTGAACCAGGCTGTTCTAGAGTCCATGTTATAGTTCCCTGGAGAGTGTGAACCCATACTTAGCCAGAACCTGATTGCCTTCCTCCTCCTCCTCCTCCCCTCCCTCCCCCTGCCACCCAGGGTAGGCCCCACCTGCTGAGATGGGAAGGAAAGAGGAAAGCAGCCTTGGTCTGTCACCTTTATGATTTTCCCAGACAACAGGACAACAGCACTTGGAATTTCCTACCATCCATCTATCCTCTCTACCAACCACCATCTCCCACCAGGGCCACATCCCTTCTCACATGGCCAGGGCCTCCTCTGCCCACGAGCTGCTCCTCCCAGGTGCACTGCTATTTCTTCAGTCCTGACCCTTCTGCAGCTCCTTTCCCCAGCAGCTACCACAACCAAGCAGCACCCAGAAGACCTGGTTTTACTTAGCACTTAGGGACTCTCATGAGCACCTTGCTGAGGGCTACACCTGCACTGCCTTCAGTAAGGTATGACAGGTACTATGGTTCCAGTGCTGTAGCATTGACAATCAGTAAACCAAGACAGCTAGAAGGAGATCGAGGCGTGTAAGCGAATGGTCAGATTCTGTGCCCTTTTGTGCAGGTTTGCATTTTAACCAGAATCACAATTATCTTCTTTGGGGAAAAATAAATAAATAAGTAAATAAATCTTATGGTGGAATTTTTAATTTATACTAGTGAACTGACAAGGATCTATTGACCAAAGGGATCTCTCTGGGCTCCTTGAAAGCAGTGCTAGAACCATCTGAGCCCCAGGAATTATCTACTTCTTGCTGAATGGAGCCCCTGAACATCATCCTACAAAAGTAAATTGGCCAAGATCCATTTGATCTTACAGAAACCGTTCTGGCTCCATTCATGGGGGTTGCAAGGTCAGCCATCCATTGTGGATCTAGAAGGGTCTAGAAGGTCTCTATCACAGGAATGTTATGAAGTGAGGAGTGGACATGAGGTGGTGGAATGGAGGGGTGTGGAACAGGTGACATGAAGGGCAGGCAGGCTCAGCCACTGGCTGGTTGTGTGTGTCACACTAAGCGAATGGCCTCACTCAATGAAACCTCTTTGCTTTCTCTGAAAAGTTGGGAATCATAATGGTCTCCTCCCTCTGGAGGAGTCATGAGCATTGAACGAACTAGTGACTGAGAGTATGAGAACACCCTTTTGAAATTGTAAGGTTATATGTATATGTGTGTGTTTCTGAAGTGTATAGAGTTATTAAATTTTTTTGTCGGTCATGGGGCTTGAACTCTGTGCCTGGGTGCTGTCCCTCAGCTCTTCAGTTAAAGGCTAGCACTCTACCACTTGAGCCACAGCCACTCTGGATTTTCTGGTGGTTAATTGAAGACAAGAGTCACGGACATTCCTGTTTTGACTGTCTTCAAACTGTGATCTTCAGATCTCAGCCTCCTGAGTAGCTAGGATTATAGTGGTGCCTGGCAGAAAATAAGTTTGTTTGTTTAAGAAAAGCATTTTCTCCTTTAGCCTAGAAATTCTACCACTAAGAAATCACCCTGTAGAAAGAATCGCATGTGCTTTCATTACTGAGTTACAACTGTGCTATTTCAGATCCTTTTTAAAAGGCAAAAAAATAAAACAACAAAAACTAACCTGGAAACATCATAAACTGTCCAACTAGATAAATATATCATGGAGCTAGCTGGGTGCCTGTGGCTCATGCCTGTTTTCTGAGCTACTCAAGAGGGTAAGAAGTAACACTCATAGTTCCAAGCTAGCCAGAGCAGAAAAGTCCTTGAGACTTTTATCTCCAATTAATCACCAAAAAGCCAGATGTAGAGCTCTGGCTTGAGTTGTGCTATGCCAGCCTTGAGCAGAAAAGTCAAGCAAATGCTCATTCTCTGAGTTCAAGTCCTACTACCAGCACACACACACATGCACCCACATACACGAAAGAAAGACCCATGACCAGCAAAAAAAAAAAAAAGAAGAAGAATCTCAGATTTGTCTGCCAGGGCTGGTTTTGAACCTTGATCCTCAGACCTCAGCTTCCTAAGTAGCTGAGATTACAGGTGTGAGCCAGCAGCACCTGGCCTAAACGTCCATCTTTCTTTTTCTATCTTTTTTTCAGTTGTGAGGTTTGAACTTAGAGCCTGAGTGCTGTACCTGAGCTTTTAGTCTCAAGTCTAGCACTCTACCACTTGAGCCACAGCTCCACTTCCAGTTTTCTAGTGGTTAATTGGAGATAAGAGTCTCATTGATTTTCCTGCCTGGTTTCCAACCACAATCCTCAGATCCTTAGTCTTCTGAGTAACTAGGATTATAGGTGGGAGCCACCATTGCCTAGCCTAAACGTGTTTTTGTTGTTGTTGGTGGTGGTGGTCATGGGGCTTGAACTCTGGGCCTGGACTCTGTCCCTGAGCTCTTCAGCTCACAGCAAATGCTCTACCACTTGGGCCACAGCGCCACTTATGGATTTTTGCTGATTAATTGTAGATAAGAGTCTCTTGGACTTTCCTTCCTGGGGTGGCTTTGAATCATGATCCTCAGATCTCAGCCTACTGAGTAGCTAAGATTACAGGCATGTGCCCGGCCTAACCATTTCTTAATATGGGTATTGGTAAAAAATATTCAAAGCCAAGTATGGTGGTATGTGCTGGTAATCAGGAGAATCAGAAGTTCCAGGCCAGTCTGGGCTATATAGTGAGACACTGTTTCAAAATCAAAACAAACATTAAGGAAAAGTATATAGGTGAAACTATTCTTGTAGCCATCTTTGGAAAATACACACAGCCACTTAGCAATGTGGGTTTCAGAGAAAGCACTAGTGATGGCAGCTTCATTTTGCTGTCTGAAGTGTCTGCCTGGTGAGGGGCTTGGATGGTGGCGGTCATGGTGGTGGTGGTGTGAGTTTGTGTGTGTGTGTGTGTGTGTGTGTGTGTGTGTGTGTGTGTGTGTGTGCGTGCGTGCGTGCATGCACACATTCATGCCAGTCCTGGGGGTTGAACAGAGTCTAGGTGCTGTCCCTGAGTTTTTTCACTCAAAGCTGTTACTCTACCACTTGAGCTCCATTTTGCCTTTTTTTGGTTAATTGGAAATGTCACAGACTTTTCTACCTTGGCTGGCTTTAAACTGTGATCCTCATATCTCAGTCTCCTGAGTAGCAAGGTTAAAAGATAGGAGCCACCAGCACTTGGCTTCCTCTCCTGTTCTTTGAAACAAGGTCTTGCTATGGAGTTCCAGGTGGCCTGGAACTTATAATTCTCCTGCCTCTGCCTTCTGAATGCTGGGATTACAGACACACACCACCTTGCCTGGCTCTCTGTTCAGGAAGACATGTGATAAGCCTCCCTGCCTGCCTGCCTGCCTTCCTTCCTTCCTTCCTTCCTTCCTTCCTTCCTATCTTCCTTCTCCTTTAACTTGGGGTTTTGTGCTCTTTCTGAGCCTTTTTGCTCAAGGCTGGTGCTCTACCACTTGATCCACAGCTCTGCTTCCTGTAGTTTACTGAGTAATTGTGGATAAGTGTCTTTCAGGATTTTTCTGCCCAAGCTGGCTTTGAACTGCGATCCTCAGATCTCAACCTCCTGAATAGTTAGGATTACAGGTATGAGCCACCAGCATCTCCAGGTTTTCTCAATAATTCATGGACTTGGTTGGAGGGCATTTCTTGGTAAATGTCTTATCTCCATCCCGTGACCACCATAGCAACATGGTTGAAATACGTGGATTTTAAAAATTATTATTCTTTTTGTTTCTTTTCCTTTTTTTTTGTCTGCCCTCAGGCTTGGAGCCAAGGCCTGGGTGCTGTCTCCAGGTGTCTTTTGTTCAAGGTGAGCATTCTACCACTTGAGCCACAGTACCACTTCTGGCTTTTTTTTTTTTTTTGGTCAGTTGTGGGGCCTGAACACTGGGTCTGGGCACTGTCCCTTGAGCTCTTCAGCTCAAGGCTGGCACTCTACCACTTGAGCCATAGCACCATTTCCAGCTTTCTCTGCTTATGTGTTGCTGAAGAATTGAACCCAGGTGAGCCACAGCACCACTTCTGGTTTTCTGGAAAATAAGAGATAAGAGTCTCATGCACTTTCCTGCCTGGGCTGGCTTTGAACCGTGATACTCAGATCTCAGCCTCCTGAGTAGCTAGGATTACAGGTGTGAGCCACCAGCACCCAGCTTTAATTTGGCTTTTTCAGGTAAGTTCTCATAGTTTTAACCAACTGATCTATGGACCGTGACCCTCCCATTACCTCCTCCCAAATAGCTGGGCTCCACCGGTGATACACCAGAACCTTTCCTAGAGCCCTTGTCCTTTTAGGTTTCCAATATAAGTTTTTGAAAATAACTGAAGTCCATTTCTTTTAGATGTCTTCTTTAGTTCAAATTTCATACTGTTTACACGAGACTACCCTCAAATTAGCTATGCCGGCCAAGATCTTTGTGGTGCCTATAGACAGCTTTCAGGCTATAATCTAAAACATATGTTGCACAAAGGAATCTATTTCTTCATTGATGTCCTGAGCACAAGCAGACAGGCAAAGCAAGTGCCTGGCGATGTGCTTTCCCCTCATCTTGTTCCTGCCTGGGTCAGCATCTGACCTTCAGCACATACAGGCTCCCCACAGTCTGCACAGCAGCATTGCTTCCTGGTCCTGCCTGTGGCCCCTTTGCCATAGCAGAACTAACTTGTAGCTTAAAGTCCAAAACCTGCCCAGGAACTCATCTCATAGAGGAGTTACCAGTAGGAGTCAGGGTAGGGTAGACCATGTTTCCTGAGTATATAATGGCTGCTGCTAATATTCTTTCTTGAAGAGGATGCTATAATATTGCTGTGAGAGTAGAGCCTCTACATTTGAGGAATTAGGACATAGTTAGAAAAAAAGGGGAGGAAAAGAACTCAGGATTTAATTGATAAAAAGTGAATGTAAATGTGGGAAGGTAGCTCAGTGGTAGAGTGCTTGCCTTGCATGCATGAGGCCGTGGGTTTGATTCCTCAGTACTACATAAGCATAAAAAGCCAGAAGTGACTCAAGTGGTACAGCGTTAGTCTTGAGCTAAAGAGCTGAGGGACAGCGCCCAGGCCCAGAGTTCAGGCCACACAACCAAAAAAAAAAAAAAAGTGAATATAATTTCCTTTTACTGAACTTGTACACTAATGACCTGGGGCAAAACTTAACGGCTCTGCTTTGCTTTCTCTGTTTAGGAATTGGTGACTTTTGATTCACAATGAAACTGCAGAGCATCAGTGAAATAATGGATGAGAAAGCTGCGTGCACATTCAGAGTGCAGCAGGGAAGCATGCATTCATTCAGAATTCCGGAAGTATACAGAACATAAGAACATTCACTTTTACTTGTGCATACTCAAGGAAATGATCCTCAGTTAAGATTTTTTTTTAATCAAAAGACATTCTGAAAGAGTCAGGAAATTATTGAGGAAATATAGAGACAAGAGGCAGTGGGGAGGTGGGGATTTAGCTCAGTGGAAGTGCACTTGCCTAACAGTAAGGTCCTCAGCTCTGAAAAAAGGAAGTAGTTTGATTGTCTGTCCCTGGATGTCAGCTTCTTGCTCCCCCTCAGGGGTAAGTAGCTCTATAGTGCCCCAGCCTTGCTTTGCAGAATTTCCACACATAGTGTATGCAGTGTGAACCTGTGTTGAGTCAACTTCATCTTAGAATTCTTCTATGCATCAGGATGTAGGGTATTGTTAGCTATGTGCTTACACACAATGGTCAGCTTTCTTAATCCCAAAGGGGTCAGCGGATCAGAGACTGCTTATGAAAAATGCTCTTGACATATGAGGATTCTAAGATACTCACATGTATTGATCCTGCCAAAATGTTGTCCCTGCACAGAAATCGAAAGGGACATCATTCTGTGGGCACCTGCGAGGTTTCCCATTTGGTTTCTCCCTAGCTCTCAGTGGGCACTCCACAATCTGGTGACAAAAAGACTAGTGGTAATTCGTGACAGAATCCTGAGCAAGCAGCCCCTTTAAAGAGTAATGCAGCCCATGTCTTCCCTGGGTCTTTCAAGCACCCATTTCCCTGGGAAGAGCTTCTGTCTTCAGTCAAACGAGTGCCCTTTCTGCTTCAAGTATCATCCAAAGCCACATTAATGAAACTGGTGGTGTTTGAAGACTATTCACTGATTGAATACGACGTACCAAGCAATGTTCTAAAAAGACTGTGGTGGGAACCGAGTGTGCACACCAAACACAGACATGCATGCACATACATATACATGTGTGTGCAGTAAATCCACAGAAGTGAATATACAGTAATTGGTCATGAGAAGTGCTAAGGGAAAGGAAGTAAAGAAGAATCAAAACAACAGTTGAAAGGGGTGATATTGATGAAGATATATTATATTCCTAAACTGCTGTGTTAGATAGCAACTCCTTTGTATAACTCCTTAAAGATAATAAATAAAAGAATACATTGCTTTTAAAAGTAAAAGCAAAGAGTTGCCTGGCACTGTTATCTCACCCCTGTACTCCTGACAACTCATGAGGCTGAGATCTAAGGATCCCGGTTCAAAGTCCTTGACAGATAAAGTCAGTGAGACTCAAAGGACTAAGCATCATCCATAAACAAAAGAGCCAAACAAGAGCAAGAGGCCATAAGTTCAAGACTCAGCTCAAGTACAAAAAAGGGGAAGAAAAAGCAGGGAGGGAAGAAAGGAAGGAGTGAGCACTTATAAAAGGCAAGTTTACAGAAAAAAATAAGATATTAAGTGTGTATTCATGTGGTTCCTCTATGGTGGATATAGTAATTACCATAATTGCTATAATCTTTACAGAAGATAGACCAACTAACTAATGTGACAAATAAGCAGAAGGCAGGCTAATGATAGTAAGTTATATATATTGATCATTAGATATTATACCAAACAATTCACCTTTTATCCCCTGGACTATGGGGAGGAGCTAACACTCCACTGAGAACAAGGAAACTGTACAACAAAGCCATTAGCCTGGAGTTA
Organism: Dipodomys spectabilis; assembly: GCF_019054845.1. Classification (NCBI taxonomy): domain Eukaryota; kingdom Metazoa; phylum Chordata; class Mammalia; order Rodentia; family Heteromyidae; genus Dipodomys; species Dipodomys spectabilis. The sequence continues at coordinate 210,758 of NW_024870688.1, forward strand.
CCAGTCAGTGACAGAGCCCAATACCACTCAGGGTTTCTAAAAGTCGCCTTTGGCTACAAACTCAGGGTCACTATCAGACAGATCTATCCCTCTAAGAAAGGTAAGGAGGTTCTTATTTTCAACCAGACTTGTAAAGAGATTTTCAAAATTTAATCTATCTCTTTGCTCCAGACTATAGGGAATCATTTAGGGAGCAAGCACCCAGCATTCCACAGCTCTTAACTCTTCCTTGTACCTCTGTGTCTAAGACAAAAGAAGCAATTACAATTTATGAAGACAAGAAAGGCAAGACAAACCTGTGGAATGACTCAAGTATGAGCTCAGGGGAAAAGACACTCAGGCTCCTTAGACCAAGGTTACTGACAAAGATTCGGGGAGAACCTAAACCAAGCCTGTCCTGTATGCTCTGCACAAGCCAGCCTGGATGGCAAACCCAGCAGCAAAAACCGCCAAGGTCCTAGGGAAGGTCAAGTGAGTGGAAGTCAGGAGAGCAACAGGACAGCTTGCCCCTCGGCAGCAGAGAAGAGCAAAGCAAAGCTCTCAAATTCCACCCTGGGGCCCAGGCAATTTAATTACATTTTAATTATTTATAACTTGCTGTATTCCAGAACTGCTCTGATAAACTAGGTGTAGGAGAGAACGGGAAAGTAGAAAGATATGGATAGCAGCATACAATGGAGACAGGAATGGAGTTAATACAGAAATGCACAATGAGTACCACAAAATGACCTCTGTATTCCAAGGAGAGGTGGGATAGGGTAGGAATTTTGCTTGAGACTGGCTTCTAGCCAATTAAACCATGATACAGATCACAGAGTCCAGAAGAGAAAATAGCTTGCTGTCTTCATACACAAAGCATTGTTACACCATGCCTCCACTCCCCACAAAGCAATCCCTTCCAACTGTGACCACAGTGGAGAAGGATATCCGTCCTCTACTCTGAAGGGAAGACAGGATGCAGTGGACAGAACACGAGTCCTTCTCTAGACGGATGATCCTGCTCGTTACACTTAGAACTTTGCATGTAGATCTTTTCCCAGGCCAGGACTATGCAGGAGGCTTTGCCCTCAAGACGCAGGCAGTGGGCTGCAGTTAGAAGCCCCCAGTCAGCCACATGACCACAAAGGTGGACAGTTGCTGCTAAGCTGTGAGGTTCAGTGGATAGCGGGTATCTCATGCATTTATGACTTCCGATGCTTCCAACTTATAGTGTGTTTATTGTAACAGTAAATCCATTTGTGAGCTAACCGAATATCCCCGTTCCCAAACTGCCTTCTTTGTATCTGGAAATAACTCACTCATGTTTTCTCTTCCTACTCCACTTCTGCTTCCTCTCTTTTCTACTTCTTCCTCTTCTTCTAATATTCCTCTTCCTTTCCTCCTCTTCTCCCTCCTTTTCCATCTCTTTTTCCTCCTCCTCCTCCCTTCCTCCTCTTCCTCCTCCTTCTTCTGCTGCTGCTTCTCCTCCTCCTCTTCCTCCTTCTTCTCCTTTCCTTCCTCCTCTTCCTCCTCCTCCTCCTTCTACTTCTCTTGCAGTGTAGGAGATTGAATTCAGGGTCTCATGTTTGCTGGGTAAGACCTCTATCACTTGAGCCACACCCCCAATTCCTTTTGCTTTTAGTTTCTTTTATTAGATAAGGTCTCTTCTTTTGCCCAGGCTGACTGCAGATCCTAATCCTCCTACCTTCACCTGCCAAGTAGCTTGGATTACAGGCATGTGTCATGATACATGGTGAATTAGTGGGTTTTCTCATCCAGATCTTACCATTGAAGGCAGAAAGCATGTGTCTTCTTTACCATAGTGGCCACGGCATGCAGCTGGTACCAGCAGTAACAAGAACTTAGCAAATATTCATCAGACCATGACGAGACAAAAAGCAGATTCAAAACACAAAAGATAAGGCTGTGATGAGTACCGGCCAAGTGGTGGTGGCCAGCTTACCCAGGATGAGGCTCTGAGGTCAAACCCAAGGCCTGTCCACACAGCTGTCCCTCTGCTCCAAGGATTCTGTCATGTTTAGCTGATTGACCTTCCTCCTGGAACTAAAGCATACCATCCATATCCTCAACTGGAACCAACAAGAGCTGGAAATTAAGCTTAACTCTACGCTCATTCAAGTTTCAAAGCCAAATTCTAGAAAGCTCTGATCTTTTTATTTTTTAAGTAGGTAGCCTGGATCTAGGCTTCTTTTCTACCTGAATATTTTAGAAGAGTTCAATAGATCAGTTCAACATTCATTTATCTTGGACTGTCATTTTTATCTATCTTTTATACAGGTTTATACAATTCAAAGGAATTATAATCCTCATATTATTTCCTCATTGGTTAATAAATCATTAAGAAGTTAGTTTTATGGGGCTTTTTAAGATGGGGGGATCAACCTTTGTTGAAGTTGTTAAAAGCAGATTTTCCTCTTAAACACTGAGGTCAGTTTTTATTCAGTTTGGTTTTATTTTTTTTTTTTACAGAATGAAACCTAAATATACAAACACACAATTGCCTCCTAATTTCTATTGTTTGAAGTCTTTGATTAAATACAATTCCCTGTATAGCTTATCTGAGTTCCCATGGGTAGTACCTAAGATTGCATTGACCATTCAAAGCCATTCAGCAAGTAAGATATGAAAAGCCTGGGACACTTTGCAGCAAATAGTGAAAGAGCATTCAAAGTTTTGGTCCTCCACAGCCACAAAGAGATGTAGGGTATACTAACAGAATGGCTGAGTCTACTCCCTGCAGGCTACACCCATCATGGTGGCCTTTTCTCCCACCTTGATAAAAATCTTTCACCTCACAAGTGGCTCCAGAACTCAGGTAATGAATCTTTGAAACAAAGTTGTTTGGAGACAATAACTATTATCTTCTAGGAGTCAACAAACTAGCTGTCAGCCAGCCTTACATTTGGATACTCGTGAAAAGACACAATATGACAGTTCACCAGTTTGTGTGAGAAGAGGAAACTATCTTACAGCAAACAGTCCATGCCACTTAAGAAGTCACTGGCACTATCAGACAGAGGGAGCAGAAGAGCCGAAATCATTGTCAATGATCAGTTTCCACTGTGCACTTTCTCACCCTCATTTTGCTCATGAGCTATAAACAGGGAAACTCCTGCAAGTGAACCAGTTGGCAACCATCCCAAAGCCTCAGGACGGAGTAGAAGAGAACTGATCTAATACATTCCTACAATAAATTCCTACATGTGTTACTCCAAACCCACACCAAATCGATCCGTTTCATAAGGGCATAATCTGTAAAAGATTTCCACGGTTGAATGTTTCAACTCAGTACTTTTGCTGCTCTGACACTGAGACTTGTCCCGTTGTCACATAAGATGGCGATGTACAGAGAACAAGGTCTGGAGCTCAGGCCCCCTGGTCCTCCCCTGTTCACTACTCAGGGTTGAATCTTCTGTATCTTATTCTCTGAATCAGGAAATCAGGAGCGGAACCTCTCTTCTGAAGTTGTGTTTAATCACATATGTGCACACATGAACACATGCCAACACACACACATACGCACACACACACACACACACACACACACACACACTGCTCTAAAGAGTATGTGCAGTTTGCCTACTTAAGAAATAATTCATAAACACTCTTGAATCCCCCAAAAGGAGTATAGTGAAGTATCCCCCAAATGAGAGGTACAAGGAAAGAAGTTTCTAGAAGCAAAGTAAGAGCCTATTGATTAAAAAATTCATGATCAAACTAAAGGGAAGGAACCAAGGACAGCCAGAAAGGAAACCCACAGTTCATAGAAAATGAAGAGTGTAAGCCACAGACTCAGAGAAGAGAATGTAGCAAAGGGCAGGGGGAGTGGCTGAGTGGTTGAAACTTCTAGAATGAAAGGTTCTGGACAGGAATGGAGCCTGGCATGGACTCAAGCTCCAGGCATACCCCAGGCATTGGTGGAGAACCGGATTCCCTAGAGAAGACAATCTGGTTGGACATAACCCGTTGTTCTCTGAGAGAGAGAGAAGCTCCAATGTGAGCAGTGGTGCTCACCACAGTGACCCAGGGCCCAGTGGCAGGATGCCTGCCCCATGCCCTGACAATTCCCACCTAGGGGAGTGTCTGCCCTGCCTCGGGGCCAGTTCAGGCCTGCCATTGTACACAACAGCCCTTGTTTCCTTATCTAACAAGCAGCTCAATATCCAACCTCGATGGGAACCTAGTCCTAGAGGCACACCTAGTCCTAGAGGCACAGGCACAATGGAGGGGAAGGCTGCCCAGGCAAGCATTTGGAAAGGAGCTGAGATCACAGCAGGCAAAGCAGCCATGAGGGTGTGTCTGCAAGGAATCCTTAGCTGGGTTCGGGAAAGAGGCCAGTGCAGGTGGGCGGGGCACTTCCATAACCAATTTGAACATCTAATAAAGCTGCCTGTGGTGGATAGATGGCTTCTGATTTGACATCTGCAACAGAATAAGGGGCTGCAAATTCAATGAATAGTCTCTGGTCAGAGAAACAAGGTCAAAAGCTTAAGTTTCTGCACTTCCAGTGGTTCCTTGTATCTCCAGTAAGTATACTAAATTAAAAGCCATCCTAGAGTTTTCCCTCCTTCCCTTACCTCCTAAAGGCATTTGTGGTCCCTATGGAGTTTGCAACCTCCTGTAAGGCAGTCAACACTTCTCAAACTCCTTGCTTCAGCTGCAACATTTAGGCATCATGCCTATTATCCTAGGTACTCAGGGAACTCAGATCTGGAGGATCACCAATTGAGGAGGGGAGGGGAGAAGAGGGGAGAAGAGGGGAGGGAAGAAGAGGGGAGGGGAGGGAAGAAAAGAGGAAGGGAGGGGAGAGGAAGGGAGGAGAGGGGAGAGGAAAGGAATGGAGAGGGAAAGAGGGGAGGGGGAGAGTAAAGGAGAGGAGAGGAGGGGAGAAGAGGAGAAGAGAGGAGGGGAGGGAGAGGAGAGGAGGGGAGAGGAGAGGAGAGGGGAGAGGAGAAGAGAGGGGAGGGGGGAGGAAGGAAGGAAGGAAACCTTCATCTCTCTTCCTCGTTCTTCACAGGCTGAGTGGACATCTTTCTGTGGCCAGTGGGCCAGAGCACGAAGCCTCAGCAGTCCAAAGACTGGAGCACCTCTGGAGTTTTCAGCTCACTTTCCCAGAGCCTGCTGACCCCCACCCACCCTGCTCCCATCAGGTTCTAGGATGTCTTTTCTATTGCCAAGCCTTGTGAGATGTCCTGGATGGGTTACAGTAATGTCCATCTCCACATGAGCGATTTAGAAGACAAATGGAATCAGCAACTTAAGGCTTGCTTGGGGCTGCAAGTGAAAGGAAATATAAAGCATAATCATATCTGCAGAGGAAATAATTCCTATGCATAGGAGGTTTAGACAAGAAGCTTGTTAGCCACAGGAAAAGTGAACTTGGCAGCCCCAGAAGAGAGCCCCTGGCCTTCACCTTACAAAGGACTGCATACCTAGCAAAGACAAGGCAGGTAGGGGTCAAACTTGACCCCTACATGCTGGCGTTGTCCCTATATTACTTAGGTGAGTGCAAATTCAACCCTGTGCCTCAGACCATGGCAATGAGGATTAAAATGAGCCATGAAGTGTCTGGCTCAAAGTAAATCAAAGTACAGGACACAGAAAGTGCTGGGAAGATGTTTCTTGCCCTTCCTCCTCCTCCTCTTCCTTTTAATCATAAGTAGAATTGTGCTGCATATAATGAGACTTTGGTCAATGATGACCACGTGTGCAACACTGGCCCGGGAAGGAAATGCCATCCAATGGCAGCGCAGCATCTCAGTGTGTGTAAGTATCCGGATAGCCGCACACCAGAGGGCCTGGCACACAACACATCTCTCCACATCTGTGTGCACCACTGCATGGTACTCGGTGGTGCAGCTGTTAAGTCACTGAAATTTAGAACTTGAAGGATTTTTTTTTTGTCTGTCATGGGTCTTGAACTCTGGGCCTGGGCACTGTCCCTCAGCTCTTCAGCTCAAGGTGAGCACTCTACCACTTGAGCCACAGTACCACTTCTAGTTTTCTGGTGGTTTATTGGAGATACGAGTCTCATGGACTTTCCTCCCAGGCTGACTTTAAACTGCAATCTTCAGATTTCAATCTCCTGAGAAGCTAGGATGACAGGCATGAGCTACTGGCACCTAGCTTGGAAGGAATTTTTTTAAGTCAACTGTACTAAAATTCTCACAAGGAAACTAAAACCAGTATTTATTTCATTTAGTCATTCATTTATTCATATATCCCAAAAGTATTGCCACACCCATAGCTCACGCCTGTAATCCTAACTATTCAAGAGGCTGAGATCTGAGGATCATGGTTTGAAGGCAGCACAGGCAGGAAAGCCCAAACATGACTCAACTGGTAGAGCACCAGCCTTGAGAACAACAAACAAACAAACAAACAAACAAAAAACCAAGTGACAGAGTTCCCATGCTGAGTTCAAGCCCCAATACTGGCAAACAATGAATACTAAATTAGTGAACAAATAATAATTTCAGCTCTCTGTGCCTCAATAACTTCGAAAGTAAATTAGGAAAGTTGTCTGAGGTTCCCTCAAAGATTTGTTACACAATGGTAGCTCTCTGCTTGCCTCTGAACTACTTATCCAATTCCTGATCCTTCAAAACACACATTGTACTCACCGAAGTTCCCCAAGAAAGAACAAATTAATGCCTATTCATCATCCATCCAAGAGAGCCAAGCCAGATTTCTGTTGCTATCACTCAGACTGTAAGAAAATACAATACTCCCTCCAGCCCCAGAAGCCAACAGCGAGACTTCCTGTGCACGGAACCATTTCAACTAATTACAAGCCTCTTGGCTCAGGTGAGCCATGGCAAGATGCCTGCAAACCAGTTGATTAGCATGAAGGAGTTGAGGAGGACACATGCCCTGTAGTGTTCAATAGGACCGACGATTGTAACCCCAGGGGATTGGCTCTGGACCCCCACCTCTTCAATGACGCCCACCCTCATAGGCAGTGATACCTCATTTGTATGCAACGCCACAATCCTCTTACACAATTTAAATCGGCTCTGGTCAGTTATAATGCCTGGTATGGTAAAATGCTGTATAATTAGTCTTTTATCATGTTTTTAATTTTTAATGCTTCAAATTAATCTTAATGCACCTATATATGCATTTAAATATGAAAATACAAACCTATGAAAATAGATCATTAAACCTTTTGACTTTATTAGCATATAAAATTACACAATATTTATATGTAGGTATAGGTGTACATATACATATACTGTATCTACATATGTGTGTAGATAGATAGACAGCTTTAATTAAATTTACCATCCTAATAAATAGTAACAATCGCCACTGGGTGCATCACTTTAGCAAACTTCAAAGTAGAAAAATGAGCAGCTTTAGCAAACTTCAAAGTAGAAAAATAAGCAAAACTATTGTGTGACTTAATGGCCTCTGTACACTTTTCCCATGTCTAGTCATCTGTACAGAAAAAAGAGGTAGGGTCATTCAAGTAGTAACTAATAGTGGCATTGTTTTCTGACTTAGAATTTGCTTATATATCCAGAAATTATATATCAGTTAATCAGTTTCATATTAATCTAAGGATAGCTAACGGAGTAGACATTACAATTTCAACTACCCCACTCTACCTACATAATTTGCAGCATTACAAGAATTTGAAAGATCAATGATGCTTTTTCAGACGTACCCCTTATAAGTTCATATATTTAATTGGATTCTATATAATTTTAATTTCAAGCCATTTGTTGAAGTAAATCACTAAGTACACAGACACTTAGAATTTTAATTTTTTTCTTTTACAAAGCCTTCAAGAAATTTTAAATCATGAGAAATTAAGCCCAAATCCTATTTTACATAAAATAGTAAGCTAAATAAAATTCAGAGGAAGAAAAACAAGTTGTCTTTACACTAAAGATAAAATTCTCTAACTTTGACCAAGAGGCATCTGTTGATTACATTGCTCACATTGCAGGAATAATTTTTGTGCAAACTGACCTCTGCATTCGTGCATTTTTTAATTATACCCAAAAGCCCCCCGAGGATGCACTGAGAAGGGTGCCATATTTATAAGGCATTGTTCTAGTGCCTCTGGACTCCCAGCCCTCCACTCCTGCTGGTTTCCCCGAGGACTTCGCTCTCCTGCAAACACTAGTACAAGTTCCCGGGGCAGCCCTGGTTCCCTGACTCTCCTTCCCAAGGGCCCTGGCATCCAGGCTGTGATGGCTGTCTGCCTGAAGACACCATTGCAGAAATGGCTGGGACATGCTGAGCTCACTTCCAGACATCTGGCTACTTGGTGTGGATATAGTACTGCTTCTACACCATCAGTTCAGGTGTTGCTTATGTCACAACGTCTAGAGGGTGGGTGAGTGTGTGTGTTTCTGTGTGTGTGTCTTTTTTCCTTTACCAAAAATGTACGAATTCTCTCCCTAGCCACCACATCAACCTCTGAAAAGGTTAGGGGAAAAAACTTTAAATTGGGCTGGGAAGGTGGCTCAGTGGTAGAGTGCTTGCCTTGCATGCATGAGGCCCTGGGTTCGATTCCTCAGCACCACAGAAGCAAAAAGAAAAAAGCCAGAAGTGGTGCTGTGGCTCAAGTGGTAGAGTGTTAGCCTTGAGCTGAAGAGCTGAGGGACAGTGCCCAGGCCCAGAGTTCAGGCCCCACTACCAGACCCCCCAAAAAAACAACAACAAAATTTTAATATCAGAGATGTCACCATGTCCAATGCTCCCATTATGCTATTTCACAACTCAGGCTGACCACCCTTCCCCCCCCCGACCCCCACCCCTGCTAATGCAGGCTGGAAGGGAACAAGAGCAGCGTCCCTCATTTATGAAATGGTCATCATGACGTAATCACCATCCCCTTCAAGAACATTGTCACATGGGGCATCTACATAATTGAGTCTCATACCAACTCTTTTACGTGGCCTTTATTCTTTCCACTTTTATGGTTAGAAAAAGTGAGACCCAAAGGCCTGGAGTGACATCTCCAAATCAGAACACTACAGGTGTGGCCACAAGTCCAAGGTAACTGCCTCCTCCCAGATGCATGGAGGAGTCCCTCTAAGTGAACATCTTGAGCAAAGCCAACCCTCACCATGCAGCTGTGCTTCTCTGTCCAAGGCTGTGGATGGCTTTTACGTTTGTAAATGGTTCAAGGAAATTGAAAGGTAATCTCGGGACAAATGAATAGTAGTTACTTCAGCCTCTGGAAATGAAGTCTAACTAGGACCCAGTCACACTCCTCTATTGATGGAATTAGCTAAGGAAACTTGTCCATTATGAGGATGGTATCCAGCCATTGCAAAAACAATCTACAGAACCTAAAATACATACTGTCTCTCTCTTAGAGAAAAATAATCGTAATAAAGATGATTGATCCCTAAGTGATTAATTATGCAGGTCTTTTAAGAGCAAGATATTTCATTGGAGAGGGCCAGGGAAAAAGAAGGAAAGTAGGCAGGACAAAGGTGCTTCAAAACAAGAGACATGGGTAGGAAAAAAATCCATGAGGCTCTTATCTCTAATTAACCAGCAAAAAGCTGGATGTGGACCTGTCCTAATAAATAAATGAATGAACAATTTAGAAAGAAAAACCAAATTATGCAAGGAGGGTCATGGAGTAACCTCGGCTCTTGGAGCCTCCAGGCAGAGGATTTCCTCATCTACACAGGAGCCCTGCTGTCCTGAGCTCACAGAAGAGAGAAAGTGGGGGCTGTGAGCAGCCTCCCTGCTCACCTCTCACACTGGCTGTGCTCACTGCCAGGGAGGCAAGACACCTTGATTTTGTTTCTGTTATTATTATTATTGTTGTTGTTGTTATTATTATCTTTAAGTAATTGACAAAGGGATTTCAACCCAACATGTCAGTTTATGAGCCCAGTACATTTTAATGTCACCTCTCTCACCATTCTCCTCCATCCCAATCCCACCCATCCCCTCAATTTTCCTAAGTATTCTGGAGTATTATGGCTACATGCTCTAACCCTTCCTCTCTTCATTCATCTGCCCCTCCCCTTGACCTCATCCCTGCCCCTGTTAAACTTGAAGTGCCAGATCTGTCACCAGCACAAGGACAGCCATCTCAGGTCCCCACCTGGCTCCATTGGCTCTTTTTCCCTTCTCACATCTCATCAGGTTGAGCTCAGATGAAAATATCCTGCCAGCCACCTCAGTCAACCCTCACCTTTGACTCCTCAACTAGTACCGTGCTATGCTGGGGACATGCAGGTGGGGCCTGGATGGGTGGCTTCTGAGGGAGAGCTTCACCAGGATGGACTCTACAGAAAGAGCCACAGGCAGACAGGCTGCAGCTTGCTGGGGTGGGTCCTGCCATCCATCTCGCTGAGAAGCCAAATAAACACAGTATATAGTTCTCTCTCTCCTCTCTCTCCCTCTTCCTCCCTCTCTCTGCCAGTAGGGGAGGAGCCAGTCAATGACACACACCATCAGCATCTATGTACAATTCTGGATTAAGTGAAAAATTGAGGCTTTCCTAAAACAACAAAGAAAAGCTTTGCTTGCTGGAATCCATGGAGGAGGAGGGGGGTGGGGAGGGGAAGGTTTGCCAAAAACTAAAAAAAAAAAAATCACAGCAGCAATCCAGGCAGAAAGAAATGGAGCTGCTGGGTGCCAAAATCCCAGCTTCCTGTGGAGAGCTGTGGGGGGGCAGCCCAGCCCCCCAACTCACCCTCAGCCCTGGGTCCCTAGTTAGACAAAGAGCGCAGTGTGTATCTTACAGGAAAAAGAAGAAAAAGATCCTTGCCATTTGTGCAGTAGGTGAAATGTGGAAAATTTGACCACAGGAAATGAATAGCCCCGCAAAAGTGCAGCAGGATTAGTCTTTAGAGTGATATGCCCCCCTCCCCACCCATCCCTGTCCTCAGCCCTGCCCAGGAAAGTCCTTTATTATCAGTAGAATCATGTCTTGTGCCACATGAAAGGTCGTTTCAGGTCATCTTGGAGATGAAAGCACCCCCCCCAACATGTTTTTGAAGGTGCTGGAATTGGCGAGTTTGCATACCTGTGCAGAGAGAGAGAGAAAGAGAAAGAGAGAAAGGGGGGTGAGTGGAGAGAGAGGGGTGGGACCAGCATTCTAACAAGAACTTACCAATGCCAGAAAGATGCAAGAAATGTTTCAAAAAGCCAAATGTTGTTTATCATTGTGTGATCCCCAGAGGGATAAGTAGAATTTCTAATTGTTCTTGTCCATCCACAATCTCGGGGGGGGGGGGGGGGGGGGGGGGAGGTGGAGGGAGGGAGGGAGGAGAGAGGGAGGAAAGAGGGAGGAGAGAGGGAGAGGGAGAACAGTGGGAGGAGAGAGGGAGGAGCTGAGGAAGAGGGAGAGGAGAGAGGGAGGAAAGAGGGAGGAGAGAGGAGAGAGGGAGGAGAGAGGGAGGAGCTCCTATTGCCATTGCTAAAGCTCATGTTCTAGAAACAAATGCTATGTATTTGAGGGGGACTGTTGGGTGCTGGCTGGGTTCTGTCCAGGTGGAGAAGGGGGTAGGACAGAGCCTAGAATGGATGAGATATGGGGGTGAAAGCTTGAGAACCATCCTGGTATGGAGGTGCTGTTTACGGGTCTCTACAGCCAGCACAGATTTCTTTGTTTGGAGATTAGGGAAGAAAGAAGAGGAAAAAAAAAAGAAAAAAGAAAAAGCTTGCATGCATTTGTTTTCTTTTGCTGTCTACTGGTAAGGGATGGCCTTGGTTGTTGTTGTTGTTGTTGTGTTTTGATTTTTAAATCTACCAAAGAAGATGCATTTTCCTCCTTCGGGTTTTTAATTCAATGCCATTTCAATAAATACAGTTGGCAGTCTCTGAATTCTTGCCAAGTACAATTTTACCCCCTTTCTTTTTGTTCCCAATGCTACTTTTCATCCTCACCATTTTCCCTCTAAGAAACAAAGACTCTCCCACCTCCAATACCACAGATGCCAACAGTATTCCACCAAGGAGTGGGAGGTTTGGGTCATAAATCGTTTACTGCCAGATTCCAGAAGTCTCTACATGAACATCCCTCCATCAATTCTGTATCCCATGGTAGCCTCTGCGTCTCCTCCTCCCCCTAATAGACAAGTTTCACCTTCCACCCCTACTCTTACCACACCCACCCACAATCCAGACAGGAAAGACCCATCACAGAGATGGATCTCTTATTCAACCTGTCCTGGAGAACAACTGGACAATGGACATATGCAGGGTGCAGTCATCTCCATGAACAACCCCTGCTAGACACAGCCATCCTGCAATGCCTCCACACATCCCTCAACACACTTGCCTCACTCCATCATAAAAGTAAATCTGACCCCGTGGGTCAGCCCCTGTATGGTGCTGACTTACCCCAACTTTCCTTGGCCCTGTTCATGGAAAGATGTCACAGGACAGTTCTAGGCAGCTACAAGGGCATCCCAAGGGCATAGCTTCTAAACCTGGCTCTAAATGAAGACTTCATGAGCAACATTAGTTTTGATGTTTCAACAACATCAAAAGAGAAAAATGGGAAGGTGACAGAGCATGTTCTCAGGCTAGTTATTGACAATATTCGAGTCTATTTCTGATTATATTCACCAAATCTACCATTTTTTTATTGATTTGACCATTTTAGCAAATGATATGTGTTAAGTCTACAAATATGGAGCACCAGGCCAATGGCCATGCATAGGGGCTTTGTCTGCATTGGTGCACTAGGGTGGCATCGTTCCTCAATCAGTGTAAGTTACATCCACATCTCCAGATTTGTTTCCATGAACTATACTAGAAAAATGCATCTTAAACAAAGACAGATATATACTATCATAGATACAAGATCATATATAGTGATACAGACTATATATCATTGTATGATTCAATTCATACAGAGCTAAAGGCATAAAAATAACTTAAATGGATATTGTTCAAAATGGTGGTCATTCTGGAAGGTAGCACCTTGGAGAGACCTTAACTTATAAGGCACTTTTTGGAGTGCTGAAAGCGTTCCATTTCCTGATGGGAGTGGTATGTATAGGGGGACTCATGTGTATAATATTTTGCCATTGGATTTTATACTTTCCAGTATGTGAGTCATTCCTCACCAAAAAGAAAGAAATCTACCAAGTAAGTTCAGTGATCATTGGTGACTTCTTTAAAATCCATTATTTTTGCCAACTTCAAAAAAAATCTGTAGGGAAAAGAAAATGGATTCTTTGCCCTGTTCATTATGAGAACAAAATCAAATGTGAATAATTTAGTGACAGGTTGAGGTTTGACATCTCAGAGCATTTGGGGCCTAAATTTTTCAGAAGCTCTCTGTTTCACAGTTCCCGTTGGCACTCCAGGGCTTCACACCATCAGAATTCAGATATCTGCACTTGGCAATTTTATATGTGGATGTCTACACATCACGTTCTAACAGCACATCAAAACTCGTTATGTTGGAAGCATGTTTGTTATCTCAAAATAGCCACCTTCTTAACCACCCGCCTCCACCGAATTCCTTCACCTTGTTCTATTTTTGTGTCAGAGAATTTCTCCTCTTCTCATTACCCGCTTGGAAATTTGTCTTTGAGTAACTCAGCTGTGCTTTCATACTGACTTTCCACATCTCTCACATCCTTCTCTTGGCCACCCCTCCTATGAGCGTATTAGCAATGAACACCTAATTAGTGTTCTGGTTCCTGTCTCTGCCTCCACAGCACCACCGGGGAAATCTTCCCTCTGTGCTCCTGACAGTCCTCTGCTGCTGCAGCACAAAACCCGTCCTCCATGTGATATTCAAGGCTTCCTGTAGCCTCCTCTCCCCACACCTCCACCACAACCTTACTGTCCCTTCCTGTGCTGGTGAGGTGCATACTCCTCCCCCACCACCCCTGCTTGTGCCTTGAATCCTTCCTTTCTATGACATCCAAATATTGCATACCCCCTAACGACAAAACATTCACAGTCCCCCTGAGATGATTTCTGGGAAATGGCTTTCCCCATTGAAATGCCTGTATGGTTCTATGAGTGGTCAGGCAGGTAATTCTCACCTATGCCAATGTCTCCCAGTGTTCGCTGCCCCTTTTATATTGTGGTTTTGTTATCAGTGGTGGCACACATCAGTTTATAAATACAATGCATCTTGATCATGCCAACCCTTCATCATTCTCTCCCAACCCTCCCAAAACCAGCCCTGTTCTGAATTCTTGGTTTCACAGAATACATGTTAAGTATTATGGTTGCCTTCCTCTCTCCATTCATCCACCCTCCCTCCCCTTGACCTTCTCATACCTTTAAAGTGCCAGTTTCCTGGTATTCATTTCGTTGGACTATGAGTTTGTTTTCCTGAGGAATTTTACCATCCGAATTCTCCCCTGCAAATACCATACTTCAGTTAATACATCTGTTTACACTTGCATACAAACTGTGTCTGTTTACTTGTACACTTATGAATTAGTTTCTCATTTCCATGTGTGAGAGGCCTTGTCTTCACAAAGTAAAATAAAAAAAATTCCAAGTTGATGAACTCCAAAGCCAAGTGTTATTTTTCACTATAACTCAAGTGTCTCAATGAAGATCTGCTCAGAAGTAGAATTCACAAATTACTAAGTTTTAAACATCAGCAGGGAATCTATGTTATGTTTGCATTGCATTTAAATTGTCCTTACTAGGATGTATACCAACAAAAGAATGATGACCCTTTATGTTTGCACAGGCTTATGCCCCACCTATACTATCTCCTGATTCCCCTACCTTTCAAGTGAAGACAGCAGCTTTTATTGGGGCCATTTCTTAACAGAGCAAAGCCACATTCTGGAGACAGACAGTCCAATTCCCTTTGGAACAAAGTGGTGAGTGCAGAAACAAAGTTTTCCAACTCTGGCAGACCTGAAGTCAATGCCAGTTCATGTGATTACCTGCCCCTGAATTATTTCTTGTGTAAGAAGATGGGGCTGCAGAGGTGCCCACCTCCTATGTGTTGTGAAGATGATTTGAGGAAATGCCGGCATCAGGTGCTGTGCAGAGGAAAAAGTCATCAGGGGCACAACTCCCATGCTGTACCCAGAACCTCTCCCTACACAGCCTCCCCCCATGCCCCCACCTAGCCCCCACTGCTCCCACTGGGCCCCTCCCTACACCACTACCCCCCACCACGCCCCCCATCCCCACCGCGTGGGCCTCCCCACTCCCTGCTGGCCAGTCACCCCCTGACCTGGGCTGCCCTCCAGCCGGGCCAGACACCCCTCCACCACTAATGGGATACTGGTTGCACAAGGCCTCTGCCGGCTCTGCAGGCCGGGGCGACAGCGCCCTCCAGCAGCCGCTTGCAGAGCAGCACCTGCCGTCCTGTCTAGGGGGGGCAGGCCCGGAGCCTGGCCGGGCAGCTCCTCCTGTCAGCGTCCCCTCCAGGCAGCGTCCCCACCTGACCAGGCACAGGGCCTTGCCCGGCCTCCCTGCCGGTGCCAAGCGCCCTCCTCGCAGGATGCTCTGAGATGAGGGTGAAGTTGGTCCAGTCTGCCTCTAACTGAGAGCCTCCGACCTCTGCCTCCGGAACCGCGGAGTGGTGGGCGTTGGGTGGTCAGGGTGGGGGCCAAGGCTGGGCTGGGCCCTCCCACCCTTGGCCCTGCTGACCCAGCGACCCCACGACCCCGGCCCTGCAAAGGGCAGCGGGTGACCCACAAGCTCCGTGCTCCGCTCCCTGGAGAGCCACGGAAGGGCGGCCGGGTGCACAAGGCAACTTTCACACCCAGCACTCACACCACAAACACTATCACACACAACACACGGTCACGATCACACCACACACCACACACACCACACATGCTCTCACACACATTCAATCACACCACACACACTACACGCTCACACTCATTCAATCACACCACACACACGCTCACACTCACACACCATACACCACACTCACACCACATACTCTCACACGCACATTTAATCACACCACACACAATACATACACTCACACTCACTCAATCACACCACACACACGCTCACACTAACACCACACTCCCACCGTACACACCACACACGCTCACACTCAATCACCACCAACTACATTCACACCATACACGTTCACACTCATAATCACACTACACATACCACACACTCTCAATCACACCACCCCCACACCACACACACCACTCACAACACACATGCTCATACTCATACCACACACCACACACCATACACGCTCACTCAATCACACCACCCACACCACACCTACACCACACTCATACCATACACACACTCACACTCAGTCATACCACACTCACACCACAGACACACTCAGTCATACCACACACACACCACTCACGCTCACACTCACCACACACCAAACATACCACACCCACTACACTCTCACTCACACTCAATCACACACACCACACATGCTCACACTCAATCACACCACCCACACACCACATACACCACTCACACCACACATGATCACACTCATACCACACCACACATACCACACACACACCACACACGCTCACACTCACACACCATACACCACACACTCTCACACTCACATTCAATCACACTACACACACCACATATGCTCACTCAATCACACCACACACACGCTCACACTAACACCACACTCACACCATACACACCACATATAATCACACCACACACACCACACACCACCCACGTTCACACTCACACACACACCACACACTCACACACCCCCCGGTCCGTCACCTGGAATTGTAAGATGTTAATGGAACAAAAGCATAGAACGCAAAGGCTGACATGGCAAACACATGCTCAGTCACCTATAGACCTGATACCAGTTGGATCTATAGGTGACTTTGAAGCTCTTGAGTGCAACCGTCGTAGACAGATGATCTCATAGAATAAAATGTTGTTTCAAGGTACAATTTTATCTATTTAGACAGATGCTTTCACATCCATGTCAAGACACTCATGATGGGAAATGTGTCCATTAAACATCTAATAACTTTCCCACACATGTAACAGTGCTGGGTACATAAAACAAGGACTTTCTTTATTCACAGAGTGAATACAATAGTTTGTGGCAATTACAGATAAAAAGTACAAAAGAATTATATAATACATTTTAACAATGAAAAGATAACATAGCATGTAAAAAGTTCTCAAAGGTGAGAAAAAGCAGCTTTGTCCAAATGGAAAAAAAGGGTAAATTTAAGGATTAAAGAATGTTCAGCTGGGTACCAGTGGTTCACGCCTGTAATCCTAGCTACTCAGAAGGCTGAGATCTGAGGATTGCAGTTCAAAGCCATCTTGGACAGGAAAGGCTGTGAGATTCTTATCTCCAATAAACCACTCAGAAAACCAAAAGTGGCCCTGTGGTTCAAGTGGTAGAGCACTAGCCTTGATATGAAGAACTAAGGGTCAGAGTTCAAACCCTACGACCAAAAAAAAAAAAAAAAGAATGTCCAATTTGTTGCTACGTCCATTTTTAGGTTTATTCATGTTCTTCCCTATTTTTAATATCTTGTCTTAATAAGTGGACTTTTATTGATGAGTGAGAAGCTAAACTTCATAAAGACCACCTCTCATAATTCTTTGACCTTATTAGAAAAACCGGCATGATGATTATACATAGTAAGAATTTTGGGACTTCCATGTGACATGTGACAGTATTTACATAGTTTGAGTGTAAGTGGCAAAATAGAGAAAAACATGTTTAAAATAGCATCAATACCAGGACAGGAAAAAAATAATGAAGAGAAACACAGTAATTCCTATTGCATGAGAAAAAAATACACAAATTGGGCAAAAAAAAAGTGTCAGGGGCTGGGAAGGTGGCTCAGTGGTAGAGCGCTTGTCTTGCATGCCTGAGGCCCTGGGTTTGATTCCTCAGCACCACATAAGCAAAAAGAAAAAATCCAGTGCTGTGGCTCAAGTGATAGATCGCTAGCCTTGAGCTGAAGAGCTGAGGGACAGTGCTCAGGCCCAGAGTTCAGGCCCCACGACCAGAAAAATTAAAGAGAAAAAGAAAATTTGATACACACTATAAAAATCCTGAACTGAAGCTGGGCGCCAGTGGCTCACACTTGTAATCCTAGCTACTCAGGAGGCTGAGATCTGAGGATCACGGTACAAAGAAAGCCCGGGCAGGAAAGTCCATGAGACTCTTATCCCCAATAAAAACCACTAGAAAACTGGAAATGGTGCTGTGGCTCAAGAAGTAGAGTGCGCTCACCTTGAGCTGAAGAGCTCAGGGACAGCACCCAAGCCCAGAGTTCAAGCCCCACGACCGACCCCTCCAAAAAATATCCTGAACTGAACATAGCATATATGTATATATGTGAAATAACATGGCAAAATTCCTTTGTGTAATACACACTTAAAAAATGAATGATAGGAAAGTAATATAGGCTCTTCTGGGTGATCAGGTACTAGCAGGAGGGAAGAAGGCCAAGGAGAGGGCAAATTAAGTACTTTACACACATATGAAAATAGAATAAAACTTATTTTCAATTATTTGTATGCATGTATGGAAATGTCTGAGAGCTAATATAGTAGAAGCCAGGCACGGGTGGCTCACGCCTGTCATCCCAGATACTCAAGAGGCTGAGATCTGAGGATCGAGGTTCAAAGCCAGCCTGGGCAAGGAAAGTCCCTGAGACTCTATCACCAATTAACTACCAGAAAACTGGAAGTGGTGCTGTGGCTCAAGTGGTAGAGCTCTAGTGTTAAGCTGAAGATCTCAGGGATGGTTCATAGGCCCAGAGTTCAAGTCCCACAACTGACAAAAGAAAGAAAGAAAGAAAAAAAAAAGACAGTACATTTGGCTTTAAATCTAATATATTAAACTTTATTCTTAGGAGTAAATAACCAAGCATTTCTCAGTTTTCTGAGGTCTCTTTAGCAGTGTAATAATTTCAGTAGTTTATCTAGACATAAGTCAAGGTTTATCCCATAAATAAGAACGCAATTTAATCCAAAATTACTAAGACTCTTAAATGCCATCTCATTTTCCTCTAGCTATGATGGTATTTTTTCCTCCAAGACTGAATAAATAATACTAAACTAAGTGGGTAGCCAATGACTCACCTGTGCACTTGAAAATTTCACTTTTGGATTGTTATCTATCTCCCATAAGCCTTCATTGAAATCTTTTTGTTTATTTGGTTTGCCATACTTTTCCTTATTTTCTGAGTAAGGAAATATAACCTTTGGTCCTAAAAAAGCACTAAAACAGACGAAGATAATAAGTGCAATGCAACCTCAAATAAATATATACATATTACATTACTAAAATAACACTATTATATGATGCATTTTATAAAATACAAATTAAAGGGAAAACAAGGATATAAAGCATGATGAATTCATTTCAATGAACACAATCTCACCAAGACATGAGACGGCTCTAAGTACTGGCAGAACAAATGTTGGAAAAGTTTTTTGGGAGGAGTACATGTGCAGATATTAGGGGTTGAATTCAGAGCTTCCCACTATTGCTTAGCTTTTTCACTCAAGGCTATAGTCACTCTACTACAGCCATAGTTCCACTTCCAGCTTGGAACACAAGAGAGCCACACAGACTTTTCTTCCCAGGCTGGCTTAGAATTTTGATCCTCATATCTCAGGCTGAATAGCTAGGAGTATAGGTGTGAAACACCAGTCACCTGGCTTCTAAAAGATTTTTAGGTTCCGTTTCTTTGCAGAACAATAAATGTTTTCTGTTTAGGGGTAGAGATAAGGTAGACTATATTTTATTCCAAATACTACTGTTTTTTTTTTTCATTTACAATACTAAGGATTGAATCCAGGGTCTCACAGAAACAAGTCAAGCACTAAACCACAGAACTACATGTCAATCTGATATACTTTATTAATTCGGTAATGAGTTCCTAGATTCATAACACCATCTCATGTACATAAACTTTTTTTTTAGTACTGATCCTAGGCCTTGAACTCAGAGCCTGGGTGCTGTCCCTGAACTTTTGTGCCCAAGGCTACAGCTTTAGGCCACTTGAGGCATAGCTCCTCTGGTTACTGGAAATGGGATTCTCATGAACTTTTCTGCCCAGACTGGCTAAGAACCTCAATTCTCAGATCTCAGCCTCATGAGGCCATTAGAGGCAGGAATCACCAGCACCTGGTCTCATTCAGTTTAATTGAACAGGCTTTTCAGGCCCAGAGTTCAAGCCCCATGAACGACAAAACAAAACAAAACAAAACAAAAAAACAACAATTTCTCCCCCAAACTGGACAAAGCCAGGCTGGGGAGAAAAAAAAATCACCAAGTCTGAATAGCCAGCAAAGAGATGGTCTGGAAGCATGGTTCAAGTGGTAGAGAACCAGCCAAGCAAACGAACCAAGCTCAACGCCTCAAAGCTCAAGCTCAAACTCTAGTATTGTGAAAAAACAGAAAGTATCTAATTTAAACTTCATTATATACTTCTAATTAAATGTGAACAGATTTTCATGTCAGTAAGTATTTAATACATTTTGCTAAATGGATCTATCAATCTATTGTTTGAGCACTTTTTCTGTGCCAATGAGGGCTTGAACTCAAGGCAAGGCTTCATACACTTGCTGTCTTTTTTCTGCTCATAGCTGGTGTTCTATCACTTGAGTTACACACTCCAATCTGCTTTTCTGCTGGTTAATTGGGATTCCCAAGCACTTTTCTTTGGGCTTCAAACCAAGATACTCAGATCTCAGTTCTCCTAAGTAGCCAGGAGGCTGCAATATTTTAAGAGTCTGGGACCAGTGGCTCATGCCTGTAATCTAGCTACTCAGGAGGCTCAGTCTGAGGATGTAGGGTTGAAGCCAGCCAGGCAGAAAAGTCCAAGGGACTCTCCAATTAACCAGCAAAATCCTGGAAGTGCAGGTGTGGCTCAAGTAGTAGAACACACTAGGCCAGTGAAAAAGCCAAGCAAGAGTATAAGACCTTGAATTCAATATTCAGCATCAGCACACAAAAAATAAAATAAATATTGTAACAGTAAATATACTGCTCAATGTTTGATCTTCACAATCAATTCCAAGTATAGGTGGGGTAAAGGATATGTTCAAGACTGATAAGTCAAAAACAAAGCTGATAAAAAAGAACTGTTCATGGGGGTACAATCCCCTAAGATTCCTGAATGGTACATAAATTAGCCTAGAGACCGCACCACTAGTTACCAAGGAACACCTTATTGTGGCTATGATTATGGTTTTCTCTTAGAAATATTCCATTTTCAAATGGCCTACAAAAAGTGTTTTATATGCAAAATGGAAATAGGACATAATCTTAATTACGTTTTGATGGCAAATACAAAAAAATTGTGAAGCCAGGAACCCATGAATCACACCTGTAATCTAGCTATTCAGGAGGCTCAAGCAGAAAGGCCATGAAATATTTATCTGCAATTAACTTTCAAAAAGGTAGAAGTGAAACTGTGGCTCAAGTAGCAGAGCACCAGCCTTGCACCAAAAACAAAAACACTAAAGGAAAATGCCTAGGCCCTGAGTTCAAGTGCTGGTACCAGTTCGACAAAGATATTAAAGGGAGGAAAGGGAAGATGGAAAGAAGGGAGGGGAGGGAGAGAGGAAAGGGAGAGAGAAAGGACAGAATGAAGGAAGGAAAATTGTGAAAGTTCAGAGGAAAAAAACCATCAGAGCACAACAGGTTTAGAAATTCTAAAATATAAAAATATTATTCTTTCTCTTTAGTGGTTACATTGTAGAACTTTCCTTTTATTATTTGCTTTTTAAAAACAATGAAAAAATTAAGCGGTAAATTCCAAATCTAACAGTAAACTTATGTGGATTGAATTTCTTTTGCAAATACATAGAAAAGCAGTTATGTCTCTGATTTTACCTTTTTACTAAACAGTATGGATGCCCATAAGAAAGTCCACACAAAGTCACCACAAACTTAGAACTTTTAAGTCAAACCAAAGGGGCCATAATCAAAATATGAAGGCCTATCAGAGACAAGTACATCAAGATCAAGTCATTTATCTTTGTTAAGTAGTATTTTCTAAACAAAACGTTTCATTTTCAACTTATCAACTCTAACTTGCCGCTTCATTTACCTATTATAAAATCACAAAATATGAAACAGAAATCTTAAAAAGGATGTTTACTAAAATTTTATAACAGGCACGAGTGATTCACACCTGTAATCCTAACATGTTGGGAGGGTAAGATCTGAGGATCATGGGTAAAAGCCCATGAGACTTTTACAATTAACTGCCAAAAATTTAGAATTGGAACTACAGCTCAAATGGTAAAGTACAAGCCATGAGCAAAGAGAGAGAGAGAGAGAGAGAAAATCAGAGACATCAGAGACAGTGTCCAAGCCCTGAGTGCAAGGCCCAGGGTTGGCTCAATAAATAAATAGATGCTATGACAGTAAAAGGTAGAATGTTGGGGAAAGAAGACCAGCAGAAGGAGAAAGGATAAGCTGGGTGCTGGGGGCTCATGCCTGTAATCCTACATACTCAGGAGGCTGAGCTCTGAGGATTATGGTTCAAAGCCAGCCCGGGCCAGAAAGTCCATGAGACTCTAATCTCCAATAAATCAGCAAAAAATTGGAGTAACATTGTGGCTCCAGTGGCAGAACACTAGCCTTGAGTTGAAGAGCTGAGGGACAGAGCCCGGGCCCAGAGTTCAAGTCCCACAACTGACCCTCCCTCCAAAAAAAAAGTAACATAATTTCAACAATATACATTATATGCATGTATGAAACTACAACTATGAAACCTCTGTAAATTTACAGTAATTAAAAATTATATGCATACTATACACTACATATACTATATAGTATTTTTAAAGTTTCTAAAGCTGAACATTAATAAAATTAAGAATAAGAGATAAAAGCAGCAAAGTTTGGAGAGTTTGGAGTTTGGAGAGTTTGAAGACATTCTCTCAATTAGCAAAACTAGTCAGCAAAATTCAAACTGAGCTGATCTAAACTTAGTAACACTACAATAACAGCCTTAGAAAAAATATGCAATGTTACTATTAATTTATAAATCCCAGCAAGTATTGCTCCCAAAACAAGTCTTTCAAAGCCATACAATTCTTACTAACATTTTATTCAATACATACATAGCATTAGTCAAGGTAATTATTTATGAAAGCACCTTAGCTGTGGCCTAAAGTTCTAAGATAGATGATATCCCTATTTTACAAATTCAGAAGGACACAAAGGTAAGTAATTTGCTGAAGGTCACATAAAATAGGCAAATGCGACTGCTGTGGTCTACTTGAATTAAATCCTGTGTCAAGTGTTACAAAACAAATTCATCATCAACCCATGACTTTACTTTCCCACCTTTTGGGAGGTATTGACTTTGCAAATGTAAATGGTATACTTAAAAGAACACTGATAATAGCTGGGCACCAGAGGCTCCTGCCTATAATCCTGGATACTAAGTAAGCTGAGAGGATGAGAGCTGAGGATCACAATTTGAAGCCAGACCAACAGGCAAGACTATAAAACTCTGACCTCCAGAAATGAAGCTATGGCTCAAGTGGTAGAGTGCTAGCCTTGAATAGAACACCCAGGCCCTGAGTTCAAGCTCTGGGACTAGCACAAAAAAACCCCACTGAAGATCAAAAACATTAAAGGGGTGTGCATGCAGCAGCAGCAGCAGCAGGATCTCTCAGTGGCTCCAAGGGACTGTCACACCTCATGCTGGGCTGTAAATTCCTACACAGACTGGCTAAGGATACATTGCATAGGCTTGACAGGCTTTAATCCCGCTGGTTTTTAAGACCTTTAAACAATAGCCCAGGACAATTTACCAAAATCACAACTTTTTTTACTAACCAGATATTTTTGTAAACAGACACAGAAGGCTTAGTCTTGTAACCATCTCCAACAGATGCAGTCTCAACACTTGCACACCTGTTAACACTATTTTTTGTGCTTTTTTTTAAAAAAATTATTATTATTTTATCTATTTTGCCTCGTTTTTCTCAAACTGACTCTGGACTCTTGATCTTAAAAGGGGGTAGAAGGGCGAAGGTCCATCTTCTGTAACTTTTTCAAGCTGACTTCAAGGGCGTTGATCCTACCTAGCCAGGAACCTATAACCTTAGCCTATTTTACAAAGAGGTTATCAGGGTTAGATGTCATTAAGAACAATATTTTAACTTTTGACAACTGCACAGACCTTTTCTCCAGCTACAGCAGTGTAGCTTGTTTAGCACTCTGGTTTGCAAAAACATCTTTTTGGATGACTTAGGAATGTGATCTCTAGTGACCCTAACAATGCCTGTTACCTTTGCAGGCCTTTAGACATATATCAATGGACTCTCAGGTTTACAAACTTTTTCCTGAGCAGATGAATTTCATGTAGCTGATGTCAGCTCAAAAGTTACGGCCAATTAGAGCTTTGGGCACATAAAGGGGTTGAGATTTAAACTATTCCCCACATTTTATAACATTAACTTTACTATCACAGGGGACTGGCAAGTTCCTGTCCCTTACAAGGTAGTCATTAGCCATGCTTAAAAACTATCTTTCCATGACCTCCCGGCTCTGACCAGTTTTGAAGGACCACACACAAATGACTCTAGGATCTGACATTTCTGCCATCCAAGCAGTGGCTTACTGCCCCTGGATGCTCCTCCATTGCTCTTGTCCAAGGTGTGTCTTCTTTACACTGTGATAAATTCCTCATTGGCATTTCCCTTAGCAGGACTTGAACTCAGGGCCTGAGTGCTGTCCCTCAGCTCTCCAGCTCAAGGTCAGCACTCTGCCACTTTGAGTCCCAAAGTAATTTGCTTGCTCTTTCAGCACTCTGCTGGCTGAGTAGAGGTGACAGTATCACAGGAACCTTTTTCTGCCCGGGCTGGCTTCGAACCAGTTTCAGATCAATGAGTCTTACAAAAGGCCATTTTACTCCAATTGAAAGCAACAAGGTGGTCAATATAGAAGTAGCTTTTAAGCATGCTCTTACCTGAAACTTATTAAAAGCCAAAGTTACATCTAACAAACTTGTAAGAATCCTCTGTGCTTTGCTCTGGGCTTGCTGGAAACTGTTAAAAAATACCTATAAGAGCAAACTAGAATAACAATTATTTTGGTAATGCTAATTTTTCCTTTGTGCACATTGAGGCCAATGTTAAGAACAATTTTACATTTAAACTTTATATCCAAAAATCCATTTCTATTTTTTTAAAGTCTCTTATTAACCACCTTTAATATTTCATACTTTAGTATTCATTTGCACTTTTAAAAAAATCTCTTAAAATCTTGAGGCCAAGTTGTCATTCATTGTCTCTTGGCTGCGTGTTTTTACACATTAAAACTTTTAAACTCAAATACAATTTTTCCTTAATGCAAGCATTACAGTCACCATCACATACCACGAAGCTAGACTTAAAACCTTTATAACTTTTAAAAACATCCTAATTGTAGAACATAATTGAAAGCAAGTCACATTATACAAATAAACTTTTCAACTCTCTTTTTAAGTCCAAGGGGCAGTTTTAGCAATACTACAGATCATCACATCACTAATTTTAACCTTCATATTTCAGTGTCTATCTACAGGGAAAAGGGACAGAACAAAGATGGGCCACTTGGCTCCTCCTATGGAATGGGCACATACCCAATCTGACTCTTTAGGGTTAGATGAACTGCATTTGTGCCAGCTTGCCCTCTTTCACCATGCGTGGACTCCTCCCAGGACCTGTCCCACCATGCATGACCAGCTGAACTGCACTTCTGCCTGTCCACTCCTTACCTCTAAAGATAGGTCTTCTAAGTTTTCCCTTTTCTTATCTCTTGGTTCACGAATGAAATACACAGTTTTAGACAGACAGAATACGTAACATCTTTGACAGTGTTAAACTAACCTTTACATTTAAATTTCTAATATTTATCCCCAAATTTTAGCCAAGGGAACTAAATCCCAAACTGCCAATGCATTTTTGTTAAGCCAGATAACTTGATTACAGTATAAACGGCCTTATGCATTTTAAAATATTAGTTTTAAAAATACCAGATTTTCTAATTTGCAAGTTAAAGAATCTTTAAAAAGCCATTTAAAACAATGTGAAGATTCTTTAAAAATTTTGGTAATGTCCAGACCTCATAACCTTTTATATTTTAAATTTAAACTCACCAAATTGTTACAGCATGCTGACAATTCTTATCTTTAAACATGTTCACACACACACACAAAACACTCACACAGCATGCAAAAATCAAAATCAGTTGTACGTACACTATTTAAAGTTTTTAAACAAAAATTTAAGACAGTATTTCTTTTAAACTAGGTACCTTTGTTGGGCTTCATTTTCCCAGAGCTTGCTTGTTTAGCAAGGCAATTCACTAATTAGTCTTTTGAATTCCTTCTGTCAGAGGAAGGCTGGGGATGGGAGGGATCACCTGAAACTAAACTGGCCTGATTTTTACCCAATTTTAGACAAGAGCACTTTACAAATTGTTACATTGTCAGGACTAGCTGAAAAAGTCCAAACCAGGCAAACAGCCTTCAACACCCTCCCTGACTGCAGCCTCCACAAGGAGAAAATGTAGCCTGAGGCTTGAAGGGAATCAAACTAGATCAGCAACCTTCCATGCCTCACAGGGAGGGTGGGCATAGCAGGCCTGTGACAGAGCCCAGCCAGAGGCTGGAACTTTTATTCCCCTAGAGATGTTCAAATAAAAAACACAAACACAAATAAACACAAAAACCAAGGATCCACATTTAAAACTGGTACCAATTCTAAAAAAGAACTAGACAAAAACCAAAGGCTGAGTTTGGGGACTAATGGACCCCCAGCTCATCCCTACCAGAACTCTGTGCTGCTCCCACTCAGCAAGCTGAATCCAGAGTCTGCTGAGTGAGCCTGCCACTCTCACTCAGACCTTCCCTACCCCAGGAAACATAGAACAGAAAACACACCGAAGTAAACAAGACAGACAAATGGCCACAAAGACAAAATCAGGTCTCAGTGAATGGGGTGACATCTCAACTCCACTTATCGGGGGATTCAAACCTCCTCTACTCATTCCAGAGAATTTTTCTTTTAGATTCTTCTGAGATCTCCAGGGAGCACAGGAGGCATTTCAAAGGGGTTATACCACTCAGGTGTGACTCGCAGCACTCCATTAAATGAATATACCCCTCTCTTTTACCCCTTTGAAATGAACCAGCAGGAGGTTGAGAGGAGTAAGTTTGCTTTGTCCTTGCCCCATCTCTATAAACAAAAGTAGCCAGACAAATACACCAATGACTAGGAGGGAAAAATAGGTTAGATACCGACACCACGGGCATCGCCGTGGATTGGAGATGTCAAAACACTGGATTGTGGCATCTCCGGGGGGGTCGACTGGGCCTGTTAGGAGGGGGGTCAATTATCCCAAAAGGTTGAAAGATTGGGGGCTTAGGAGATTGGTGGGAGTCATCACCCCCCAGAGGGTGGGTGAAGTTGCCGCTCGCAGTTTCCACAATGAAGGAATAAAATTTAGACTTAATTATAAGGAGGAAGGGCACTGAGCTGCGGGCCGGTATCAGACGGCGAGTCTGAAAAAGCAACGGGATGAAGAATGGAGTCGGGGGTGTGGTCACTCCAGGCGCTCTGATGTAGGGGCCCTCGTGCGTGTGTCACAAATCACTGGATGCAAAGACATCCATCCCTATTGATGCTCTAGCGAGGTCCTCCTAGTTCCGCCCAAGTGACAGTCCTAGAGCCTGACCAATCATGGGCTGCACAAAGTGAACAAGTTTGTCAGATAGACTCAAGCAAGTAAAGAAGGTCAAAAAAGAGACTGCATAAGCAGGCCAGAAAGCTCGGTAGACACCAGGGTGCGACCCTGAGTAGCAACAAAGACCAGTCCCAAAAGCATAAAGTACCTCCTAAGACAATTAAAAACCAGTCATAAATCAACATACCAACACAGAGACACACAATGGATGGTCTTAAAAACTACTCAGCGAGGCTGCCACCCTCAATGAGTAGTTCTAAGCATCAACAACACTTAATATGAACAGCGAGCATGTCACACTGCTGGTCGACAGTCTGTTCAGAAGGGCTCTCAGAGAGGACCGGGCACTAGGCGCCAGGCCTCGGGGAGCAGCCCACCAGAGGGTTCAGGGGGACGTCTCCCGCTGACTCTGCTGGCAGCCTTAAAGCGCATCCGCCAAGGCTATTCGCCAGCCCCAAGACCACACCTGCAGGCTTTCAGATGCAAACAGAAGGGCTCTCAGACAGAGAGGACCAGGCACTATGCACCGGGCCTCGGGGAGCAGTCCACCAAAGGGTTCAGGGGTTCAGGGGATGTCTTCCACTGACCCTGCTGGCACAAATACAAAGCTTGCAAGCAACTCTCAAATTGGTTATAACCAGTATAAATCGGCAATGCCTCAAAACTTACCAGACGTTTCTAGCGACTCAATAATCAAGGTATCTGGGTGGCCTGTAAAGGGGCTTCCTGGCCAATGCACCAAATGTAATACCCAGAAACTTGGAGAGCCCGAAAAGACCACCAGGGACCAAAGATCAATGCAAGCAGCAATGAGTCGTTTATTGACGAGCTCGAGCACAGACCCCTCTGTGCACTAATGTCCGAGTGCAGAGAGAGGGCCCCAACACAGGGTTACAGCACCTATCTCTGATCCCAAGCCCGGGTAGGGGTATGGAATGTGTTAACTTCAGCTCCAAATCCGGGAGTGTCTGGGGCTGGAGGGCGGGTAGAATAGCAGCTACATTCTTCAAGCAGGTTAGGAAAACGAACCCTCAAATATGTATTTTAATGTTTTTCTTTCTTTCATGCATGTGTTTCTAACGCATTTAGAAGATTATTTCTTGGTTGCTTTGTATGTCCCTCCCCCACAGTGTAACCCCTGCTTTCACTATATTTGTTGTCAGTATAACATGTGGAGGAGATGGGGACAAACAAGTCGTTTAAGGATTCAGGTGGACCTGTTGCAACAATGAGAAGTACAAAATGTCATGTCAAAACCAGCTTTACAATGTCAGAGGGGGGGGAGGGGGGTATGATTGGGTGGGGGGGAGGGGGGAGGCTGGGAAGGGAGGTGAAGGGTAAACAAAGGAGGAGGCTGCAATGCTTGGTAAGAAATGTATGCATTATCCTGACCATGTAATTGTAACCCCTCTGTACAGTATGTTCTCAAATAAAATAAAATAAAATTAAAAAAAAAAAAGGCAAATACAGGTCTATCTGGTTTATATATATATATATATATTATACATATATTATATTTATAATATATATTATATATTATTTTATATACATAATATATAATATATAATACATAATTTACATTATATTATATGTAATTATATATATAATATATATAATATATAATGTTATATATAATTATATAATATATATTATATATATAATATAATATTATATATATAATATATATTATATAATTATATATAACATAATATAATATATATATTATATAGTATATATAGTGTAAATATAATATATGTATAATATATAAAATATATATAATATATAAAATATGTGTATATTTATATATATAAATATATAATATATAAAAAAATTATATATTATTTATAAATATATATAAATATACACATATTTTATATATTATATATATTATATATTATATGTATAATATATATACTATATATAATATATACTATACATAATATATATTATATATACTATATAATATATATATACTATATATTATATATACTATATATTATATATAATATTATATATAATACTATATATTATATATACTATATATAATATTATATATAATACTATATATTATATATATACTATATATAATATTATATATAATACTATATAGTATATATATAATATATATAATATACATATACTATATTATATTCTATTATATATAATTATATTATATATTATATATAATATAATATAATATTTATATTATATATATAATATATATTATATAAATAATAGAATATAATATATATAGTATATATATAATGTATGTATAATATATAAAATATATAATATATAAAATATGTATATATTTATATATATAAATATATAATATATAAAAAATATAAAATATATATATATGTATATATATATATATATATATATATATCTCATGCTTCTCAGCATGTCCTTTGTTCTCAACAGTGGATGGTCCTGTGGTCATAGCCCACAACATTAGCTTTTCACCTGAGCATTTGTTAAAAATCCAGGCTTACTAAATCATAATCTTCATGTTAACAAGTTCCCAGATGGCTCTAATGAATATTCAAGCTTGAAAAACAAATTGCAGAGGATATTAAAACAGATTGTAAGAACTTACAATCACTTGGATGGGAGCTCCTACACAGCAATGGGAAGGCTGAGGCAGGAGGATAGTTTTGAAGGCCAGCCTATAATAGATAATGAGACTGTGTCTCAAAAATAAACAAAAATTCACATATAGACAGATAAGTTGATAAATTGTAATCAATATTAAAAGAATATATAAGAACATAAATAGAACTTTTTGTTACTAAATGACAATACCAACAAGTGAAAAGGGAGTGGTTATTATGATGGAGGAGGGGATCATCAGGAAATTTAAAAAAAAAGAGTAAAAGCATTGAAGTGTAAATATTGAACAAAGCATGATATTCAGCATTTCCTGCCAATAAATTTTGGCAGTTTCAATTTGTAATATTCTGCAGACAGCAGGTGATAACTTTTCAACAATGAACCAGGGCAAAACCAGGTCAGAGTTTAAGCCTCCACAGAACAAAAGCCAGGATCCCTGGGGGCAGCAGTTCTGAATATGAATGGGGGAGGGGGGAGGGGGAGAAGGAAGGGAATGGATTTGGGGAAGCCAGGATCCCTGGGGGCAGCACTTCTGAATCTGAATGGGGGACAGGGGGAGAGAGAGAAGGAAGGGAATGGATTTCGGGGAAGGTTGGGTGCATCACAGCCACTTCCAGAGTTTTTCTTAACTAAGAGCCGTGCTCCTTCCCCATAGGAGAAAGCAGACTTCCAAACCAGCTGGAGAGAGTGGAAAACCTTAGTGTGGTTACGCTGGAGCATAGCTTACTTTTTCCCCTGTAATCTGGATGTTATTCATCCCATTATACAGATGAGAAAACAGATCCATTAAAAATTAAGCAACCTGTCCAAGGTCTTACGTGGGAGGTTGCCCAGGCAACCTTCCAGTCCTTCCTCCTCCCAGCCATTCCTTTTGGTGATGCTACACAGCTTCTAGATAGGGTAGAGAGGCTACATGGCTGCAGGCACAATGAGCTTGCAATCAGTAAAGGATGCTGCAAATTTCCTAATGATTTCCCTGTATACCTCTGCATGCCCTAGCTTGTTTTCCACCACCTGATCATTCTGTCTAACTCTTTCTGAAATGACTCAGGCCAAAAATCACATCTGGAAAGGCTCTGCTTCATCTTCCAGTGGTGCATACTTACAATCTTTCTTGGTAGTTGTAAACTACTTAGAAGTAGACATCATCTTATGCTTTGCCTATACTTGGCAGATAATCAATTTTTCTAACAAATATTTAAATGGGTGAGAAGAAGCAGGTGATAAACCTTGATGGAAAGATAAGGCATAGAGGGTCAGAGTGCTTGCCTATAATCCTAGCTATCATAGAGGTGAAGGTAGAAGGATCAGGAATTGGAAGCCAGCCTAGGCAAATCAATGTGACCCTGTATTAAACAATATAGAGGGTTGCCCGGCCTCACGCCTGTAATCGTAGCTACTCAGGAGGCTGAGATCTGAGGATCGTGGTCCAAAGCCAGCCCGGGCTGGCAAGTCCGTGAAACTCTTACCTCAAATAAACCACCAGAAAATTGGAAGTGGCACTGCAAGTGGTAGAGCTCTAGCCTTGAGCTGAAGAGCTGAGGGACAGTACCCAGGCCCAGAGTTCAAGCCCCACGACCGACCAAAAAAAATAGAATATAGAGGGTTAAGAATATAGCTCAGTGATAGAGCTCTGGGTTTAATTCTCAGGAACAAAGACACATGCATGAGGATATTTTTTCTTTATGAACTTTTCATGTACTAAGAAGTTAACCCTTTAAAAGCACTGATTTTTTTTTTTAGGACAATACATTCATTTTAATGGAAATCTTTTGCATTGTATTGGCTCCAGTGGTAGAACACTGACCCAGTACATGCACTGAGTTCAAACCCCAGTCCTGTACTCCCCAAAAATTAACAATGACAATCCCTTCCTTTATATTTTAATATAATTATTCATCTTAACACACAATAGTACTAACATACCTTACACTTTGTGGTTTTATAATTATATATATATTATATATATTATAATACTTATAGACATTTCATGTGATGTTTTAAATCTGATGTAAACATAGTGAGAATTAGCAAAAATATAGGGAAATATAACGAAAATAAAGAACATTAGTGAACAAATGCAAAAGTGGTATTCACTATGTTAAAAAGTGAACTATATAACCTGTGGGTGAGGACAGGATGGAAAAACAGAGAAAGGGAAGAGGTGACATTGTCCAAAAGAAATATACTCTTGGGGGCTGGGAAGGTGGCTCAGTCGTAGAGTGCTTGCCTCGCATATATGAGGCCCTGGGTTCAATTTCTCAGCACCACATAAGCAGAAAAAAATTGGAAGTGGCACTGTGGCTTAAGTGGTAGAGTGCAAGCCTTGAGCTGAAGAGCTGACAACACCGAACCCCAGAGTTCAAGACCCACAATGGACAAAAAAAAGTACTCTTTTCCTAACTTAATGTAACTGTACTTCCTCTGTACCTCACCTTTATAATAATAATTATAACAATAAACTTTTGTAAGAATAGTAATCAAAGATCCAATTCAGTCAGAGGCGTGATAAAGTCAGTGTAAGTTTTCCACCGTGAATATCAAAAAGCAATCAGAACCTGGGTGCCTATAATGCTAGCTTCTCAGCAGACTGAGTGTTGGAAATCTCCATTGGAAGGTACCCAGAGCAGGAAATCCTGTGAGACTCTTTATCTCCAATTAACCAGCCACATGTAGGAAGTGGAGCTGTGGCTAAAGTGGTAGAGCACTAGCCTTGAACAAAAATAGTAAAGGGATGCCCAGGCCCTAAATTTAAGCCCTAGGACCAGTTACCCCCCCCCCCCCAAAAAAAAACAATGAGAGCTTTGACCAGTAGGTTAAAAACAACAAAAAAATAAAAAATAGGGGGACAGGGAGGGATGTTGTTGTGGAGGTGGGACGGAAAGGATGGCAGGGGAAAAGACAAAGGAGGAGCCAACAATGCTTGATAAGAAGTGTACTCATGCCTGGCACCGATGGCTCAGTCCTTTAATCTAGCTACTCAGCAGGCTGAGATCTGAGGGTTGAGATTCAAAGCCAGCTGGAGAAGGAAAGTTCGTGAGACTCTTATCTCCAATAAACCACTAGAAAAGCAGAAGTGGCGCTGTGGCTCAAGCCGTAGAGAGCTTGCTTTGAGCTGAAGAGTACAAGGACAGCGCCCAAGCCCAGAATTCTAGCCCCTGGACCGACAAAAAAAAATGTACTCATTACCTTGCTCATGTGATTGTAACCCCTCTGTACAGTATTTTCACAATAAAAACTTATTTAAAATAAATAAAAAGCAAGCTTGTGAGACAGTGACTAGATATGCTTTCTAAGCTGGTCTGCCAATGGGCTGAAGAATATTGTCTTCAGATTCATGGGATAAGAGAAGTCTTAATGAGTCTGAAGGCTCAGCCAATTAGAAAAGAAGCTATGCTTGATTGATGGGTGACCTGTGATATCTCCAATGAGTGCTGCCTAGACTACATGCTAGTGTCCCAATGGCACCTATTTTTTTTTTTTTTTGGTCAGTTGTGGGGCTTGAACTCTGGACTTGGATGCTGTCTCTGCTCTCTTCAGCTCAAGGTGAGCACTCTACCACTTGAGCCATAGCACCACTTCCAGTTTTCTAGTGGTTTATTGTAGATAAGAGTCTCATGGACTTTCCTGCCCACGATGGCTTTGAACCGTGATGCTCAGATCTCAGCCTCCTGAGTAGCTAGCATTACAGGTGTGAGCCACTGGTGCCCAGCTAATGTTCTTTCTTGTATGTTCTCACTCACTTTTTTTCCCTCTTTATATATATTTCTTTGTATTGTGTGTGGGGGGGGGTTGTTTTTTGTTTTTTGTTTTTTTGGGTCCTGTCGTGGGCCTGAAATCTGAGCCTGGGCGCTGTCCCTCAGCTCTTCAGCTCAAGGCTAGTGCTCTACCACTTGAGCCACAGCGCCACTTCCGGCTTTTTTTTTTTTTTTTGCTTATGGGTGCTGAGGAATCAAATCCAGGGCCTCAAGCATGCAAGGCAAGCGCTTTACACTGAGCCACCTTCCCAGCTGTATTGTGGGTTTGAATTGAGGACCTTGTACTTGCTTGGTTGGCTTGGCTGAGCTCTATTACTTGAACCATATGTCCAGCACATGTTTTTAGCTGGTTATTTTAGACATGAAGTCTCATGGACTTTTCTAATCAAGCTGGCTTTGAATTTCAATCCTCTTGATCTCAGTCTCCTACATAGCTAGGATTACAGCTGTAATCCATAGATGTCCAGCTTCAAAACACATGTAGTTAATTAAAAAGAAAAATATATCTGTTAAATACTACACAGCAAGGTGGTTAGTGTATATTTTGTTTTCTCTAATCATATGGTAGAACTTTTAACTTGCATGAGATAAACTAAAATTAAGGTTAACTAAAAAATACTATATGGGGCTGGGAAAGTGGCTCAGTGGTAGAGTGCTTGCCTTGCATGCATAAGCCCTGGGTTTGATTCCTTAGCACCACATAAGCAGAAAAAGCTTGAAGGGGGACTGTGGCTCAAGTGGTAGAGCACTAGCCTTGAGCTGAAGAGCTGGGGGACAGCGCCCAGGCCCAGAATTCAAGCCCCACAACCGGCAAAAAAAAAAACTATATGATATAATATGCTTTGAAAATGTATCATTAGATATTGAATTCAATTTGAAATAAACACTTAGACATTTATCCTTGATTTTAACCAGTATATGTAGAAATATTTAATAGTTTTCAGAAATTGTCTATTTGCATTTCAAGAATCAAACTAGGCTTTAATTCCCATGTCCTGCATAGAGAGCAGGAAATGTTTCTTTTTCTGTTTTTTCTCCCTGTTAATCCTGTTATGCTAAAATCCTTGCTAAAACTAAAAAAAAAATTTGAATCAAGCTTCATTGGACAAAGGTTGCTCAACATTTTAACCCAATCCATTCAGAAAAAAACCTAAAGACTCCATCTCCCATTAACCAGCAAAATGCTGGATTAGAGGCATTCCTCAAATGGTATAGCACCATCTTTGAGCAAGGTGGGGGGATGGTTGTGGGGTTTGAACTCTGGGCCTGCCTCCTGTCCCTAAGCT
Source organism: Dipodomys spectabilis (assembly GCF_019054845.1). Taxonomy (NCBI): domain Eukaryota; kingdom Metazoa; phylum Chordata; class Mammalia; order Rodentia; family Heteromyidae; genus Dipodomys; species Dipodomys spectabilis. Next base: position 246,037 of record NW_024870688.1, read on the forward strand.
CTTCAGCTCAAGGCTAGCACTTTATGATTTGAGCCACTTCCAGTTTTTTCTGTTTATGTGGTGCTGAGGAATCAAAGCCAGGGCCTCATGCATGCAAAGCAAGCACTCTACCACTGAACCACCTTGCCAGCCCCTCTGCACATTACCTTTATAATAACAACAAACTTAGCTGGTGGCCCGTGGCTCACGCGTATAATCCTAGCTACTCAGAAGGCTGAGATCTGAGGATTATGGTTCAAAGCCAGCCCAGAAAGGAAAGTCCATGAGACTCTTACCTCCAATAAACCACTAGAAAACCATTAGTGGTGCTGTGGCTCAAGTGGTAGAGTGCTCGCCTTGAGCCCAAGAGTGCAGGGACAGGGCCCAAACCCAGAGTTCAAGCCCCATGACTGACAAATAATAATAATAATAATAACAAACTTTTATAAAAATCAAATTTCACTAACTAGTAGTACTTCATCTTGTGAAGATGATGTATTAGTGAATGACAAGTTCTAAAGATGAGTAATGAGAATGGCTAAGAAGATGTATTTGTTTAGAAGGAAGGAGAAATACTTTACTATTCTGAGTTTTTGTTTTTGTTAGTTTGGTGGGGTTTTTTGGTCAGTCATGGAGTTTGATCTCTGGCTTGAGCTCTGTCCCTGCACATTTCAGCTCAAGGTGAGCACTCTACCGCTTGATCCACAACACCACTTCCAGTTTTCTAGTGGTTTATTGGAGAGAAGAGTCTCATGGAGGGCTGGGAAGATGGCTCAGTGGTAGAGCGCTTGCCTTGCATGCATGAGGCTCTGGGTTCGATTCCTCAGCACCACATAAGCAAAAAGTAAAAAGCTGGAAGTGGCGCTGTGGCTCAAGTGGTAGAGCGCTAGCCTTGAGCTGAAGAGCTGAGGGCAGTGCCCAGGCCCAGAGTTCAGGCCCACGACCGGACCCAAAAATTAAAAAAAAAATTAAAAAAAAAAGAGTCTCATGGACTTTCCTGCCAGGGCTAGCTTTTAACAGTGATCCTCAGATCTCAGCCTGCTGAATAGCTAGGATTACAGGCCTGAGCAACCAGCCCCTGGCTTATTCTGTGTTTCTTATCAATACTATATTTACTCTGTTCATGTAGGAATCTTATTTTTGTTGTTGTTGTTGGTTGTGTGGCCTGAACTCTGGGCCTGGGCGCTGTCCCCCAGCTCTTCAGCTATAGACCAGGGCTCTACCACTTGAGCCTCAGTCCCACTTCCAGCTTTTTCTGCTTATGTGGTGCTGAAGAATCGAACCCAGGGCCTCATGCATGCAAGGCAAGCACTCTACCATTGAGCCACCTTCCCAGTGCCTCATGTGGGAGTCTTTCTCACTCTACAGTTCAAAAGATGGAAGAGATAGAATTGGGTTATTATCTGCTTTCTCTCTGAAGCCATAAGTGTTACTAAAAAAAGAAAAAACTCAGCAAATCTATGCAAGTTCTTCAAGTGAAAATTCACATGAATGTGGCAGGTTTGAATTTCACAAACACATCTATATAAGTAACACTTTGTCCCTTCTTTTTGTTTTTGTAACAAATAGCTTTAGAGCTGGACATGGTGACCCATATTTGTAATCACAAAACTCTGGAAGCTTGATGCAAGAGGATCATGAGTTCAAGGCCAACTAGGCTGCAAATGGATACCTTGTCTCAAAAAAAAAAAAAAAAAAGAAAGAAAAGAAAAGAAAAGAAAAATGCAAGCAACTAAGTCTATTTCTACTAACACTCACTATGATTTTCCTTGTCTCTTGGAAGTTCACAAGAAGCCATGTGTGGTTTATATATGTATTCAGTATAGATTCATAAGCAGTTGCAGAACAACTGGCAGTCGAGGTATGGTAGACACTAGCTTTGAGCAAAAAATGTCAGGGACAGCACGTAGGCCCTGAGTTCAAGCCCTAGCATGGTCAAACACACACACACAAAAAGTTTGGAATATTCTTCTTTGTATGTGTGTGTGGAGGCCAAAAGGTGAGACAGTGTCTCTATGTAGCTAGCCCAAGCTATCCTTGAGGTTACAACCTTCCTGTCTCAGCAGCTCAAATGCTAGGGTTACAAGTACGCGCCACTATTCTTGTTTCTTTGTTTTTCCATATAAATTTTAGGATATGTTTGTCCAGATATACAAACAAATCTTGCTGGAATCCTGATACAAATGAAACATATCTATTTGAGAAAATTTTTAATATTTATTAGCTTTAGTCTTCTAAACCATAAACTCAGTCTCTCCATCAATTTATTTTTTCTTTCATTTCTTTTATTGACATTGCATAGTTTTCAGCTTACAAGTCCCATACATGCTTGTTAGACTTACGAAGAAATATTTCATTTTTTGGAGTGATTATTGTTTTGATTTTAGTGTGCATGTGTAATTTGTTACTGTATAAAAACATTGTAAGTAGATATTTATTGTGTAATAATACTATATTATTTATTTGTTTATTTATTTTGTTGGTCATGGGGCCTGAAGTCTGGGCCTAGGCACTGTCCCTCAGCTCTTCAGTTCAAGAATAGCAATCTACCACTGGAGCCACAGTGCCAGTTCTGGCTTTTTCTGCTTATTTGGTGCTGAGGAATTGAACCCAGGGCCTCATGCATGCAAGGTAAGCACTCAACTATTGAGCCACCTTCCTAAACCTACTATATTATTTATTGCGCATTTATTTTATATCTTTTTTTTGGGGGGGGGAGGGTCCAGTCCTGGGGCCTGAGCTCTGGGCCTGTTGTCCCTCAGCTCTTCAGCTCAAGGCTAGCACTCTACCACTTGAGCCACAGCGCCACTTGCAGCTTTTTTTCTTTTTGCTTATGTGGTGCTGAGGAATTGAACCCAGGGCCTCAGGCATGCAATGCAAGCACTCTACCACTGAGCCACCTTCCCAGCCCTTTATTTGATATCTTGAGCTCTTGCCTAAATTACAAGTTTGAGATATTTTTTCTTTTTCTTCTTTTGTAGATTTCTTGAAATTTTGTACACAAGCAATCAGTCACATTGTCTGTAAATAGATAAAGAACACAGTCTGAATGATTTTAACAGTTTTTCTTTTCAATTTCAACTTTCCTTTGTGTGTGTGTGTGTGTGTGTGTGTGTGTGTATGTGTTGATCATGAGACTGGAATTCTAGGCCTGGGCGCTGTCCTTCAGCTCTTCAGCTCAAAGCAAGGTCTCTGACTTGAGCCACAGCACTGCTTCCAGTTTTCTGGTGGTTTATTGGAGATAAGTCTCATGGACTTTCCTGCTTGGGCTGGCTTTGAACTGTGATCCTCAGATCTCCATCTCCAGAGTAGCTAAGATTATAGGCGTGAGCTATCAGTGCCCATTTTTTTTGTTTGTTTGTTGGTTGGTTGGTTTTTTGTTTTTGTTTTTGTTTTTTGTCAGTCGGGGTGATGTGAACTGTAGGCCTGGGCACTGTCCCTCAGCTCTTCAGTTCAAGGCTAGCGCTCTACCACTTGAGCCACAGTGCCACTTCTGGCTTTTTCTGTTTATGTACAGCTTAGGAATCAAACCCAGGGCCTTATGCATGCAAGGCAAGCACTCTACCATTGAGGCACCTTCCCAGTCCCCCTTTTTTAAAATCCATGGTTTTTTTTGCTGGTCTTGTGGCTTGAACTCAGGGCCTATGTGCTGTCTCTGAACCTTTTTGCTCAAGACTAGTGCTCTGCCACTTGAGCCACAGCTCTACTTCTGTCTTCTCACTGGTTAATTGGATATGAGTTTCATAGACTTTCCTGCCCAGCCTCCACATGTTCTGTAGATTTCAACCTCCTGAGTAGCTAAGTTTTTTTTTTTAGACATAATGCAAGCTTTTTGTGGAACATGATTAAAGTGGGGATGAGTGATATAGCTCAGTGGGTGGAGGCTGCTAAGATTATAGGTATGAGCCACTAGCACCAGGCTTACTTTTAATTTGTATATTTAAAACTATTTTAAATGAAGGTTTTGATTTTAGGATTCTGGAATTTTAGCTTTGTTTTCTCTCCTTTTTTAATCTTCTTTACTTTTTTTAAAACCTTCACCTTCTTGCCGGGAACCGGTGGCTCAAGCCTGTATTCCTAGCTATTCAGGAGGCTGAGATCTGAGGATCACGGTTCAAAGCCAGCCTAGGCAGAAAAGTCCGTGAAACTCTGATCTCCGATAAAACACTAGAACACTGAAGTGGTGCTGTGGCTCAAGAGGTAGAGCGCTTGCCTTGAGTTGAAGAGCACAGGGACAGCACCCAGGCCCAGAGTTCAAGCCCCATGACTGACAAAACAAAAACAAAACCACAAACCCTTGATGATGATTATTTGAGCCTTTATTAGAATTTTAGTTTGTTCATAGTGGTTTTTTTTTTTTTTTTTTTTTTTTTTGCCAATAACTTGTGTTTGAACTCAGGACATTATGTTCACTTGCTTGTCCAGATGTCATTTTACCACTTGAAATACACTTCCAATCTAGCTTTTTGCTGGTTATTTTGGAGATGGAGTCTTGCAGACTCTCTGCATGGGCTGGCTTCAAACCACAATCTTCTGTTCTTATCTTCCTGAGTAGGCAGTATTACAGTCATAAGCCACCAGCACCCAGGTCCATAGTGGTTTTTTGTTTGTTTGTTTGTTTGTTTTCGGTCTTGGGGCTTGAACTCTGGGCCTAGGTGCTGGCCCTCATCTTTTCAGCTCAAGGCTAGCGCTCTACCACTTGAGCTATAGTGCCACTTCTGGTTTTCTGGTGGTTTATTGGAGATAAGAGTTTCATGGACTTTCCTGCCTGGGCTGGCTTTGAACCGTGATCCTCAGATCTCAGCCTCCTGAGTAGCTAGGATTACAGGCGTGAGCCCCCTGCACCCAGCTCATAGTGTTTTTTTAATGTATTTCTTCAGATTATGAAACTAACATGCTGCCTCATACTAAGATGATAGGTACAGTGAATTTCTTTCTATAGATTTCTATAGATATTTGCAATAAGTATTGCCCCGTACATACATAATTTATCACAGCCTACCTCTGGTGGCATTTATCAGTTCGAGTGAAGTAAATAAAACTTTCACTCTCTGTGTTTTAGCCAACCCTGTGGTAGATTTCCTTCATTATGACAAAAAACATGAGGAAAGCAAATTATAAGGAAAAATAGGTTATTTTGACTACCAAGGTATTAGTCCCTGGTCACTTTTTTGTTGTTGTTGGTCATGCGGGCTGAACTCTGGGCTCTGGCACTGTCCATCAGCTTTTTAGCTCAAGGCTACTGCTCTACCACTTGAGCCACAGTGCTGAGCCAACCTCCCACCCCTCCCTGGTCACTTTTGAAGTATATGGGAATGAGAATGAATTGGAAGCTACTGGTCCTCTGTCTTTTTCTATGTGTAACCACATTGACTTTCTTTCTGTGTTTTTTGTTTTGTTTTGTTTTGTTTTAGTTTTAGTTTTAGTTTTTTTGGTTGATCTTAGGGCCTGAACTCTGGGCCTGGGCATTGTCCCTCAGCTCTTTAGCTCAAGGATAGTGATCTACCACTTGAGCCACAGCACCACTTCTGGCTTTTTCTGCTTATGTGGTACTGAGGAATCGAACCCAGGGCCTCATGCATGCAAGGCAAGCACTCTACCACTGAGCCACTTTCCCAGCCTCACCACATTGACTTTCTTATTTCAAATTTTTACCAACTCTAATTTGGAATCCACTGAAGGGAATTTGGAAATGTTTTCCTCCTCATTAAAGTAATGAATAACAAGCCATTGTACCAACTTAACTATACAAATGGAAGTTGAACCCCTGGAATTAAAATCTTAGCCCATTTGTTCTCTTCCTTTTGTAGCCTGATTCTTTTGTTGTTGTTGGCCATGGGGCTTTAACCTGGGGCCTGCGAACTGTCCCTGAGCCCTTTTGCTCAAAGTTAGTACTCTATCATATTGAGGCGAATTAACTGGTGAACAAGAAAATCCACCTAGGCACAGTTAAAGGTTAAAGGAGTTTTATTTATTTATTTATTTATTTTGTCTGTTGTGGGGTCTGAACTCTGGGCGTGAGCATTATCCCTCAGCTCTTATGCTCAAGGCTAGCACTCTACCACTTGACACTCAGTGCCACTTCCAGCTTTTTCTGCTTATGCGGTGCTGAGGAATCAAACCCAGGTCCTCATGTATGCAAGGTAAGCACTCTTCCACTGAGCCACCTTCCTAGCCCTCTTCAAAATTTTTTGTTGTTATTATAAAGGTAATATACAAAAGGGTTTACATTATATAAGTCAGGTAAAGAGTGCATTTCTTTTTGGACAATGTCACCCCTTTACTTTCTTTCTTTTTTTTTATGGTTGGTCGTGGGGCTTGAATTCTGGGTCTGAATGCTGTCCCTGCACTCTTAAGCTCAAAGTGAGCACTCTACCACTTGAGCCACAGCACCACTTCTGGTTTTCTAGTGGTTTTATTGGAGATAAGAGTCTCACAGACTTTCCTGCTTGGGCTGGTTTTGAACTGCGATCCTCAGAGCTCAGCCACCTGAGTAGCTAGGATTACAAGCATGAGCCACTGGAGCCCCCCTGCCCCTTTACTTTCTCCCAGTTTTTCCCTCCCATCCCCACACACAATCAAGTCTTCTTTTTCATTAATTTTATTTTTTTAGTCTGCATCATCTTTCAGGTCTCTATTGAGACCTGAAGTATAATTTTATCATTATTATTATTAACAACATGTTGTACAGAGGGGTTGCCCTTTCATAAGTCAGGTAAGAATACAATTCTTTTTTGTTTTTTGGTGGGTTGTGGGACCTGAACTCTGGGCCCGAGCACTATCCCTCAGCTCTTCAGCTCAAGGTGAGCACTCTACCACTTAAGCCACAGAGCCACTTCTGGCTTTCTCTGTTTATGTGGTGCTGAGGAATTGAACCCAGGGTCTCATGCATGCTAGCAAGCACTCTATGGCTGAGCCACCTTTCCAGCCCCTGCAACTCTCTTTTGGACAACATGACACCTTCCTTTGCTTTCCCCCAGTTTTCTTCTCCAGTCCCTGACCACAGGTTGCTCAGGTCATTTTTCACATATGTATACTGAATGGCATGACTACATTTGTTCACTTTTCCTCCCTCCATCTTTGTACAACCCTTACCCTATAAAAAGATTAGGTGTCAATTTTAAGCATATTTTGGAGAAAGGCTTTCCTAAGTTCTCACACTGTGTTAGGTTTACTATTCTTTGTTCCCATAACATCCTAATTTCCCCTATACATCACACTTGCATTTTGAGTGTGGGATCATCTTCTGACTGACTGTTTCCTTCTTTTTAAAAAATTTATTTGTTATTGTTATTATAGAGATGATGTACAATTACATGTCAGGTAATGAGTACATTCCTCTTTGTACAGTGTCTTCTGTTCCCTCATTCTCTCCCTGCCCTCCTTCCCATCTCCACCTATGAATTGGATAGTTCACTTTCACCACTGTCTCGTGAGCTCCACTGCTGCAGTTTTCACCCTTTTCCCTTGACTTCTGTATCTTCCCCCCAACTGTCCTGGAGATATACATGTGAATACACTATAAATGAGGAAAAGAAGACAGAATTATCAAAAACTAAAAATATAGAAAAAAGGTCTCGTTTCCATATCTTGGAGTCCATTTTGACATATATATATATATATATATATTTATTTATTTATATAGTATTTTATGTTAATACAACGAGGCTTGTAGGTATTGCACTTTTGTGTTTCTCTCTTAAGAATCACCTCTTTTAATCTCACTGTGTGTGAATATCTAGAATCCTGTATAATTTATCATAGCCCAGTGTATTTTAGATCTGATTTGTGCATGTTAGAGAGCTTAGCTTATCTTACCTCACTTAACATGATTTGTTCTTGTTCCATCCATTTCCCTGCAAAGGACAGTATTTTCTTATTTCTAAAGGATGTGTATAAATCCATTGTGTATAGGTTCACATTTTTTTGGATCCACTCATCTATTGTGGGGCATGTGTGTTGTTTTCATATCTTGGCTGTTGTGAATAGTGTGGCAATGAACATGAGTGTGAAGGTTTCTTTATCATATCCGGGTTCATGATGTTCAAGGTAGATGCCCAGGAATGGTAAAAGTTTTCTTCTTCTTCCCTTTTTTTTTTTTTGCCAGTTGTGGGGCCTGAACTCTGGGCCTGGGGACTGTCCCTCAGCTCTTCAGCTCAAGGCTAGTGCTCTATCACTTGAACCACAGCGCCACTTCCAGCTTTTTTCTTTTTGCTTTTGTGGTGCTGAGGAATCGAATCCAGGGACTCATGCATGCAAGGCAAGCACTCTACCACGGAGCCACTTTCCCAGCCCTCAGCCAAATTCTTTATTACAAAGTATTGTTTCTTTGGTGGGGAACATGATAATGAATTTTGTACTTATAGTTGTCTGGTCTACTAGTTTACTCTTTAAAAAGTTACTAGCAATTGAACTCAATTACCTAGGAAACTACTGGTTTATTACAAGGAACTAGTAAAAAGAAAAATGCAAGCATCTATTTGGAAAAATGATTATGAACTAATAGTTTCTTTGATTTTGTCTTTTATCAATATTTCAAGAAAATTGTGGCCAAGTGCTGGACTTTTAACAAAGGAGTAGCCAAGTAACCAAAAAAAATTTTTTTTTGGTGCCAGTACTGGGATTTGAATTCAGGGCCTGTGTACAGTCCCTTAGTTTTTCACTCAAGGCTTTTCTGTCGGTCTATCTGTCTGTCTGTCTGTCTGCCTCTCCTTCTCCCTCCTTCTCTTTCTCTTTCTCTCCCTCTCTCTTTGTGTGTGTGTATATGTGTGTGTGTTGAACATAGCACTTGTACTCAAAACCTGGGCACGGTCCTCTAGCTTTTGTGCTAAAGGCTAGTGCTCTAACACTCAAGCCAGAGCTCCACTTCTAGATTTTTTTTGGTGATTAGCAGGAGATAAGAGTCTTATAATGAAAAAAAGTCTTATGGACCTTCCTTCTCCAGGATGGCTTTGAACTCCAATCCTCAGAACTCACCCTCCTAAACTAGGACAGGTGTGAGTCATTGTATTTGGGTTGCAAAAGGTATTCTTAAGGATAAGAACCTTTGCATAGCCTGTAATCCTAGCTACTCAAGAGGCTGAGATCTGAGGATCGCAGTTCAAAGCCAGCCAGGGCAGGAAAGTCCATGAGATTCTGATCTCCAATAAACCACTTGAAAACAGGAAGTGGTGCTGTGGCTCAAGCGGTAGAGCGCTCACCTTGAGCTGAAGAGCTCAGAGTTCAAGCCCCACAACCAACCGAAAAAAAATAAAGAGCCTTTGCATAGTGCATAGTGCATAGTGCTGGCTGCTCATGCTTGTAACCTGAGCTAAATGGAAACTAAATGGAAGGCTAACATTGGAAGGATTAAGGTTTGAGGCAGCAGAGCAGAAAAGTTACAGAGACTCCTCAGCAGAATTGGATACTGTTGTGTGTACCTTTTATCTTAGCTAAACCAGAGGCTTAACATAGATGGATATACCTAAGCAGGTAGCTAGACCCTATCTAAAAAATAATCACCAAATATTAGGGCTGGAGATGTGGTTCTGCTTTAAAGAGTTCTTATCTATGAAACATGAGGACTTAACTTCAAACCTAGATATTGGAATTAGTCCAAAACCTAAGAGTAATCAAGAGGAAAGAAGATAGCTTAGTAAACAAAGAACAAAAGCATCGGGAGGTATGGGCATTGGTAGCTCAGGCCTGTAATCCTAGCTACTCAGGATGCTAAGATCTGAGGATTACAGTTCAAAGCCACCTAGGCAGGAAAGTCTATGAGACTCTTACCTCAAATTAATCACAGAAAAAGCTGGAAGTGGCACTGTGGCTCAAGTGGTAGAATGCTAGCCTTGAGCACAAAGATGATCAGGGACAGCACCTAGGACCCAAGTTCACAAGCCCCAGGACCATCAAAAAAAAAAAAAAAGCATTGGGAGTAAAGCTGGACAATCAGACTGGAGTTGTAAAGATCTGGCTTCTGAGTCTTGAGTGGAACTTGTCACTGTCATGTAGTTATTTTCATCTTCTATTGTAGGTGGAACTAAAAGTATCCTGGTCTTGTGGTTCATAGTCACTGATGTTTTCTAGTTATCTAAGGATGACTAAGTCTCTCTCTGGGAAAAGGAAGTATAAGTACTAGTGCCCTAGAGGTTTTCTGTAGCATCCAGTTTCAAGGGTTGTTTTCCTCTGAAGACTCTTCTTTTTTTGGGAGGGGGAGTCCGGTCGTGGGACCTGAACTCTGGGCCTGGGCGCTGTCTCTCAGCTCTTTAGCTCAAGGCTAGCACTATACCACTTGAGCCACAGTGCCACTTCCGGCGTTTTTTCTTTTTGCTTATGTGATGCTGGGGAATCAAACCCAGGGCCTCATGCATGCAAGGCAAGTGCTCTACCACTGAACCACCTTCCCAGGCCCCGAAGATTCTTCTTTAACATGAAACAATTCAGAACATTAGCAGAATAAAAAACAGTAAAACTCTTTCTTGAGATGTAACATATCCATATGTGTGTGTGTGTGTGTGTGTGTGTGTGTGTGTAAGATTATAATCAGTGGTTCTCCAGAGTGGGCAGGAAGGAAACTGTAAAGTTTTATGATTTGCATCAGAAGTTATATTAAAATTTTCCCTGATTGACAAAGGCATTGCAACTTAAACTGGAAACAAATCTACTGAAAGTAGACATTTAAGTATAAAGATTTGTCATTTAGAAATCACTCAGGAAAGTTTTTTTTTCTTTTTTTTTAACTGACATGGTTGCCAGGCTGGACTGAACTACTGGACTTAAGCAATCTTCTTCCTATTCTAGTCTCTTGAGTAGCTGTGACTATAGGCATGCTTCTATACTTGGCCACATCTGATTTTGAGCAGGAGAAGTGTAATATAAAGATTATTAGTTAAGTAGAAGGTGGATAAATACTAAAAGGAATGAATGAGAATATTAATAGATACAGACAAAGCAGGTGAGCTGAGCACCAATGGCTCAAGCCTGTAATCCTAGGTACTCAGGAGCTGAGATCTGAGGACTGGAATTCAAATCCAGCCTGGACAGTAAAGTCTGAGACACTTGTCTCCAATTAACCTCCAAAAATCTGCAAGTGGAGCTTTGGCTCAAGTAGTAGAGTACTAGCCTTGAACACAAAAGCACAGGGACAGCTCCCAGGTCCTGAGTTCCAACAATAGACTGGCATATGTGCATGGGCACATACACACACACCACAAGAAGCAGGTGTAGAAAAACAGTTACTTGGGGCTGGGAAGGTGGCTCAGTGGTAAAGTGCTTGCCTCGATTCCTCAGCACCACATAAGCAGGAAAAGCTGGATGTGGTGCTGTGGCTCAAGTTGTAGAGTACTAGCATTCAGCTGAAGAGGACAATGCCCAGGCCCAGAGTTCAGGCCCCAGGACTAAAACAAACAAACAAACAAACAAAAACCAGTTACCTTGCCCACCAAGGAAGAATGAATAATAAAGGAAATAAGGGAAAAGTGAAGAGCTCCTCTTACCTATCCTAAACCAAGGGTGAAATTCAGACCTCTTCAAAGAAAACATGTCAACTACATACACAGCTACAAAGCTGCCAATAGTGAAGACAACTTTCTAGAATCTTCTGTAGAACTGGTTCACCATGCTTATGGGGAAGAGTCAGAGTGGGTTAGTTTATAGAAATGGCCAGTAGATGCACATGAGCTGGACCTTAAAGAGATGGAGATTAGCCTGAAGGCACAGCTGGAACTCCTTTGTTAGGCTACTGTGTGGAAGAATAAAAATAGAGGGCTGGAGCCCAACCAAAAAGGGGTCTTTTGCATGTGTGCCAGGCAGTGTCACTCTAGTGCCCTCTGCTGATGAACATAGCATTCCATCTACTGGCAAAAAAATGTTTAGGGTCCAGTGACTGCCTGTCTGCTCTGGATGGCTTTGAATGGTGATCTTTAGATCTCAGCCTTCTGAGTAGCTAAGACTACAGGCATGAGCCACTAGCACTGGGCTACAATTCAGCTTTTTATTGGTTGACATAGGGTCTCATGAACTTTTTTTGCTCAGTTTGGTCTCAAATTGCTATTGTCTCAATCTCTGTCTTACAACCATGAGCCATTTTTTCAGCTGGAATTGGACTTTCTTCTAGAGTTTATGTAAAGTTTTGGATTCAGCAGAAATAACTTCCTTTGCTACAAGGATTATTTGTTGGCAGAAGATAAAACTGTAAACTTACTAAGCAGACTATATGATGACTTATGAAGAAATGTTTTTACAAGCAGAGCAAAAGTATGAGGTTCTGAGTTCAAGCTCCCATGCCCACACTAAATTTAAAAAAAAAGAGAGAGTAGGAAATGCTTTAAAACAAATGCATTGCTTTGCTCATCAATATGAGGCAATCCTCTAACGTACAAAACACTCCCTAAAATCATTCAGTTCAAGCTCTAGAATCCTAAAAACAACTTTCTCTAATTTTCCATTGTTAGATACTACCGAGGTAATTTATTTTCATGCAAAGGTATTTTACTTTTCTTCAGCAAAATTACTAAACATAACTTTGCTCAATCAAGAATTTTATTATGAATATTTGAGGAACAAGATTTAGCAGCATATTTTAATTATTTATACATATTACTGAGTATTCTTCCAGGAAGAGTGTAGCAGTTTAAAGAAGTATCAGCATTGTATGAGAGCGTTTACTTCCTTTTTTGCCAGCACTCTTTATTTTCCAGTCCATAGGTAAAAAGGGATATAACATTATTCTAGTTAATGATAGAATTATTTGCGTTTATCTGATAACTAATACACTTTAGTAAAATCTAGAGATGCCATTTTTGTGAAAGTGGAAGCCTAAAACAACTACTGTATCATCACTGTTGTGAAAATTAGAATTGTGCAATCCTAGCCAGGTACTGGTGGCTTATGCCTACAATCCTAGCTACTCATGAGGCTGAGATCTGAGGATCACCATTCAAAGCCAGGCAGAAAAGTCTGTGAGACTCTTCTTTCCCATTAGTCACCAGAAAGCCAGAAAGCCAGAAGTGGTATTGTGGCTCAAAGTGGTAGAGCACTATCACTGAGGGAAAAAAGTCAGGGACAGCACTTAGACCCTAAGTTCAGGCCCCACAAATGACAAAAAAAGAAAAAGAAAGGGCTGGGAAGGTGACTCAGTGGTAGAATGCTTGCCTTGCATGCGTGAGGCCCTGGGTTCGATACCTCAGCACCACATAAGCAAAAAGAAAAAAGCCGGAAGTGGTGCTGTTGCTCAAGTGGTAGAGCACTACTCTTGAGCTGAAGAGCTGAGGGACAGCGCCCAGGCCCAGAGTTCAGGCCGCATGATGGGACCCAAAAAAAAAAAATGCAAAAGGAAAAAAGAAGTGTGCCATCCTAAGAACTTAATTTAAAACTTTATGAGGGATAATTAAAACATTAATTAAAACATTTCAACTCTTTTCTTTGTCGGCTGCAGGACTAGAACTCAGGGCTCGGGCGCTATCCTTCAGCTCTTCAGCTCAAGGAGAGTGCTCTGTCATGTAAGCCACAGTATCACTTCCGGTTTTCTGGTGGTTTATTGGAGATAAGAGTCTAATGGACTTTTCTGCAAGGGCTGGCTTTGAACCACGATCCTCAGATCTCAGCGTCCTGAGTAGCAAGGATTATAGGTGTGAGCCACTAGTGCCTGGCTCAGCTAAGTTTTTTAAAAGTTTACTTCATGCAAATTATGGGCAATAGAAAAATGTAGCTCTTCCTACTTACCTGTCTTTTTTTTTTCATTATGAGGATGGAACTTAGCGGTCCATCTAACATGATTGCTGGATTGTGTAACAATACATTTGACTGCGCACTGGTGCTCACACTGGTAATCTTGGCTACTCAGGAGGCTGAGATCTGAGGATTGTGGTTTGTAGTCAGCCCAAGCAGGAAAGTCTGTGAGACTCTTTTTATTTTTTTGTGAAAATACTGTACAGAGGGGTTACAATTACATGGGCAAGATAATGAGTACATTTCTTATCAAGCATTGTAGCCTCCTCCTTTGTTTCCCCTTCTCATCCCTTCCTATCCTCCCCCGACCCTCCCACCCAACCCTCCCCCCCACCAAAAGTTCGTTTTCAACATAATGACTTGTACATTGTGAGACTCTTATTTTTTCTTTTTTTCTTTTCTTTTCTTTTTTTTTTTTTGCCAGTTGTGGGGCCTGAACTCTGGGCCTGGGCACTGTCCCTCAGCTCTTCAGCTCAAGGCTAGTGCTCTACCACTTGAGCCACAGTGCCACTTCCAGCTTTTCCTGCTATGTGGTGCTGAGGAATCGAACCCAGGGCCTCATGCATGCAAGGCAAGCACTTTACCACTGAGCCACCTTCTCAGCCCCATTGTGAGACCCTTATTGGTAATAAATCACCACAAAAGCTGGAAGTGGAGCTGTGTCTTAGATGGTAGAGTGCAAGCATTAAGCATAAAAGCTCAGGGACAGCTTAGGCCCTGAGTTCAAACTCCAAAACTAGTTGTCCCCCCCCAAGAAAAAAAGAGTCTATTTAGTCTGGTAGACTGGTTTCCAAAGTGGAATGTTAAGTAGAACCCAGAAGTTAATATTTCTGTTCTTCCAGATTCTCACTAGCAATTACTGTTGTCCATGTTCTGGATTTTGGCCATTCTGATAAGTGTGCTGTGCTGTGTGTGTGTGTGTGTGTGTGTGTGTGTGTATACGCTCGTGCCAATCTTGGGGTTTGAACTCAGCCATAGGGCTACCCCGGAGTTTTGGTTAATTGGAAATGAGTCTCACAGGCTTTTAGGCCTAGGCTGGCTTTGAACCATGATTCTTTAATGTTTGCTTTCTGGGTAACTAGGACTATAGGTATGAGCCATCTGCACCTGGCTCTTTTTAATCTGATTCTTTTATCCACAATTTTTTTGGGGGGAGCCCGGTCATGGGGTTTGTACTCTGAGCCTGTGTGCTGCCCCTCAGCTCTTTAGCTCAAGGCTACTGCTCTACCACTTGAGCCACAGCGCCACTTCTGGCTTTTTGCTTATGTGGTGCTGAAGAATCGAACCCAGGGCCTCAGGCATGCAAGGCAAGCACTTTACCACTGAGCCACTTTCCTAGCCCCTGCAATTCTTTTATGAAATATGATGTGGAACATTTTTTCATATGCTTGTTTGCCTTATCCTCTTTGATGTGTTTTAAAGCCTTTAGCCAACTTTTAAAATTGGTTTGCTTTCTTTTTATTGTTGAAGTTTAAGAGTTCTTTACCTATTTTGGGTGCTTTGAGAGACTTTTACTGTTCTGTAATTGCACTCAGTTTTAAAATTATCATGTATTATTGGAATGAATGATAAATATATTTGTATTGTTGAAAAAGAACAGATGTGAAGCCACTTAGCATAGAACATGGAATGTATATGTTTAATAATATTATTTGGATTTTTTTTTTGGGGGGGGTCCGGTCGTGGGGCCTGAACTCTGGGCTTGGGCGCTGCCCCTCAGCTCTTCAGCTCAAGGCTAGCACTCTACCACTTGAGCCACAGCGCCACTTTCAGCATTTTTTCTTTTTGCTTATGTGGTGTGGAGGAATCGAACCTAGGGCCTCAGGCATGCAAGGCAAGCGCTCTACCACTGTGCCACCTTCCCAGCCCCTCATACAGGTTTCTTAAGTAGTATGCTAACTAAAGGAGACAAGAGAGAACTACCTTATAACTACCAGAATAATATAGGTATTTTGGAATGATCTGGTTTTTAACAAAAAAATTTTTTTGGGTGGGGGTCGGTTGTGGCACTTGAATTCAGGGCATGTTCATTGTCCTTGGGCTTTTGTGCTCAAGATTAGCACTCTACCACTTTGAGCCACAGCTCCACTTCTGGTTTTCTGGTGGTTAGTTTCCTACTGAGGTTGTCTTTGAACCATGATCCTGAGATCTCAGCCTCCTGAGTAGCTAGGATTACAGGTGTGACCCACTAGCACTCAGCTTGATCTGATTTTTTAATTATTATTACAATTTTTAGTAAATCTAAAAGGTCATGTGAATGGGTTTTGCATTATTTTTCCATCTGGTCTCACTCCTCTTTGTCCCCTCATGCACACAGTTTCTACTTCTTTTACAGCCTCCTGCTGTTTTTTGTGTTTATATCTGTATCTTCCATGTCTTTCTTCCAGTTTCTTTGAGTCTGTAAGTGTCTTCCCTGATAAAATTGAAAGTTCTCTATAAATTCTTTGTAGGAGTTCAGGCTTGATATAAACATTTCTCTTTAGTATTTCTATTAGGTCTCTCCATGTTGGGTATATACTCTGTATTCTGTAGATACTAAATGATTGAATAAACAGATTTCAAGCTTTCACATTATACCCACCCTTCTTCCTTCCTTCCTTTCTTGTCTTTTTTTTTGCCAGTCCTGGGGCTTGAACTCAGGGCCTGGGCACTGTCCCTGAGCTTCTTTTGTTCAAGGATGGCACTCTACCACTTGAGCCAGAGCACCATTTTTGGCTTTTTCTGTTTTTGTGGGACTGAGGTAGCAAACCCAGGGCTTCATGTATGCTAGGCAAGTACTCTGCCACTAAGTCACATTCCCAGCACTGAACTAATTTTTCATTTAAAAATGTACATTTACCATTTGTTCTTGCTACACATTTTTATAATGCTATTAAAACTTACATAAGAAATTACAAAATATTATTTAGAGCTTGTAAAAAGAGCCCTACTGTTACTAGCTTTATGTATTTTTCCATTATTTTTGTAAATGTTGGAGCAGGTTAATTCTTTTTTCTTTCCTTCAGCCTCTTTCTTTTGTAGCAATTATCCTTTTTCTAGCCAAAGTATTAGGAAACAGAGACAATCTTCCTTTTAAATCAAATGACTAAACTCAAACCAATTAAGATTTCAGAGACACAAGAATCAAGGAGGTTTTAATCTCAACTTATATTTGCATTTATGACCATTGCCTCTCCAGAGGGAGAGCTGGGGAAAGTCGACCCCTACACCTTGGTTTCAGGTTGAAGACAATCGACACGGAATAGTTTAACATAAAAGGCTTTTTTTGCGTTAAACACCTTTTTGGAAAGGAGCATACAATCCTTAATCAAAATCCTGCCAATTTGCATTGTTCATTGGGGAATAGGCTTTCAAAAGCCAAGGAACAAAAGAGGATTTGGTTTTCCAATCTCCCCAAAGCAGCTAACAAGAGAAATCAGAGTACTGTACACATTATCGAGGTGTGTGTATATGAGAGAGATCGAGATCTGTTACACACTATTTATAACAACAGGAGCATCAACAGATGCACTGAATCGACCTGCATGCTCCCAATCCCATTTATCTCCTCCCCACCCCAAACTGGGATACAAAGAGGATGGGAGGAGGGGACTAGAGCGAGAGAAATGCAGCCACCTATGCAGCAGCCCCCCAGAGAAGTCCCTGGAGGTCCTGCGCCCCCCCAGCACCGGGGTGGGGGTTGGGGCGCCCTGGGGCTCGCCTGCTGGGGTAAAGGTGCAGGAGCTGGGTTCTGGCTTCGGTGATGTTTACTCAGTAGGCTGGTAAAAGGGCTGAGGACCCATTAGGGTCAGGAAAGCAGAAGAGTCTCTGTGACCCTAGAACCCCCTGCGGAGCCATGGCAGTGCTAGCATGAAGGCAGGCTTGGGGAGGAGGAGAGCCTAGTGCGGGATCACGCGTGCACGCCCCGTGCAGGTGCATCGGTGCCTCCTCCCTCTCCTTTCCCCTCCACGCAACAGCGCATGCGCCGGTCTAGGCGAAGGTAAAGCTGAAGCGGGTGAGCTCTCCCAATCAGAGCCCAGCGTTCTCCGAGTACTATCCTGGAGCTGCTGGCACAGGGCAGCGGGAGGCGGGAAGCTAGAGGCTGGTGGCAGGCGGCGGGAGCAGAGGGCGGGCCCCACGGTTGGTGGGGGGAGAGGAACTTGAGACTAGGGCATAGCCTGGAAGGCCGGAGAAAGTCCTAGAAGCTGTGTGTGAGGGAAGTTCCTTCTTTCCTCAGCCCCCGGAAGTGGCTGTTATAAGCTTCACCTGCGGGGGTCGGGGTATTTCCCCCCCTCCCTCTCCAGGCTCCTAGAGGCCCTCAGGTTCCAACAGTTTTCATTCGGGGCCTCCTACTCAGAGGCTGGGAGCTGCCTCTGGGGTCTAAGGACCTCTGGACCACAAAGCCCACAGAGGTAAAGGGCTCGACTGGGATGGGAGGTGTGGAGCAGAGCCATGGGGGAACCAGGGGTCCCCCGGGCTGGTTTGGGCCGCTGCGGGGCCCCGTCGTTAGCCGGGACAAGCCTTCCCAGCCAGTCCTCACCCACTGCAGCTAGATCTCGGAGGAGCATCCTAGGAAGAGAAGAGCAGGTAGGACTCTACCTCCCCACAGTCAGCCCCTAGGGGCATAGCCACGCCATTCACTCATTCGTTCATTCCTCATCATTTGTCATTCATTCATTTGTCAGCCCTAACCAGAGTCCGGCAAACTAAAGAACAATTTGTGCTAGACTGGCTTTTGCCTTCCCTCCAAGACTTGGAATAAGTCAAGCTGTGAGTTTTTCTAAAGCTAGATTTTCTACAGTTGGCATCTCAGTTTGAATGTTTATTCCATGCTGGTATTTTTTTGTTTCTCTAGGCAGATATTTATTAGAAAGGGTGAGAATTCAACTCTTCCTAATACCTTACCCATCGATAAGTCTAATGATCCTGGAGGAAAGAATCTACCATTTCCTCATTTAACAGTGCCTCATAACAGAAGAGTGGTTAGAGCAGGAAGTGTACATGCTTTCCTAAGAAATGCATAGGCAGCAAAGGCACTGCCACCTGCTATAAAGGAAAAGCGAAGGAGCCGTTTCATTCAGTACTTTTCTGTATTAGTCCCAGCTTAGCCATTTTATTAACGGTGTGACTTTAAGCAAACCACTTAATCTACCTGGGCATTAGATTCCTTCTTGGTCTGATAAGGAGAATGGACTTAGTTTCTGAAGTCTGTTTTAATGAACCCAGGGGCCTGTACATGTATCTTCTCTGGTGAGCTACATCCTCAGCCCTTAAACATTTTCTCCCCTCTCTCTTTTCTCTCTCTCTCTCTCGTTTCTCTCTCCTCTCTTTCTCTCTCTTTCTCTCCCTCTCCCTCCCCACCCCCTCTGTCAGTTGTGGAGCTTGAAATCTGCTGCCCCTCAGCTCTTCAGCTCAAGGTGAGCTTCTACCACTTGAGCCACAGCACCACTTCTAGTTTTCTGGTGGTTCATTGGAGATAAGAATCTCACGGATTTTCATGCCTGGGCTGGCTTTGAACCTTGATCCTCAGATCTCAGCCTCCTGAGTAGCTAGGATTACTGGCATGAGCCACCAGTGCCTGGCTCATAAACATTCTCTTTAAAAGTAAAATGTGAAACTGCTGATGGACAGGGGTGGTTTTCTAAGGATGAAAGCACTGAATGAAAAAAGATGGGTTTACATTCAGGAATCCAAACTTCCTTGCTGCTTCAAAAGGGTCCCGTGAATTGAGGATGACTTTTGGGGGCTAGGAAAAAAGATTTATTTGGTGAGCCATTAAACATAAGAAGAGGATAGATTATATTCTGAAAGACCATCTTTTCATTTTCTTATAATTTTACTTTTTTTTTTTGGGGGGGGGGTCTGGTCGTGGGGCCTGAACTCTGGGCCTGGGTGCTGTCCCTCAGCTCTTCAGCTCAAGGCTAGCACTCTACCACTTGAGCACAGTGCCACTTCTGGGTTTTTTCTTCTGTGGTGCTGAGGAATTGAACCCAGGGCCTCAAGCATGCAAGGCAAGCGCTCTACCACTGAGCCACCTTCCCAGCCCCAGGGCTTCACATTTGCTCACATGTTTCACTGGCATTCTACCACACCTCTTGCCCTGCTTTTTGCAGGTTATTTTGAAGTGTGTAATTCAATGGTTTAGTATATTCATTATGTGTTACAAAAATCACCACTAACTGACTCCTGAATATTTTCATTATCCATAATAGAACCTGTTATCAGATGCAGTGCCCTCCTGTTCTTGAATCTCTGGTAATCATGAGCCTTGTTTGTCTGAATTTGCCTATTCTGGACATTTTAATCTGTTTAATGGCTTTACTTACTTCTTTTCTGTGTTGTAAATTTCATTAGTCAAATGATGTTTCCTATTACTCCCCCCCACTTTTTTTTTCTTTGGCCAATCCTGGGGCTTGAACTGAGGGCCTGGGCGCTGTCCCTGAGCTTCTTTGGCTCAAGGCTAGCACTCTACCACTTGAGCCACAGCTTCACTTCTGGCTTTTTCTGTGTATGTGGTACTAAAAAATTGAACCCAATGCTTCAAGCATGCTAGGCAAGCACTATACCACTAAGCCACATTCCCAGCCCTTACTCCCCATTTTTTAGGAATACTGGCACCTACTTTTTTTTTTTTGGTCAGTTGTAGGGCTTGAACTCTGGGCCTGAGTGCTGTCCCTCAGCTCTTCAGCTCAAGGCATGTGCTCTACCACTTGAGCTACAGCTCCACTTCCGGTTTTCTGGTGGTTTATTGGCGATAAGAGTTTCATGGACTTTCCTGCCTGGGCTGGCTTTGAACTGCGATCCTCAGATCTCAGCCTCCTGAGTAGCTAGGATTACAGGCATGAGCTACTGGGGCCCAGCCTGTCACCTACTTTTTAAGCATTAATAATTCTGATTCCTATTTTCATGGCTTAAGATCATAAAGTCTTTTAGTCATTTTGAAATAGTTACAGTTTTCATGTGTTTTGTGAGTATGTCTTACTACACTACTTTTCATTCATACTATTCCTTTCTTTACTCTTTTTTTTTCTCATATTAACTCTAGCTTTTGACCACAGTGCTTTTCTTTTTCTTATTTTTGTGGGCAATTAAAATGACCTAACTTGAGAATGAGACAAAGCTGAGAAAAGCTTTCCTTCTTTCCTTCCTTTCTTTCTTCCTCCCTCTCTCCCTTCCTGCCTTCTTCCTTTCCACCTTCCTTCCTTCCTTCCTACCTTCCTTCCTTCCTACTTTCCTTCCTTCCTTCGTTTCTTCTTTCCTTCCTTCCTTCCGTCTTCTCTTTTTCATTTCTTTCTCTCTCTCTCTCTCCTTCTTCCTCCTCTTCCTCTTCCTCCTCCTCCTCTCCTCCTCTTCTTCTTCTTCTTCTTCTCCTCCTCCTCCTCCTCTTCCTCCTCCTCCTCCTCCTCTTCCTCCTCCTCCTCCTCCTCCTCCTCTTCTTCTTCTTCTTCTTCTTCTTCTTCTTCTTCTTCTTCTTCTTCTTCTTCTTCTTCTTCTTCTTCTTCTTCTTCCTCTTCTGCCTCCTCCTCCTCCTCCTCCTCCTCATCCTCCTCCTCCTCCTCCTCCTCCTTCTTCTTCTGCTTCTGCTTCTGCTTCTGCTACTGCTTCTGCTTCTTTTGCTTCTGCTTCTGCTTCTGCTTCTTCTTTCTTCTTCTGCTTCTTCTTTCTTCTGCTGCTTCTTCCTCCCCCTCCTGCTCCTCCTCCTCCTTCTGTTCTTCTTCTTCTTCTTGTCCTGGGGCTTGAACTGAACGCCTGGACACAGTCCCTGAGTTTCTTTTGCTCAAGGCTAGTGCTCTACCACTTGAGCCACAGTGCCACTTCCAGTGTTTTCTGTGTATGTAGTACTGAGGAATCAAACCCAGGGCTTCATGCATGCTAGGCAAGCACTCTACCACTAAGCCTCATTCCCAGACCTTGAGGAAAGCTTTTATAACTTCATAAAATTTAATGTTTCTTTTTCCTATGTGTATGTTAATGACTTTAGTGCTTGCTTTTTGTCTTTATATTCCCATTTATTTGCTACTGACAATTCCACTTGACACCAAATCTTCTATTACAAATCAAATATTTGAAAATCAGAACACAGTGAATCATCTAATTCTTACCCAATACCTAAATGACCCAATACTGATTAAGTATATGCAACTAACTATTTCCTATCACAGACTTTTTAGCAAACAAATGACTGGCATTGAGGTATGAAGAGATACATAGGATCAAATAAAAAAATCACTGATCACATGATACATTAGCTATTCAAAATTCCTGTCCTCTAGAATTGTAGCATTCAGGAGTTTTTTGTTCATAGGCTGTATTCAATCAACACCATGAGATTGATTCCTTACTCTCTGCTGTAATCAGAATCTTGCAAGGATCTTGGTCCCAATCATTCCTCAAACAATAGGTGGAGGTACATCTGAATTGCTTTTATTCACTCTGGTCAAGGCTGCTGTTTGTGCTTCATCCCCAGGCCCTAGCCCAGGTAGGTCCTTTGCTGAGGGATGGAGGAGCACACAGGCGTCCTACAGCTGCTGCTCCCTGGCCCTGCTGGCAGACTGGGGAGTAGGGAGCTTGACTTCCACATTTGGACTCAAGAAGTCATGGACCCCAAGGAAGCTGGAGGGGGCGGAGAGTCTTCTAAATCACTTGAGGTGCTGTCTTTGTCAGATACTTCAGAAGACTGAGGTGATGTCTTTGTCAGACACTTCAGAAGACTCTGGGGTTAGGGTTTGTCAAAGTCCCTCTGAGGAGTCCATTGGCAGCTATGTGGAAGAGCTGAGAATAAGTCTCCAAAGAGGCCTGGGAAAATTATGCACTCATGAAAAAGCCAAAGACTCCGAGCCTCCAGCAAGGAGTAGCAGCCTCAGTGCTTGCCTTTCGAGACCTCTCTTTCTCTTTTTTCTCCTCTCTCTTCTAGTGTGGTCTGAGCCATCTTCTTACTTTATTTTCCCTAACCTGCTACATTTTGATTCCATCCTCAGTGGTTTTTCTTTAGTTTGACCCCTCCCCTCCAGGGAGGGGACTTTGGTGGGTCAGCTTTAGTAGTATATGAGATTTGGACCAGCCCATTCATGACTGTCTTACCAGATGCCCTATCTTGTTTGATCATTTGTTCTCAAATTGGGCAACAATAAGTATCTAATGGCTCTGTGGGGGTTCTGTTAATGTAATTTACCTCTCCTTTCCCCTCTGTAGACATGTCCTGCTCTCCTGCAGGTTCTGTGGTCAAATGCCATGTCACTTGAGTTACACACCTAATTCCTAAGAGTCACTGACTCACCTAATCTATAATGGGAATGGTATCCCATCACCTGTGCAATGGTAGCAAGTCATAGGTTGTTTATGGTTAAGGTAAGGATATGATATAAAAGAGTAATCCTGGACTAAGTCTTGTGGTTTACACCTGTAATCCCAGCTGCTGGAGAAACTGGGAGGTTTGTGGTTCAAAAGCTAGCCTGGGCAAAAAGTTTGTGAGATCTCATTTCAATGAACATGCTAGATATTGTTCTATATATTTGTAATTCAAGATATGTGGGAGGTATAGATAAGAGAGCTGTCTAAGACCAGCCTGGGCAAAAAGGTGAAACCTTCTCTGAAAAAAAAAAAAAAGGCTAGAGGTATGGCTCAAGTAATAGAGTCATACTGGTTGTGAAGTTGTGGGATCATATGATTACCACATTATCTGTATCAATTATGTGGAAATTGAAGAAATTAATAAACTGGGCTCCAGTGATTCGTGTCTGTAATCTCAGCTTCTCAGGAGACTGAGATCAGAAGATTGAGATTTGAAACAGAACAGGACAGAAAAATCTACAAGACTCCATTTCCAATTAACCAACAAAAGCTGACTTGGAAGCAGGATGCAAGTGTTAGAACACCAGCTGTGAGCAAGTAAGCCAAGAGAGAACATAAGACGTTGAGTTCAATCCCCACTCCCCCATAATAGAAAAAAAAAGGAAAAAGAAAAGAAATTGAAGAAACTTATCCCCGAGTTCTGAGCTCTTTGTGGAAACTACTATCTGTCTGGAAGAACATTTAGGTGTGAAGATGTTAGATGCTGAAATATGCTTGTAATAATGGGGATCAAATATCCTATCAATTTCCTTTTCTATAAGATAAACGGAAGGCTGTTGGTACCTCTTGTGCCATATGCGTACATATATGTGTGCAGTTTATTCCAAATGTGTACATATATGTATGCAGTTTATTCCAAATGTGTGCAGTTTATTCCCAGTTTCCTAGTCTTCTTCTATTCTGAAGGCAATTTCTTTGGAATTTACCTTTGGGAAAATAGTGGTATAATTAATGAAATGATTTTGGGACTCAGTAGTTTTTCCCTGACACACCCACTTAATGGCTGCCTGCTCTTGGACAGTCTTTAGCCTCTCAAAATCAGATAGATTTCCTTAGTTGAAGCAAAGATAATAAACCTGAGTAAGGGAAGAGGTGACATTGTCAAAAAAGAAATGTAAGCCAGGGGCCAGTGGCTCATGCCTGTAATCCTAGCTACTCAGGAGGCTGAGGTCTGAGGATGGTGGTTCAAAACCAGCCCGGGCAGGAAACTCCATGAGACTCTTATCTCCAATAAAGCACTAGAAAACCGGAAGTGTCTCTGTGGCTTAAGCAGTAGAGTGCTCGCTTTGAGCTGAAGAGTGCAGGGATATTGCCAAGCACATAGTTTAAGCACCACGATGGACCAAAAGAAAAAAAAAAGAAAAGAAAAGAAATGTACTCTACCTGACTTATGTAACTATAACCCCTCTGTACATTACCTTTATAATAAAATTAAAAATTAAAAGATAATAAATCTGAGGTAAAATAAAATAGTCAGGCTGGGAAGGTGGCTCAGTGGTAGAGTGCTTGCCTTGCATACATGAAGCCCTGGGTTTGATTCCTCAGCACCACATAAGCAGAAAAAGCCAGAAGTGGCGCTGTGGCTAAAGTGGTAGAGTGCTAGCCTTGAGCTGAGAGCTGAGGGACAGTACCCAGACCCAGAGCTCAGGCCCCATGACTGGCCAAAAAAAAAAATAGTCACTTTAGGAGTCATCAAAGGCCTTGCAGATGGAATTGGGGTTTTACAGTTATTTTTGGATATTTGGTCCTGTAATTATATGACTTTTATTAAGGCATTTATAGTTAATGAGTCTTAGTTTTCTCCTTTGAAAAATGGGGTAATTCTTTCATTACAATGTTGTCAGAAGCAAAGTTCTAGTCATAATTAAGTAGTAAGTTGCTCAATATATTAATAACTGGTATTTGTGTGTGCCTACTACTGTTCTCAAGTTATTTAGGTCCTAGAGAAATTGGATTCTTTATCTCTGACCTTTTGGCTGATATTTCACTTTTTTTTTGTGGCCAAACTATTTTATTAGTTTATTACTCTTGAACATTTTGTGTTTGTGGTAGACTTTACTTCTTTTTTTTTCAGGTTGTGGGGCATGAACCCTAGGCCTGGTCACTGTCCCTCAGCTCTTCAGCTCAAGGCTAGTACTCTAGCACTTGAGCCACAGAGCCAATTCCAGCTTTTTCTGCTTATGTGGTGCTGAGGAATTGAACCCAGGGCCTCATGCATGCAAGGCAAGCGCTCTACCAATGAGCCACCTTCCCAGCCTGGAGACGTTAGTTCTTGGTACTGTGTGTGTCTTCTCCTTAGTCTCTTTATTTGAATAATTTTTTTTAATCCCCAGTGGTCCTTTCTGAGGCTTGCTTAGTGGGAGCAGAGACAGAGCACACTGGTATTTTGTTCCTCTTTTTAGTCTTCAGGATGTATTTTTTTTTTCTTTTTTCTTTTTGTTGGCCATGATGCTTGAGCTCCAGGCCAGTGCACTGTCCCTGAGCTCTTCAGCTCAAGGCTAGGGCTTTCTACCACTTGAGCCACAATGCCACTTCTAGCCTTTTCTGTTTATGTGTTGCTGAGAAATCGAACCCAGGGCCTCATGCATGTGAGGCAAGCACTCTATGGCCAAGTCACCTTCCCAGCCCCTTCAGGATGTCTTTGTACGTTCAAAATGTCAATAATTATTTAATTATTTCTTTCCCCTTCACCAAATCACTTCAAGTTTTACCTGTTCCCTTTCTTAATCAGAAATAATGTTTTTCAGAGTTCTAGGTTAAGTAATAAAAACTGAAGGACAGGAACTTGATATGGCTGCTGGATTGGGTGGGTTGGTAGTACAGAGTGATGGGAAGGGTGACTGATCAAGATTCAGTGTACAAACAAATGTACATGTAAAACTATAACCCTTTTGTAGAATCATTAGAAGATAAAAATGAAGAAAAATTAATAACAAAAATCCATTGTCTTCTTAGAATATTAGATTTCTGTGAATAGACGTTCTCGTGGTTTATTAGTATTTGCATATATTTGGATGCTGTGAATTATTTTCTCTCTGTTTAGTATATTTACCCAGAGATTCCTTAATACTGAAGTAAGGTAAATTGGCTCTATATAAGTTGAAGTATCTCCTATAGAAGAGGTTTCTAAGAAGTAGGCAGGCTAAAGCAAGTGACAAGTTCTCTTTCCTTCTTCCTTTTTTTTTTTTTTTTTTTCTTTTGTCAGTTGTGGGGCTTGCACTCTGGGCTTGGGCGCTGTCCCTCAAGGCGAGTACTATACCACTTGAGCTACAGTGCTACTTCTTGTTTTCTGTATGTTTATTGGAGATAAGAGTCTCATGGCCTTTCCTGACCAGCCTGGCTTTGAACTATTCAGCCTCCTGAGTAGCTAGGATTACAGGCATGAGCCACCAGCACCTGGCTCCTTCTTCCTTTTATCTTTTTGCAAGAAAGCCTTTGAAAATTACCGTAGATTAAATTATTAAAAGTTAATTTATGAAGAAGGCCTTTTGTACACATTAGTAAAAAAGATTTTTATAGAGATATCTCTATGATCAAGAGAGTTAATCATTATTATTCTTTTCTATGTTGGTATTGGGCTTGAACTCAGGGCCACTTGCTCTTACTTAGCTTTCTTGTTCATATATGGACCTCTACCACTTGAGCCTTGGCCTTACCTTTTTTGCTGTTTTTATTATTATTATTATTATTATTATTTTTTTTGGGTCCGGTCGTGGGGCCTGAACTCTGGGCCTGGGCGCTGTCCCTCAGCTCTTCAGCTCAAGGCTAGCGCTCTACCATGAGCCACAGCGCCACTTCCGGCTTTTTTCTTTTTGCTTATGTGGTGCTGAGGAATCGAACCCAGGGCCTCAGGCATGCAAGGCAAGCGCTCTACCACTGAGCCACCTTCCCAGCCCCTATTATTATTATTTTTTGAGATGCAGTCTCAAAGACTTTTCTGACCAGGATGGTTTTAAATTTTAATTGTCCTGTTATCAGTGAGCCACCAGTGTCAGCTGAATTTTCTTGCTTTTGTTTTTTATTTTTGTTTATCAGTGAGAGTTTACCTGTCGAGTGAGAGAGAGATAGCTTTAGTTTTCTTTCCCAGGACTTGCTGAATTAAAAAAAAAGGGCATTTTAAACTGTATATTTTATTGGATTGTTAGCTTTTCAAAAATTTTTTTAGGGCTGGAAGGTGGCTCAGTGGTAGAGCACTTGCTTTGCATCCCTGAGGCCCTGGGTCCAATTCCTCAGCACCACATAAGCAAAATGAAAAAAGATGGAAGTGGCACTGTGGCTCAAGTGGTAGAGCACTAGCCTTGAGCTGAAGAGCTGAGGGACAGTGCCCAGGCCCAGAGTTCAGGCCCCACGACTGGAAGAGCTGGCCCTCAGCTCTTCCGTTCAAGGCTAGTGCTCTACCACTTGATCCACAGCGCCACTTCCAGCTTTTTTCGTTTTGCTTATGTGGTTCTGAGGAACTGAACCCAGGGTCTTATGCATGCAAGGCAAGTGCTCTACCACTGAGCCACCTTCCCAGCCCCTTTTTGTTTTATTTCTTTTTCATGTTTTTTTTTTTTTAAATTTCTATTGAGGAACGCTGAATAAAAGAAACCACAAATCACCATTGGACCTTTTATTTGGGAGTGGTTTGGACTTTTCAGTTGCAATATTGTTTTACAACTATCTGGTTGGGCAGAGGGAGTAGGTGACTAATGCCTGTAATCTTAGCAATTCCTGAGGTTGAGATCTGACTATCTTGGTTCAAATCCAGCCAGGAAATTTGTTACTCATCTACAATTAACCACCAAAACGGCTGGAAGTGCAGCTGTGCGTCAAGTGGTAGAGTGCTAACCTTGAGCCCGAAACTCAGGCCTTGAGTTTAAGCTTCAGGACCAGAACCAACAAAACAAAACAAAAAACTTCATTAGGAGGAGCTGCTTGTTTTTTTTTTTTGTTTTTTTCTGTTTTGTTTTGTTTTTTAAAGAAATAGAATTATCTGTCCTGCAGTTGGGTACTACATATTCCATTTCCAAGTTCAAACATAATTTGTTATTATTTTTTCACAATTATTATTTTTTGGATAACTTTTCTTATAAAATATTAAAGTAAATACCTGTTCTTTCAAGAAGGATCATGTTTGTGGGTTGTTTTTTTTAAATGTTTTTGTCATTTTTGCTTCCAATGCTTTTTTTTGTCCATTGTGGGGCTTAACCTTGGGTACTGGGTGCTGTCCCTGAACTCTTTTGGTCAAGGCTAGTGCTCTCCCTCTTTGAGCCACAGTGCTACTTCCAGTTTTTCTGGTAGTTATTTGGAGATAAAAGATTCTCATGGGACTGGGAAGTTGGCTCAATGGTAGAGTGCTTGCCTCACATGCATGAGGCCCCAGGTTTGATTCCTCAACACAACATAAGCAGAAAAAGCCAGAAGTGGCACCATGGCTCAAGTGGTAGGGTGCTCGCTTTGAGCTGAAGAGCTGAGGGACAGCGCCCAGGCCCAGAATTCAGGCCCCACGACCAAAAAAAAAAAGTCTCATGGACTTTGTTGCCCAGGATGGCTTTGAATTTTTATCTTCAGATCTCAGCCTCCTGATTAGCTAGGATTACAGGTGTGAGCCACCAGTGCCTGCTGCTTTTTAAAAATAAACCCTTCTTTTAAAAAATCACTTGTTTGTTATACAATAATTTAAAAAAAATTAGCAACCAGCCTATAGATCAAAAGAAAAATAATCAGTTCTTTCAGGATTCAAATATAAACTTGCTGTTGTATTGTTTATTATATTAACAGACTTTAGTCCACCTAACCTGTAGCACAGACATCTTGAACAATTTCAATCGCCAATAAAGAACTATATCATTAAGAAACAGTGGGGTATTTTTAAGGAGTTGGAAGACTTACCATGAGTGTAAAGTCTTCAAATAGTGCCACTGGTGATACTCAAAGGTAAGCCTCCAGTCTCTTTTTTTTAGTTGAAAAATGCTATTGGTTGCAAGGAACAAGTAATTGTGACTGTCAGAGCTAATTGGAAGAATTTTGATGGAAGCATAAAGGAAGTAAAAATATCTTGGAATGGAGGAAACAGGATGATGGCTTATAAACATAGCTCTGGGTCCAGAGATTCTATAGGGACTATTATGCTTCTTTGTGAACTTTGTTAACTCTGTGTATGTGAAGTTTGTCCTGAGACTAGAGATTTGGTTGTTCTTTTCCATTACTCTAAATCTTTTACTTGTGTCTCTGCTTATTTCCACTTGGGTTTGGCCATTATTTCATTTTGAGATAATGTCTGTGATTCTAATTTCTCTTGTTCATCTCAGTAGCTCTAATTGCTTCTGCTTAAGTATTCTTTTAGTTTTAGCTCTACTGTTAATTGCTCTTGTACTTTGTATCTCTCAGTTTACATTTTGAGAAGATGCATTTAATTGCATCATTTGAAGGTAGAATGAGATTTTTTTTTTTCTGTTGGCCATGGGGCTTGAACTCTGGGCCTGGGTGCTGTCCCTCACCTCTTCAGCTCAAGGCTAATGCTCTACCACTTGAGCCACAGCACCACTTCTAATTTTCTGGAGGTTTATTGGAGGTAAGAGTCTCATGGACTTTGCTGCTTGGCTGGCTTTGAACCGAGATCCTCAGATCTCAGCCTCCTGAATAGCAAGGATTACAGGTGTGAGCCACCGGTGCCCAGCTTGCTTCATCATTTTTGTATCATAGATTCCTTTATACCTTTGAGTAAGGTGATTAATTTTAGTTCATTCACCTATGGTAGGTGGGGTACAGTATTGTAAGGTATTACAAAACGGGGCCCTTGAGGAGAATTCAACTTTCTATTAAGTATACTTTTAAAAAATGTAAGTACAGAAATTGAACCTATATATGTAGAACTTTTTTTTGTCAGTCGTGGGACTTTGAACTCTGGGCCTGGGCGCTGTCCCTCAGCTCTTCAGCTCAAGACTAGTGCTCCACCACTTGAACCACAGCACCACTTCTGTTTTTTTGGTGGTTAATTGGAGATAAGAGTGTCACGGACTTCCTTGCCTGCGCTGGATTTGAACCGTGGATTCTCAGATCTCAGCCTCCTGAATAGCTAGGATTACAGGCGTGAGCCATTGGCACCTGGCTATGTAGAACTTTTATAGTCACATAACAGAAAAATTCTGCTAAATCTAAAATAATTGGGGATTATATTCTGTATATTTAATTCTGTTTTCAAAATAATTTATTTAAAAGATATTCTAGGGCCTGGGAAGGTGGCTCAGCAGTATATTGCTTGCCTTGCATGCATGAGGTCCTGGGTTCGATTCCTCAGCACCACATGAGCAGAAAAAAGCCAGAAGTGGCACTGTGGCTCAAATGGTAAAGTGCTAGCTTTGAACTGAAGAGCTCAGGGACAGGGCCCAGGCCCAGAGTTCAGGCCCATGACCAAAAATAAATAAATAAATAAGTAAATAAATAAATATCTTTTTAAAAAAGCTATTCTACAAGCCAGGTGCAAGTGGCTAATGTCTATTATCCTAGCTACTCAAGAGGCTGAGATCTGATTAATGTTGTTCAGAGTCAGCTTGGGAAGTCAAATCCATGAGACATTTATTTATTTATATTCTTTATTTGTTTTAAATTTATTGTGTAAACACTGTACAGAGGAATTACAATTACATGAGCAAGATAATGAGTACATTTCTTTTTATTTTTTTGTCGGTCATGGGGCTTGAACTCTGGGCCTGGGCGCTGTCCCTCAGCTCTTCAGCTCAAGGCGAGAGCTCTACCACTTGAGCTACAGTGCCACTTCCGGTTTTCTGGTGGTTTATTGGAGATAGGAGTCTCACAGTCTCTCCTGCGCGGGCTGGCTTTGAACCTCGATCCTCAGATCTCAGCCTCCTGACTAGCTAGGATTACAGGCGTGAGCCACCAGCGCCCCGGCAATGAGTACATTTCTTATCAAGCATTGTAGCCTCCCCCTTTGTTTCCCCTTCCCATACCTTCCCAACCTCCCCCTACCCCGCCCAGTTAACCAGCAAAAAGCTGGAAGCAGAGGTATGGCTCAAGTAATATATTACCAGTGTGAGGGGGAGATTGCTGAGGGATGCCGAAAGGCCCTGAGTTTAAACCACAGTAATGGCAGATACAAACTGCAGAAGCATCATGAGGGTTGGGAGGGGATAGTCTTTTCTCATACTTAATTTGGCAAGGATAGATCTAGATGGTATACATGTTTGAATGTAATCCTACTTCTTAGAGTTTACTGCCAATAATATTTTGGGAAATATTTGTCCAGACTTTTTCCTACAAAAGTATTAATATATTAATGGTACAATAGTTCACATTAGTTTCATTCTTTTTTAGTTTGGAAAGGGAAAATGACTAGAAATCTTTCATATTATTAGTGGCTACAGTATTCTTCATAATTCTAGAATTTGAAAAAAATTATTTAAACTACCAGTAACATATTCATTTGTCTTTTAACAGATTCTAATTCATATCATGGAATATGTAGTATTTGTCTTCTTTCACTGGACATATTCTTGAGCTTTATCATGTTGTAGCCTGTATCAAAATGTTACTTCTTTTTATTGCTGAACATTCTATGGTATGGATATACTACATTTTGGTTATCTATTCAGTAGTTAGTAGGTGTTTGAGTTGTTTCCACTTTTTTTTTTTTTGTCGATTATGGGGCTTGAACTCTGGGCCTGAGCACTGTCCCTCAACTCTTCAGCTTGCTCTACCACTTGAGCTACAGCACCACTTTTGGTTTTCTGGTGGTTTATTGGAGATAAGAGTTTCATGGACTTTCCTAGTGGGGCTGGCTTTGAACAGCGATCCTTAAATCTCAGCCTCCTGAGTAGCTAGGATTACAGGTGTGAGCCACCAGGCCTCTGCTTTGTTTCCACTTTTGACTTCTATGAACATTTGATACAATTCTTATGTCAGCAGGGGGCCTGTGGCTCACACCTGTGATCCTAGCAATTTGGGAGGCTGAGATCTGATCATCATGATTGGAATCCAGCCTGGACAGGAAAAGCCATGAGATAACTCCAATAAGGCAGCAGAAAACTGCAAGTGGAGCTGTGGCTCAAAGTGGTAGAGTTCTAGCCTTGAGCACAAAAAGCTCAGGGACAATGCCTAGGTCCTGAGTTCAAGCCCCATGACCATACCCCTCCCCCCAATCTTTATGTTGACATGTTGTTTCTCTTGTTGAGTTGATGCTTTTTTGTTTTGTTTTGTTTTTTTTTTTTTAGTCCAGTAGTAGGGCCTAAACTCTGGACTTGGGCGCTGTCCCTCAGGTTTTCAGCTCAAGGCTAGCACTCTACCACTTGAGCCACAGTGCCACTTCCAGCTTTTTGTTTTTCTTCTGCTTATGTGGTGCTGAGGAATTGAACCCAGGGCCTCAGGCATGCAAGGCAAGTGCTCTACCACTGAACCACCTTCCCATCCCTGAGTTGATTCTTTTAAGTAGCATTGTTGTATCATATAGTAAATTTGTGTTAAAAAATGTAAACTGCCAAATTGTATTAGTAATCCTTCCAACAATATATGAGGGTTTTAGTTTCTTAACATCCTTCCCAATACTTTTTACCTCATTTAAAAATTTTAGCCTTTCTAGTGAGTGTGAAGTAATATAGCATTGTGATTTTAAACATTAATAATGTTATTTTTTTTGTTTTTTGGTTTTTTGCTTATACTGGGGTTTGAACATGGAAAATCATTCTTGCTTTGCTTGTTTGCTCATGGCTGGTGCTTTGCCATGCCACTTAAGACATTCCTCTAGTCCAGCTTTTTGCTGGTTAATTAGAGATGTTCTGTTGGACTTTTCTGCCTGGGCGATGCTGGAACCATGATCCTTGATCTGAGCAGCTAAGATTACAGGTTAGAGCTACTAGTAACCAGCATCTTTTTTTTTTTTTTTTTATCCGGTCGTGGGGCCTGAACTCTGGGCCTGGGCTCTGTCCCTCAGCTCTTTAGCTCAAGGCTAGCGCTCTACCACTTGAGTCACAGCGTCACTTCCGGGTTTTTTCTTTTTTGCTTATGTGGTGCTGAGGAATTGAACCCAAGGCCTCAGGCATGCAAGGCAAGCGCTCTATCACTGAGCCAACTTCCCAGCCCTGTAACCAGCATCTTTATATATTCTTTTTGGCCAGTCATATACCTGCCTTGGTGAAATGCCTTTTTAGATCTTTTCACCATTTTTAATTGGTCATTTCAAATTCATTTATTCATTCATTCATTCTTTCATTCATTCTTTCATTCATTTAAAAGCTTTTCGGGTGACCTGAGTTTTAAACTCATGGCCATGCTTGCTAGGCAGGAACTCTAATGTTGAGCCTTGTATCCAGCCCTTTTGCATGCTAGTTATTAATTTAGTGCTAGTACAAGGGTTTGAACTGAAGACCTCACGCTCTCATTTAGCTTTTTTAATTTTTTTATTTTTTATTTTTTTGGGTCCAGTCGTGGGGCGTGAACTCTGGGCCTGGATACTGTCCCTCAGCTCTTCAGCTCAAGGCTAGCGCTCTACCACTTGAGCCACAGTGCCACTTCTGGCTTTTTTCTTTTTTTTTTTTTTTTAATTTTATTTTATTTTATTTGAGAACATACTGTACAGAGGGGTTACAATTACATGGGCAGGATAATGCATACATTTCTTACCAAGCATTGCAGCCTCCTCCTTTGTTTACCCTTCACCTCCCTTCCCAGCCTCCCCCCTCCCCACCACACAATCATACCCCCCTCCCCCCCCCACCGACATTGTAAAGCTGGTTTTGACATGACATTTTGTACTTCTCATTGTTGCAACAGGTCCACCTGAATCCTTAAACGACTTGTTTGTCCCCGTCTCCTCCACATGTTATACTGACATCAAATATAGTGAAAGCGGGGGTTACACTGTGGGGGAGGGACATACAAAGCAACAAAGAAATAATCTTATAAATGCGTTAGAAACACATGCATGAAAGAAACAAAAACATTAAAATACATATTTGAGGGTTCGTTTTCCTAGCATCACAATCGATGACTTTTTCCACTTGACTCATACCTATACTAGATATTGGAAATAAGGGAAACCATGGGACCTATGTTTCTTTGGGCCTGGCTTACTTCACTTAATATAATTTTTTCCAAGCCTTTCCATTTCCTAACAAATGGGGAAATGTCATTCTTTCTGATGGAGGCATAGAATTCCATTGTGTATATATACCACATCTTCTTGATCC
Organism: Dipodomys spectabilis; assembly: GCF_019054845.1. Classification (NCBI taxonomy): domain Eukaryota; kingdom Metazoa; phylum Chordata; class Mammalia; order Rodentia; family Heteromyidae; genus Dipodomys; species Dipodomys spectabilis. The sequence goes on from NW_024870688.1 coordinate 280,239, forward strand.
ATTCACCTACTGAGGGGCATCTGGGTTGGTTCCATGTCTTAGCTATGGTAAATAATGCTGCAATAAACATAGTTGTGCTGTTAGCTTTAGTGTGTCCTTGTTTGTGATCATTAGGGTAAATGCCCAAAAGTGGGATTGCTGGGTCATTGGGGAGCTCTATGTGGAGTCTTTTGAGGAACCTCCATACTGCTTTCCAAAGTGGTTGAACAAGTTTACATTCCCACCAACAATGAAGTAAGGTTCCTTTCTGTCCACATCCCCTCCAGCATCTGTTGTTGTTAGAGTTCTTGATTTTTGCTGTTCTAACTGGAGTGAGGTGATATCTCAATGTTGTTTTGATTTGCATTTCTTTTATGGCTAGGGATGTTGAACATTTCTTCATGTGTCTATTGGCCATCCTTCTTTCTTCTTCAGAGAAGCTTCTCTTTAAGTCTTTTTTTTTTTTTTTTTTGAAATGAGTCATTGAGCTAATGCATAAAAGCTATGGGCTTAAGTGTTTTTTTTTTTGTTTTTTTGTTTTTTTTTTTTTTAATTTAATTTTATTTTATTTGAGAACATACTGTACAGAGGGGTTACAATTACATGGGCAGGATAATGCATACATTTCTTACCAAGCATTGCAGCCTCCTCCTTTGTTTACCCTTCACCTCCCTTCCCAGCCTCCCCCCTCCCTCCCACCCAATCATACCCCTCCTCCCCCCCCCCCCCCCCCCGACATTGTAAAGCTGGTTTTGACATGACATTTTGTACTTCTCATTGTTGCAACAGGTCCACCTGAATCCTTAAACGACTTGTTTGTCCCCATCTCCTCCACATGTTATACTGACATCAAATATAGTGAAAGCGGGGGTTACACTGTGGGGGAGGGACATACAAAGCAACAAAGAGATAATCTTATAAATGCGTTAGAAACACATGCATGAAAGAAACAAAAACATTAAAATACATATTTGAGGTTTCGTTTTCCTAACATCACATTATTTGACTTTTTCCACTTGACTCATACCTATACTAGATATTGCAAATAAGGGAAACCATGGGACCTATGTTTCTTTGGGCCTGGCTTACTTCACTTAATATAATTTTTTCCAAGCCTTTCCATTTCCTAACAAATGGGGAAATGTCATTCTTTCTGATGGAGGCATAGAATTCCATTGTGTATATATACCACATCTTCTTGATCCATTCATCTACTGAGGGGCATCTGGGTTGGTTCCATGTCTTAGCTATGGTAAATAATGCTGCAATAAACATAGTTGTGCTGGTAGCTTTAGTGTGGCCTTGTTTGTGATCATTTGGGTAAATGCCCAAAAGTGGGATTGCTGGGTCATTGGGGAGCTCTATGTGGAGTCTTTTGAGGAACCTCCATACTGCTTTCCAAAGTGGTTGAACAAGTTTACATTCCCACCAACAATGAAGTAAGGTTCCTTTCTGTCCACATCCCCTCCAGCATCTGTTGTTGTTAGAGTTCTTGATTTTTGCTGTTCTAACTGGAGTGAGGTGATATCTCAATGTTGTTTTGATTTGCATTTCTTTTATGGCTAGGGATGTTGAACATTTCTTCATGTGTCTATTGGCCATCCTTCTTTCTTCTTCAGAGAAGCTTCTCTTTAAGTCTTTCGCCCACTTACTTATTGGGCAGTTGTTTCTTTGAGGATTTGTTGTTGGGTGGTTTAATTTTTTGAGTTCCAAGTATATTTTAGATATGAGACCCTTGTCCGTTGTATGGCTAGTAAAGATCTTCTCCCAGTCCGTGGGCTTTCTATTGATCTTGCTAGCTATGTCATTTGCCCTGCAAAAGCTCTGCAACCTTATACAATTCCATTTGTCCAACCTTTCTTTGATTTGTTGTGTTTCCGGGTCTCTATTCAGAAAATTTCGGCCTGAGCCAAGGAGACCCAGGGTTTCTCCTATTCCATCCTGTAATGTTTTCAGAGTGTCTGCTTTGAGTTCAAGGTCTTTGATCCATTTGGAGTTGATTCTGGTGCAGGGTGATATATAAGGATCTAGCTTTAGTTTTCTACATGTAGTTAACCAGTTTTGCCAGCACCATTTACTGAAGAGGCTGTCTGTCTTCCATTCTATTGTTTTAGCTCCCTTATCAAAGATTAGATGGCTATAGGTCTGTAGGTTCATTTCTGGGTTTTCAATTCTATTCCATTGGTCCTGAGGTCTGTTCTTATGCCAATACCAAGCTGTTTTGATTACTATGGCTTTATAGTAGAGTTTGAAATTTGGTATTGATATTCCTCCAGCAGTGTTCTTTCCATTCAGGAGCGTTTTTGCTATTCGGGGTCTTTTATTGTTCCATATGAATTTTTGGATTGCCTCTTCTATTTCCTTGAAGAATGAGGGTGGAATTTTGATAGGTATTGCGTTGAATTTGTAGATAGCCTTGGGAAGTATTGCCATTTTCACGATGTTAATCTTTCCAATCCAGGAGCATGGGAGGTTTTGCCATTTTTTAAGTTCTGTGTTGATTTCCTTTTTCAAGATTTTAAAGTTTTCATCATAGAGGTCCTTCACTTCTTTAGTTAAGTTAATTCCTAGGTATTTTAATTTTTGTGGGGCTATTACAAATGGAGTTGCTTTCCTAATTTCAGCCACACTTTTCTCATTGTTGGCATACAGAAAAGCCATTGATTTTTGGGGGTTAATTTTATAACCTGCTACTTTGCCAAAGTTTTGAATCAGCTCGAGTAATTTGGGAGTGGAGTCTATGGGATTCTTTAAATACAAGATCATGTCATCTGCAAAGAGGGAGAGTTTTACTTCTTCTTTCCCTATTTGGATCCCCTTTATGTCTGCATCTTGTCTTATTGCTGTAGCTAGGCATTCTAATACTAGATTGAAGAGACGTGGAGAGAGTGGGCATCCTTGTCTTGTTCCTGAGTTAAGAGGAAATGGCTTTAGTTTTTCACCATTGAGTATAATGCTGGCTGTAGGTTTGTCATATACAGCATTTATTGTATTGAGGAATGATCCATGGATTCCTAATTTTTCCAAAACCTTCATCAGGAAGGGGTGTTGGATCTTGTTGAATGCTTTTTCTGCGTCTATTGAGATAACCATGTGGTTTTTATTCTTGCTCCTGTTGATGTGATGAATAATATTAATTGATTTGCGTATATTGAACCAGCTTTGCATCCCTGAAATGAATCCTGTTTGATCGTGGTGTATGATTTTTTGGATGAATTGTTGAAGTCGGTTGGCCAAAATTTTGTTGAGAAGTTTTGCATCAATGTTCATCAAAGAAATGGGTCTATAGTTCTCTTTCTTTGATGAGTCCCTGCCTGGTTTTGGGATGAGGGTTATGATGGCTTCATAGAATGTGTTCGGTAGTGAGCTTTCTCTTTCAATTTCATTGAAGAGTTGGAGGAGAATTGGTGTGAGCTCTGCTTTGAAGGCCTTGTAAAATTCCGCTGTAAAACCATCTGGTCCTGGACTTTTCTTAGCTGGGAGGTCTCTTATTGCTGTTTCTATTTCAATGCTTGATATGGGCCTGTTAAGATAGTTTAACTCATCTTGGTTTAGTTTTGGCATGTCAATATTTGCTAGGAAGAGGTCCATTTCTGTCAAGTTCTCAAACTTATTAGCATAAAGTTTTGAGAAGTATTCCCTTATAATGTTCTGAATCTTGGTTGTTTCTGTGGTGATGTTTCCATTCTCATCTCTGAGTTTAGTAATTTGGGTATGTTCTCTTCTTTTTCTGATAAGATTTGCTAAGGGTCTGTCAATTTTGTTAATTTTTTCGAAGAACCAACTCTTTGTTTTGTTGATTCTTTCTATAGTTTATTTGGATTCTAATTGATGTAATTCTGATTTAATTTTGATTATTTCTTTCCGTCTACTGGATTGGGGTTTATCTTGCTGCTCTTTTTCAAGGAGGTTTAGATGTGTCATTAAATTGTTAGTTTCAGATCTCTCCAATTTGTTGATGTAGGAGCTCAGAGCTATAAACTTGCCTCTGAATACTGCCTTTGCTGTGTCCCATAAGAGCTGGTATTTTGTGTGTTCATTTTTGTTGAATAGCATGAACATTTGAATTTCCTTTCTAATCTCTTCCATGACCCACTCATGATTCAGCAGTGTGTTGTTCAGCCTCCATGTGATACTGGACTTTCTTTGGTGGCTTTTGGTGTTGAGTTCTAATTTTATTCCCTTGTGGTCAGAGAGAATGCAAGGTATAACTTCAATGTTTCTGAATTTAGACAAGTTTGCTTTGTGGCCTAAAATGTGGTCTATTTTAGAAAACGTTCCATGTGCTGCTGAGAAAAACGTGTATTCTGATGCTGCTGTGTGAAATGTTCGGTAAATGTCTGTTAAGTCTAGTTGATCTATTCAGCTGTTTAGATCTGCGGTTTCCCTGTGGAGTTTTTGCCGAGTTGATCTATCTAGTGGGGAGAGTGGTTTGTTAAAATCCCCAACAATTAATGTCTTTGGATCTATATGGGATTTGAGGGAATGTAGTGTTTCTTTGATAAATTTGGGTGCTCCATTGTTTGGCGAATAGATATTTAGAATTGTAATATCCTCCTGAAGGAGAGATCCTTTAATTAGTATGTAGCGACCTTCTTTATCTCTTTTCATGAATTTTAATTTGAAGTCTAATTTATCTGATATTAGGATTGCAACTCCCGCCTGTTTATGCGGTCCGTTTGCTTGGTAGATTTTGTTCCAGCCTTTAACATTGAAAATGTGTTTGTTTTTACAGGCAAGATGTGACTCCTGCAGGCAGCAGATAGAAGGGTCTTGTTTTTTAATCCAACTAGACAGTCTATGTCGCTTAATTGGAGAGTTCAGTCCGTTAACATTAAGAGACAGGACTGAGAGGTATTTGGGAGTTCCTGCCATGTTATCTACCTTCTTGGGGGCTGCGAAAACTGGGTTCTTCCTATGGTTCTTGGATTCTCAGTTTGGGTGCAGTTTCTTGGCCTTTATTGCGGTCTTGTTGGTTTTCTATGTGTAGGACATCTTTAAGAATCTTTTGTAGGGCTGGTTTGGTGGAGATGTATTGTTTCAATTTTTCTTTGCTATGGAAGGTTTTTATTTGGCCTTCAGTTATGAAGGAGAGTTTAGCTGGGTACAGTATTCTTGGTTGATAGTTGTTTGTTTTTAGGGCATGGCATACAGCATTCCAGGCTCTTCTTGCTTTGATTGTCTCTGCTGAGAAATCTGAGGTGATTCTAATTGGTTTCCCTTTATAAGTGATTACCCTTTTCTCTCTGACAGCTTTAAGGATCTTTTCCTTGTTCTGAGTTGATCCTGTGTGGATTATAATGTGGCGGTGGGATGTCCTATTCTGGTCTGGTCTATTTGGGGTTCTAAAGGCTTCTTGTATCTGGACAGGCCTATCTTTTTGCATGTTTGGGAAGTTCTCTGCTAGGATCCTGTTAAACAAATTTCCTAGACCATTAACTTCTGTTTCTAGGTGCTCCTCTACACCCATTATCCTTAGATTAGGCCTTCTGATGGTGTCTTCCAGGTGTTGGATAGATCTATCATATTTCTTGGACTTGTCTTGGATGGTTGTATGTTCTTTCTCTATAATATCTAGGCTGTCTTCAATCCCTGAGATTCGATCTTCTGCATGGTCTAACCTGCTGTCAAGACTCTCTACTTTGTTTTTTATCTCTTTTCCTTCTAGTTGGTCAGCTTTGATGGCTTCAAGTTCTTTGTTGAAGCTCTGTTTTAGGTCTTGTATGAATTTCTTTACTTCCTTAATTTGGTGTTCAGTGTTTGTCCTCAAATCACTTAGTTGATTGGTTATGGTTTCTTTGGGCTCCCATTCCTTCTGTTGGGTTCCATTCAGCATTCCCTTTGTGGTCTCCCTGACTTCCTTCAGCTCTTTGTTAATGGATTCCATGAATGCCTTTAGTGATCTTTGTGTGTTCTCTACCTGGTCTCTCAATTCCTGTATTACTCTTTGATTAGCTTCCTCCCATTCGTGGGATTCCTGCAGATCTCTTTGAGTGTTCTCAGCCTGCTCACACCATTCCTCCCTTTCTCTTTGAGTATTCTCAAGTTGTTCACGCAAATCCTGTATCAGTTTTTGAGTAGCTTCCTCACGCTTATGATATTCCTGTATAAACTTCTGGGATGCCTCCTCTCTCTCCCTGTCATACTCATACAGAGTCCTTTGTACGTTGTCAAACTTTTCATTTATTATGTTTGCCAGCAGTGTTTGTAGAGCTGTTTGGGAACTCTCCTCTGGATTATTCATTACCTGTTCTAACCCCTGATTATCAGGATTGGGAATTGAGATACCCGAATTTGCCATTTTTCTTGTGTTTTTCCGGCTTACTCTGCCCATTTGAGATGAAGATAGCACCAGTTTTGTGCTAGAACACTATCTTAAGGCAACCATCAACCAAAGTTTGCATTTGTACAGTCAATAGTCTACAGATACAATCTAGTTCAACAGATACATCTATTCGACATCAAACAACTATATGTTAAAGGGCTTCGAACCGCAGAGAAGAATTTGGAAAACCAGAAATTATTAGGGTTAGGGAGAGATGTGGGTAAAAAATAGGAATAGATTGGTGTGGGGAGGCACAGGGAGGCACAATGCAGGAAATAGGTTGGGTAGGATGCAAGTAGAGAGAGAGAGAGAAAGAAGAAAGGGAAAGGGGAATGAAAAGAGACCAGAAAAAAAATAGAAACGTAAAAATTAATGTTATTTTAGAGATTAAAAGACCATCTATTTATAGAGGAATATGAATATGTTGAGAGAAAGGGAGGGACATAGAGGAGATGTGAAAAACTTTAAAAAAATGCTTAAAATATTATATAGGTATAAAGAGGTAGTACTGCTATTAATGAATTTAAGTCTCAGAGGTTTTGAATTGAGTCATAAGTTTGTGGATTAAGTGTGTACACAATGGGGGATAGGGTCTACTGGTTAACTACGGGTTTATCTGAGGATGTGCAGGACAAGAGTTAAGTCACATAAAGAAGAACAAAGAGGAAAAGATGGAAAGGATAGGAAAGTGAGAAGAAAAGATCAGAAGTTCTTTAGAGCTAGACAAAAAACAAAAAGATAATTAAGAATGAAAGAAAAAGAGAAAGAAGACAAGAAAAGAAAGGAAAACACACATTCATGTATTCCTAAAATAAAAATTATAAGAGGAGAAAAAAAAAAGTTAATGGAAAACAATTATTTTTTCAGAAGAGGCAAAAATTAAAGATTAATAAAAGTTTTAGAAAAGCAAAAAAAAAATTTTATATATATAAGGTAACAAAAAAAGAAAAAAAAAACAAAACAAAAAAAGAAAGAAAGAAAAGAAGAAGAAGAAAAAAAAAAGTTCTTTGATTTTTTTTTTTTTTTCTTGGGGAGGGGTGGGAAGAGTCCTGTATCTCCCTTTTGTCTGTAACCAGAGTCTGGTTGGAGTCTCTGGTCAGCTTGAGTTCCTGTGGCTTGATTGGTTTCTTAAGTCAGTTTGTTGGAACAGGCAGAAAAATGCTCTGCTTTACCCAAGATTTTGAGATCCCCCTCCCAGGTTAGTTTACTGGAAGGGTGATCTGCTTTGAGAATCACAAAAGAGGGGGATGCAGTGATGAGGCTAGGTTCTGGGTAGAGTTGAGGCCTTTCAACCAACAGTAGCTTTTCCCTGGGGCTATTTTGTGAAAAAAAACTCACAGCACCCAGCCTGGAGCCATTCTCAGGGTTTCTGTTTTTCAATTGATTGTGGTGGCTGCTAGAGAGAGGGGCAGCCTCTGGCTCTGGTTACCCAGTGAGGAGAGCCACTCCAATGGCTGGCGCCTCGGCTGGGTGACTTTTCCCTGGATGGAACTGAGTTTGTGAGGTCACTTCGCTGTTAAGTTCTTGTGACCTGCTAAATGACTCGTTTTATTCCAAGGCCTGAGCTGGAGCTAGCCGCTCCTCCGAGCTTTGTCGGTATCCAAGATGGAGATCACCGGTGCTGGGGGGGGAGGGGTGGCCTTCCCTCCTCTGCTCCCTGAGAAGGAGTGAGGAAGTCGGCCTTCTACTCACGCCGAGTCTTGGATCCCAGGTTGTCTCTGGTCTGCAAAGTGGAGGATGAAGTTGTCCATTCCTTGTCGGTTCTTGCTGGTGTTGAGTAGAATCTGCTCGTCCGCTGCGTCTGGCTCCTTCGTCCCGGACTGTGTCTCAGGTGTGCCCCCGCGGCGGTGGTCGCTGACGCGACCCTGCCGCTGCAGCAGCTGCTGGCAGGCGCTCAGATGTGTCTGCTTGGCTTCCCCTCTCTTGACTAACTCTCTGTCCTGTGATGGCACACTTGGTGTGATTCTCTGGCTTGGGACTTTTCACTGGAACTCTGAAACTGTTTTCTATGCAAGAGCTTGTTCAGATTCCAGCTTCTCCTCCGCCATCTTCCCGGAACTCTGGCTTTTTTCTTTTTGCTTATGTAGTGCTGAGGAATCGGTCCCAGGACCTCAGGGATGCAAGGCAAGCGCTCTACCACTGAGCCACCTTCCCAGCCCCAGCTTTTATTATTATTATTTTAATTCAGGGCTGGTGCTCTACCTCTTGAGCCACACTAACATTTCCAACTTTTTGCTGTCTCCTAGTTTTTCTCTCCAATCCTACCCTCATGTTGTATAGTTCATTTCTACATAGTGTCTAGTGAGTACTACTGCTGCATTTGTTCACCCTTTGTTCCTCCATTTCTGTGCCACCCCTTAAAAGACAGATAAATGAACAAACAAGACAGAAACAAAACAGAACAGCAACAAGAAAAAGCCTGTTTCCATTTTCTGGAGTTCATTTTTGATAAATAATTATTTTATATGATCAGAGGCACATAGGCATTGTGACTTTGTGTTCTACCCCTAAGAGTATCTTCCTTTGGTTTCATTGTGTGTGAATGCCTAGAGTTCTGTGTATTTCACCATGTTCAGTGTATTTTAGATCTAGCTTCCTTTCCTTGGATTTAATGGTTATCTTATTTATTTCTTGGTTTGCTTAATTTCTATGAACTTATCATGAATCGAACTAAGCTGTAGGAATCATGCCTCTACCAAGCTCTATGACTCTCCTTTAAATATGTTCAGATATTTTCTGTTGCTTCCTATCATCATCTTTTTAAATAAATAATTCCTAGAGGCTCTGGCCAGTCCAGTTGGGACAGATTACCTTTTAAGTACTTTGCTGCATAAATGTCATCTTAGTATTTCTTTTTATCCCTATCCTGGAAATCCTTTCAATGCTTTCTTTTTTGGGGGGGTCCAGTTGTGGGGCCTGAACTCTCAGCTTGGGTGCTGTCCCTCAGCTCTTCAGCTCAAGGTGAGTGCTCTACCACTTGAACTACAGCGCCACTTCTGGTTTTCTGGTGGTTTATTGGAGATTAGAGTTTCATGGACTTTCCTGCCTGGGCTGGCTTTGAACCGAGATCCTCAGATCTCAGCCTCCTGAGTAGCTAGGATTACAGGCGTGAGCCACCAGCACCCGGCTCAATGCTTTCTTATGTGGAAAACTCTTACTCTCGGAACTTAAGTCTCAGTTTAGGTCCTTATTTTGGTGGAGCGTATTCTCCATTAGCCTCCTAAGAACGTTTATGGGAGGTATATATTTTGAGATGTTGCAAATCTGAAGTAGCCTTCCTTACTGTCTTGTCTTTGAATGATAACTTGGGCAAAAATTCTAACTTGGAAATTATTTCCCTTAGAATTTTGTCAGGCATTGCAGCATTATTTTCTAATTTCAAGTGTTTCTTTTGAGAGTTGATGCCAAACATAATTCTTAATCTTTTATGTAGAGTTGCATAATGTCTTACACTTGTAATCTCAGCTACTTGAGAGGAGAAGATCACAGGAGAATTACGAGGATTTAAGGCCAATCTGAACACAAAGTTAGTGAGACTCCTTTTTAGTCAATAAGCTGGACATGGTGGTGCATATCTGTGATCCCATCTATGGTATAGCTTAAGTGGGAGGATGTCTGGCTTGAATGAGACTTGGAGTTTAAACAGTTCTCATTAGAGGAACTGTTATCTTTGCTGAGGTTTGAATTCAAGTCCTTATGCATGCTTGGCTGGCATTCTCCTGCTTGAGCCATGCCTCCAGACTGGCTTTTTTCTGGCTATTTTGGATATGTTGTCTCTAGGACTTTCCTGCCCAAGCTGGCTTCAAACCTTGATGATCTGGATCTTAGCCTCCTGAATAGCTAGGATTTAGTGTGTGTCACTGGCACCTGGCTGGAGGGTCTCTCCCAACTCCATTGTCTGATATTTTTCAGCATTGAACACACATTGAATAATATTCTTCAGAATGTCTACTTTTTTTTCCTTTAATTATTTCTTTTCTTCCAGAAAGGCATTATAGGTTAAAATGACATATCATGGAGACAAACTGTGAAGTATGAATTCCATTTCTGTCTCATATTAGCCCTGTTAAGTTGGGCAAGTGACCTTATTTTCCTGATTTGTAAATCAGGGTCATAATGGTATCTCTCTAACAGGTATCTATCTAGCAGTATTATTAAAAAGATTAAATTTATGGGGCTGGGAATGTGGCTTAATGGTTGAGTGTTTGCCCACCGTGCATGAAGCCCTAGGTTTGATCCCTCAGCAGGTACCATATAAAGAGAAAAAGCCAGAAGTGGTACTATGGTTCCTGTGATAGAGTATTATCCTTGAGCAAAAGAAGCTCAGGGACAGTGCACATGCCCTGAGTTCAAGTCCTAGGACTGGCAAAAAAAGAAGATTAAATTTATATGTTTAAAATGCTTAGATGAGATTTTTCTCCTTCCCTCTCTCCTTCCCTCCTTTCCTCCCTCCCTCCCTCCCTCCCTCCCTTCCTTCCTTCCTTCTTTCATTCCTTCTTTCCTTCCTTCTTTCATTCCTTCTTCCCTTCCTTCCCTCCCTCCCACCCTCTCTCCTTCCCTCCCTCCCTCCCTGACTCCCTCCCTTCCTCCCTACCCTTCTGTCTCTCATGGTTTCTTTTCTTTTCTTTTTTCCATTGGTCGTTGGTCATGTCTTGAACTCAGGACCTGGGAACTGTTCCTGAGCTTTTTTGTTCAAGGCCAGTACTCTACCACTTTGAGGCAGAGTTTCACTTCTAGTTTTTAGGTGGTTAATTGGAGATAAGCATCTCAGAAACCTTCCTTGTGGGGCTTGCTTTGAACTATTATTATCAGACCTCAGGCTCCTAAGTAGTTAGGACTACAGAAGTGAACCACCGGTGCCTGGCTCAGATGAGTGTTTGTAAAGCAATATTGCTTTTTGTTAGCAATTTAGGTTATGGTTATTATTATTATTATTATTATTATTATTTGGTAGTGGGGTTTGAACTCAGGGCCTAGGTGCTGTCATTGAGCTCTTTGCCTCAAAGCTAGTCCTCTACCACTTTAACATGGTGCCACTTTTGGCTTTTGAGTGGTTAATTGGAGATAAAAGTCTCCTGGGGACTTTTATGCCTGGGCTAACTTTGAACATGATCCTAAGATCTCAGCCTCCTAAGTAGCTAGGATTATAGGTGTGAGCCGTCAGTGCCTGGTCTATAATCACATTTGATAATTCTTTCTATAGATTTTTTTTGGTTGGTCATGGGGCTTGAACTCTGGGCTTGGGAGCTGTCCCTGTGCTCTTCAGCACAAGGCAAAAGCTCTACCACTTGAGCCACAGCACCACTTCCTGTTTTCTAGTGGTTTATTGGAGATAAGAGTCTCACGGATTTACCTGCTCGGGCTGGGTTTGAACTGAGATCTCAGCCTCCTGAGTAGCTAGGATTATATAAGGTGTGAGCCACCATTGCTGGGCTTCTATATAGATTTTGAACCTCAGTGGTCTTCTTCTTTTTTGTTGTTGTTGTTGTTGGTTGTGGCGCTTGAACTCTGGGCCTGGGCACTGTCCTTCAACTCTTCAGCTCAAAGCAAGCACTCTACCGCTTGAGCCACAAAGACATTTCCAATTTCTACTGGTTTATTGGAGATAAGAGGCTCACATCTTTTCCTGCCCGAGGGGGTTTTGAACGGAGTTCCTCAGATCTCAGCCTCCTAAATAGGTAGGATTACAGGCATGAGCCACGGGTGCCTGGATCAGTCTTCTTTTTTTTTTTTTTCTTCAAATTTATTATTGTGATTAAGTGGTTACCTAATTTCCCAAATTTCACAGTATTGTGGGATAGTGATGCTTAGTTAAAGTCACAAACACATTCTAACTTTCATAGGACAAATTGTCTACCATGGTCTATAACATTTATGAGTTCTATGAGCTTTGCAGCATAGTTATTTCTTCCACTTTGGGTGATATGTACATTTCTTTTGTTTTGCATAGTATCAGCTGTTCCCTTTTTCCCACTTGTTCCCTTGCTCCCTTGCTCCCTCCCTCCTTCCCTCCCTCCCTCGCTCCCTCCCATTAGTTAATTTTGATCAATGTCCAGTGCAGCTGATGGGTCCTGTTGTTGTATGTTTTTCCCTGATTCCCTCTAGTTCTTTGTCCTCCTCCTGGTTTTCCTTCCGTGTGCACATATATACCATATATGTGATCACCGGCATGGGTTATTTAGTAGTGATTCAACCAGATGAGTGGAAGTCCTTTGTTTCTTAAGTCTTGTTAATTTTGTCGTATCACCTTACATTTTGGATTTAACATCCACTTATCAGGGGGACCATGTGCCATTTGTCTCTTTACTCTTAACTTACCTCACTCAACATGATTTCTTCTAGTTCCATCCATTTCCCTGCAAATGCCATTATTTTGTCCTTTCTAATGGCTGCATAATATTCCATTGTGTATAGATATCACAAGTTTTGGATCCATTCATCTGTGGTGGGACATCTGGGTTGTGTCCATATCCTGGCTATTGTGAACAGTGCTGCAATAAACATGGAGGTGCATGTGTACTTGTATACTGGTTCCTGTTGTTCAGGATAGATGCCTAGAAGTGGTATGACTGGGTCATTAGGGAGGTCAATATTTAGATTTCTGAGGACCCTCCAGACTGCTTTCCAAAGTGGGTTGTATAAGTGTACATTCCCACCAGCAGTGTAATAGGGTTCCTCTTTCTCCACACCCCCTCCAGCATTTGTTGTTGACTGACTTTTGAATGTAGGCCATTCTGACTGGGGTAAGGTTTTATCTCAGGGTTGTCTTTATTTGCATTTCCTTCACAACAAGGGATGGTGAACATTTCCTCATGTATTTCTTTGCCATTTTTATCTCTCTTCTGAGAAGTCTCTCTTTAGTTCCCTTGCCAATTTAGTAATTATTTTGTTAAGTTTGGGAGGGATTAGTTTCTTGAGTTCCCTGTATATACTGGATATTAGCCCCTTGTCTGATATATTGCTGGTAAATATTTTTTCCCAATTAGTTGGTTGTCTTTCTAGCTTGGTTGCTATAGCTTTAGCTGTGCAGAAACTTTTTATTTTAAGGTAGTCCCATTTGTTGAGTCTCTCTCCAAATTGTTGTGACCCTGGGACTCTGTTCAGGAAGTTCCTGCCTGTGCCTATAAGTTCAAGTGTCTCTCCTACTCTCTCGTGCAGTAGTTTCAGAGATTCAGGTTTGATGTTAAGGTCTTTAATCCATTTTGAGTTGATGTTGGTGCATGGTGATAGGCTGGGGACCACTTTGAGTCTTCTGCATGTGGCCTCCCAGTTTTTCCAGCACCAGTGGTTGAAGAGGCTGTGTTACTTCCAGTGTATGTCTTTGGCTCCTTTGTCAAATATCAGCTGACTGTAGGCGTGTGGTTTTATTTCTGGATCTTCTATTCTATTCCGTTTGGTCTTGGGGTCTGTTTCTGTGCTCGTACCATGCTGTCTTTGTTATTATAGCTCTATGGTAGAGTTTGAAGTCTGGCATCGAGATCCCTCCCATGTTGTCTTTTTTTCCTAGAATTGTTTTGGCTATTCTAGGTCTTTTGTTGTTCCATATGAATTTTTGGCCTGTTTTCTGTATTTCAGAAACATACGTCATTGGAATTTTAACAGGACTTGCATTGAACTTGTATATTAATTTTGGGAGTATTGCCATTTTCACTATATTAAGTCTGCCTATCCAAGAGCACGGAAGGTCTTTCCATTTCCTGGTGTCTTCTGTAATTTCTTTCTTTCAGTTTTTTTTTTTGGGGGGGGGGTCCAGTTGTTGGGCCTGATCTCTGGGCCTGGGCACTGTCCCTCAGCTCTTCAGCTTAAGGCTAACGCTCTACCACTTGATCCACAGCCCCACTTTTGGCTTTTCTTCTTTTTGCTTATGTGGTGCTGAGGAATCGAACCCAGGGCCTCATGCATGCAAGGCAAGCGCTCTACCACTGAGCCACCTTCCCAGCCCCTTTTTCTTTCAGTTTTTATAGTTTTCATTAAATAATTCTTTTACATCTTTGGTTAGGTTAATTCCTAAATATTTTATTTTTTGAGGGGTTATTGTGAATGAGATTGCTTCCTTTATTTCCCTCTCTGCTTGTACATTGTTGGTGTATAGGAAGTTGTCCAAATTTTGTGAGTTGATTTTGTATTCTGCTACTTTGCTGAAGTGGTTTATAATTTCTAAGAGTTTGGGGATGGAGTTTTTGGGATCATGAAGGCATAGTATCATGTCATCTGCAAAAAGGGATAGTTTAATTTCTTCCTTCCCTATGTGGATCGCTTTAATGTCTTTTTCTTGCCTAATTGCCCTGGCTAAGGGTTCCAGGACTATATTGAAGAGGAGTAGAGACAGTGGACATCCTTGCCTTGTTCCTGATTTTAGGAGAATTGGTTATAGATTTTACCCATTAAGTATAATGTTGGCCATTGCTCTTTTGTATATGGCTTTTATTGTTTTAAGGAATGTTCCTTCTATTCCTATTTTCTCCAGGGCTTTTAACATGAATGAATGTTGTATCTTATCAAAAGCCTTTTCTGCGTCTGTGGAGATAATCATGTGGTTCTTGACCTAGGCTTTGTTGATGTGTTGGATCACATTTATTGATTTACATATGTTAAACCATCCCTGTATCTCTGGGATGAAACCTACCTGGTTGTAGTGAATGATTTTTTTATGTGTTTCTGGATTCTGTTATCTAGAATTTTGTTAAGGAGCTTTGCATCTATGTTCATCAAGGAGATTGGTCTGTAGATTTCTTTTTTGATTGGGTTTTTGCCTGGTTTGGAGATGAGTGTGATATTGGCATCATAGAATGTGTTTAGGATAGCTCCCTTTTTTTCTACTTCTCTGAAGAGCTTGAGGGGTATGGGTATTAGTTCTTCTTTAAAGGTCTTATAGAATTCCGTTGTGAATCCATCTGGTGCTGGCCTTTTCTTTTTTGGAAGACTTCTGATTGCTTCCTGTATCTTGTAAGATACTGGCTTATTTAATCGATTTATTTCTTCTTTGCTCAGTTTGGGCAACTTGTATTCCTCTAAAAATGCATCCATTTCTCTAGCTAACAGAATCCAGAAACACATAAAAAAAAATACACTATGATCAGGTAGGCTTCATCCCAGAGACACAGGGATGGTTTAACATACGTAAGTCAATAAATGTAATCCAGCATATCAACAGAGCCAAGGTCAAGAATCACATGATTATCGCCACAGATGAAGAAAAGGCCTTTGATAAAATTCAACATTCATTCATGCTAAAAGCTCTGGAGAAAATAGGAATAGAAGGAACATTTCTAAAAACAATAAAAGCCATTTATGACAGACCAATAGCCAATATTATACTTAATGGGGAAAAGCTACAACCAATCCTCCTAAAAACAGGAACAAGGCAAGGATGCCCACTGTCTCCACTCCTCTTCAACATAGTCCTAGAACCCTTAGCCAGGGCAATAAGGCAAGAAAAAGACATTAAAGGAATCCACATAGGGAAAGAAGAAGTTAAACTATCCCTTTTTGCAGACGACATGATACTATACCTCCACGATCCCAAAAACTCCATCCCCAAACTTTTAGAAATCATAAGTCACTTCGGCAAAATAACAGGATACAAAATAAACCCACAAAAATCAGTTGCCTTCCTATACACTGATAACGTACAGGAAGAGAGGGAAATAAAGGGAGCAACCCCATTCACAATAACCTCCCAAAAAATAAAATATTTAGGAATTAACCTAACCAAAGATGTAAAAGAACTATTTAATGAGAACTATAAAAAGTTAAAGAAAGAAATTGCAGAAGACACTAGGAAATGGAAAGACCTCCCATGCTCCTGGATAGGCCGACTTAATATAGTAAAGATGGTGATACTTCCAAAACTAATATACAAATTCAATGCAATTCCTATTAAAATCCCAATGACGTACATCACTGAAATACAGAAAACAGTCCAAAAATTTATATGGAACAACAAAAGACCTAGAATAGCCAAAACAATTCTAGGGGATAAAGACAATATGGGAGGGCTATCCATGCCGAACTTCAAACTCTACTACAGAGCTATAATAACAAAGACAGCATGGTACTGGCACAAAAACAGACCCGAAGACCAATGGAACAGAATAGAAGATCCAGAAATAAATCCACAGGCCTACAGCCAGCTGATATTCGACAAAGGAGCCAAAGACATACAATGGAAGAAACACAGCCTCTTCAACCACTGGTGCTGGGAAAACTGGGCAGCCACATGCAGAAAACTAAAAGTGGACCCCAGCCTATCACCATGCACCAACATCAACTCAAAATGGATTAAAGACCTTAACATTAAACCTGAATCTCTGAAACTACTGCAGGACAGAGTAGGAGAGACACTTGAACTAATAGGCACAGGAAGGAACTTCCTGAACAGAGTCCCAGGGTCACAACAAGTTGGAGAGAGACTCGACAAATGGGACTACCTTAAAATAAAAAGCTTCTGCACAGCTAAATCTATCGCAACTAAGCTAGAAAGACAACCAACTAATTGGGAAAAAATATTTACCAGCAATATATCAGAGAAGGGGTTAACATCCTGTATATACAGGGAACTCAAGAAACTAATCCCTCCCAAACCTAACAAACCAATTACTAAATGGGCAAGGGAACTAAAGAGGGACTTCTCAAATGAAGAAATAAAAATGGCAAAGAAACACATGAGGAAATGTTCATCATCCCTGGTGGTGAAGGAAATGCAAATAAAGACAACCCTGAGATACCACCTTACCCCAGTCAGAATGTCCCACATCCACAAATCAACCAACAACAAATGCTGGAGGGGATGTGGAGAAAGAGGAACCCTATTACACTGCTGGTGGGAATGTACACTTATACAACCACTTTGGAAAGCAGTGTGGAGTGTCCTTAGAAAGCTAAAGATTGACCTCCCTTACGACCCAGTCATACCACTTCTAGGCATTTACCCTGAACAACAGGAACCAATATACAAGGACACGTGCACCTCCATGTTTATTGCAGCACTGTTCGCAATAGCTAGGATATGGAAACAACCTAGATGCCCCACCACAGATGAATGGATCCAAAAATTGTATCTATACACAATGGAATATTATGCAGCCATTAGAAATGACAAAATAATGGCATTTGCAGGGAAATGGATGGAGCTAGAAGGAATCATGTTGAGCGAGGTAAGCCAAGAACGAAGAGACAAATGGTACATGGTCTCCCTGATAAGTGGATGCTAAATCCAAAAGGTTAGGTGATACGACAAAACTAACAGGACTTAAGAAACAAAGAACTCCCGCTCATCTGGTTGAACCACTACTAAATATCCCCATGCTGCTGATCACAAATATGGTATATAACATGTGAACACTGTTATATATTACAGACTGTGGTAGACAATTTGCTCCAGGGAAGTTAGAATGAACTTGTGACTTTGAAATTATGTAATCATTTAATCACAATAAAAAAAAAAAAAGAACCTCGGGGAAGGGAGGGAGGGAGGGGATGGTAGGGGGAAAACAATGGAGGGGGTAACAATGTTCAAGAGGAAGTGTACTTATTACCTCACTCATGTAACTGTAACCCTCTGTATAGTAGCTTTACAATAAAAAAAAATGCATCCATTTCTGCTAGGTTTTCTTTCTTTAGAGAGTATAGCTTTTGAAAATAGTTCTTTATAATTGTTTGGATGTCTTGGGTATTTGTTGTGATTTTTCCGGTGGCATCCCTGATCTTGTTAATTAATCTTGCCAAAGGTCAATCAATTTTATTTATTTTTTCAAAGAACCAGCTTTTTATTGTATTAATTTTATTTATGTTTTCTAGCTGTTTTAATTGCAACATGAGATTATTTACTTGGTCTGTCTCTATTTTCTTGATGTGGGCACTGAGGGTGATAAATTTGCCCCTCAGGACTGCTTTTGCTGTGTTCCACAAGTTTCTTTGTGATGAGTCTTCATTTTCATTAAATTGTAGGAATGTTTAAATTTCTTCTCTAATTTCTTCTGTTACCCAGGTGTTGCTTAGAAGTGTGCTGTTCAATTTCCATGTATTTGAGTAATTTCTGCAGTATGTTTTGTTATTGAGAACTAGCTTGATTCCACTGTGGTCAGATAGGATACAGGGAATTATGTCAATCCCCTTGTATTTGCTTAAGTTCCTTGCATGAACTATGATATGGTCTATTTTGAGAAAGTTCCATGAGCTGCTGAGAAGAATGTGTACTGTGTTGTTTTAGGGTGAAATACTTGGTAGATATCAGTTAGTTCTGCTTGAAATATGGCCTCACTTAATTTGGTAGCTTCTTTGCCCAAAGAATAGGTAGACCTATTCTTTGGTGAGAGTGGGGTATTAAAGTCTCCTAGTATTATTGTATTTGGATATATTTTATTCTGTAAGTTTGGGAGTATGTGCTTAACGTATTTGGGTGCTCCAATGCTTGAGGAGCATAAGTTGATAATGGTAATATCCTCCTCTTGATTATTCCCTGTATTAATATGTAGTGGCCTTCCTTGTCTTTTTGTATTGATTTTATGAAAATTTTATTTTGTCAGATATTAGGATATCTACTCCTGCTTTCTTACTGGGGGCATTTGATTGGTAGATCTTTTTCCAACCCTTCACTCTGAGTTTGTATATTTGGCTGAGAGGTGGGTTTCCTGAAGGCAACGTATGGATGAGTCATGTTTTCTTTTCTTTTTTTTTTTTTTTTTTTTGTCAGTCATGGGGCTTGAACTCTGGGGTTGGGCACTATCCCTCAGCTCTTCAGCTCAAGGCAAGTGCTCTACCGCTGGAGCCACAGTATCACTTCCGATTTTCTATTGGCTTATTGAAGATAAGAGTCTCATCGAGGGCTGGGAAGTTGGCTTAGTGGTAGAGCGCTTGCTTTGCATGCATGAGGCCCTGGGTTCAATTCCTCAGCACCATATAAGCAGAAAAAAAAGGCGGAAGTGGCACTATGGCTCAAGTGGTAGAGTGCTAGCCTTGAGCTGAAGAGCTGGGGGACAGCACCCAGGCCCAGAGTTCAGGTCCACCACCGTACCCCCCCTCCAAAAAAAAAAGAGTCTCATGGAGTTTCCTGCCCGGGCTGGCTTTGAACCGTGATCCTCAGATCTCAGTCTGCTGAGTAGCTAGGATTACAGGCGTGAGCCCGGTGGGTCATGTTTTCTAATCCAATCTGCAGTTCTTTTCCTTTTGATTGGCGAATTAAGTCTGTTAATATTTAAGTTTAATATAGAGAGATGCATTGTGGTCCCTGCCATTCCTTGTTTTCCTAAGTTTTTCTTCTTTCCTTTCTTCCTGTGCTTACTAAGTTAGACTTCTATTAATACCTGTCTCATGCGGGTCCCCGTTCCTGGTTGCTTTCTTCAGGTTGTGTTCCCCCTCTTAGAATTCTTTGTAATGCTGTCTTATTGTTTATGAATTCATTTAGTTTTTCTTTACTATTACAAATTTTAGTTTCTCCATCGAATGTGAATACTAGCCTTGCTGAGTATATCAGTCTGGGCTGGCAGTTATTGGTTCTCAGGGCTCAGCTGGTACTTTCCCAGGTCTTTCTTGAATTCAGTGTCTGTGTGGAGAGATCTGCAGTGATTCTAATTTTCCCATTGTAGTATAGCCCCTTCTTCATTTTTGCTGTATGCAAGATTGTTTCCTTTTTATTCCTTATTATATCATTTTTACTATTATGTGTCTAGAAGTGTTTCTCCTGGGATCCTGCTTGTTAGGTGTTCTATATGCTTCTCTTATGTAGGTAAGATGTTCTCTTTTAAGATGGGGGAATTTTTCATTGATAATCTTGTTGAATAGCTGTTGCATTCCCTTGCTTTGATATTCCTCGCCTTCATCAACACCAATTATACGAAGGTCAAATTTCTTGGCACTATCTGCTGCTTTTGGATTTTCCTTTGGCATAATTTAAGTGATTTTTTTTCATATCTGTGACTTTTTGGTCCAGTTGGTGCATTCTGTCTTCTGTATCTGACACTCTAAATTCCATTTCATTCACTCCATTTCATTCCCTATTCATTGTGGTTTGCATGGAGGAAATGGACTCATTTATGGATTCAATGTTGGTTCTCAAAGTACTAATCTCACTTCTTAGTGAGGTGTGTATTGCCTCTATTTTTGTACTAATCTGACCTCTTAGTGAGGTGTGTACTGACTCTATTTTTGCATGCACCTCCTGTTTGAAACCCTGCATCTCTTTTGATAGTTCATCCCTGTGTTCTTTAAATTTCTGATCTATTTTTCACTTTAATTTTTGAGTCATTGCCTCCAGCATCTCTTGGATGTAGCTTTTGTCTTCCATTTCTGCTTTGCTCCCACTGGGGCTCTTCCCTGGGTGGCTGCTGGCTTTTGGGTGTAGCTTACTATCCTGGGTGTTGATAAACCTTGTAATTTTTCTCTGTGATTTTCATATGGGGATTCAGGGATTATTGGAGACTAATCTGAAATTTTGTTTTCATCAATAGGTGTCTGTCTTTGCTTGGTTGCTGTTTCTGGGTTGGCGGAGACAGTCTGTGCCTGGTTTCAGTTCTCTTGGGGGCTGACCTCCAGCAGCTCATATAGGGCTCTTGGTTGTCTGTTGTAGATCACTGGCAATTCCTGCCTTTAGAAGGTCTGACTGGCCTAGACTGCTCCTGTTTACTCCTACAGGTGCTCTGGTGAGATCGGGTGTGCTGGATGTACTCTCCCAGTTGCTGGAGTCTGCTATGGGCTCCTGAATTTATTTTATTTTATTTTATTTTGCCGGTTGTGGGCCTGAACTCTGGGCCTGGGCACTGTCCCTCAGCTCTTCAGCTCAAGGCTGGTGCCCTACCATTTGAGCCATAGCGCCACTTCTGGCCCTTTCTGCTTATGTGGTGCTGAGGAATCAGATCCAGGGCCTCATGCACACAAGGCAAGCACTCTACCCGCTGAGCCACCTTACCAGGCTGAGCTCCTGACTTTTATCAGCTGCTGGTGGCCTGAGTTGTCCAATTCTCAGCCTGGGTCAGGTTTGGGCTTCTGGTTCTCTTGCCCTGGACACCCAGGTCTTTTGCTGTCACGAGCGTCATTCCCAAGGGATGCAGTTCCCTGTTTCCCGCTCTCTGCTGAGGCATATGCTCAGTTTCTGACTTCAATGGAGATGAGTTGGTTATGTTGCTTAGGCCCCTGATCCTCAGGCCTGGTTCTGGCTCCCGGTCCCCGGCCTGGGGCATGCCAGTTGGTCCTGTGCTGCTGTGTATCCCATCTGGGTTACACAGCCTGGAGTAAACTGTTCAGGTTTCTTCCACTGTTGGCTTTTGTGACCCAGGGGCACTGTTCCTGGCTTGGGTGTTTAAGCTCCCTTCCAGGTTCGCTCTTGATCTAACCTGGCTGGCTGGATGTGCTCCACGGGCTGGTAGAGCCCTCAAACAGTTCCCATTTTTAGTGGGTGCTATAGTACAGGTGTTGCGGTAGGGGTCTGGGTCAAGATCCAGTGGTTCCCACCAGCTCTGGTCTCCCTTGAGGAGGGATACACTGTCCCCTGTGGGGTACTCACCCTGGAGCTAGTTGTTGTTTCTGTGCAATGTAGGTCACTGGTTGCCACTGCAATCAGTGTTCAGTTGAGATGCTTGTGGCCTGGGCCGGGTGGTGGTAGCTCTGCCTGTTTCTCCTCTGTCTCATTACTGTTTGCTTTTAATTAAACTTTCTTAAATAGATCACTTATCCAAAATTGCTTTTTAGCTTCCCATTTTTGTAGATAGATCGTTACTTATCCAAAATTGCTTTTTAGCTTCACATTTTATTGCTGTTTCATCTTCCATGCTCTTTTGCTTTTGAGTTCTATTTCTAAATTCTGTTTGCTGATATTTAACATTTTTTGGGGGGAAGGACAGGTTAGAGTACTTTTTAGTCTGTCATTTTAGAGCAAGTGTCGTATTCTCTTATTTGTACTCTTTCATTTATAATATATATTGCAATTATACTAAATGAAATACATTTTAATAAAAGAAAATGAAAATATCCTTAGTATCTTCCAAAGCTATCCAGCATGTGATATGGTCAGACAATTTAAATGCCAATCTTTAACGATGTAGTGGATTTCTAGTGGATAGTGTTTTGTTACTAGGAATATATTACTTTGTGTTTTAATCTAACTTTTACATGAAATATTTTGATTACATTGAAAATTCTTTAAGCCAAAGACCTTATGTTCCCTGTGTTTTTGTTTTTTTTTTATTGTGAAAATACTGTACAGAGGGGTTACAATTACATGGGTAAGATAATGAGCACATTTCTTATCAAGCACTGTAGCCTCCTCCTTTGTTTCCCTTTCCCATCCCTTTGTATCCTGCCCCCTCCCCCCGCCCTGTCCCCCTCACCAAAGTTGTAAAGTTCATTTTTCGACATAACGTCTTGTACATTTTATTGTTGCAATGTGTTCCCTGTGTTTTTGAAAAATAGATTTCCAAGCCAGGTGCCAGTGGCTCATGCCTGTAATCCTAGCTACTCAGGAGGCTGAGATCTCAGGATTGCAATTCAAAGCCACCCCGGGCAGGAAAGTTCGTGAGACTCTTATCTCCAATAAACTGCTAGAAAATCGGAAGTGGTGCTGTGGCTTCAGCGGTAGAGCACTCGTCTTGAGCTGAAGAGCACAAGCACAGAGTTCAAGCCCCATGACCGATAAAAGATAAAAAAAAGAAAAATAGATTTCCAGAAATATCAGAAATGCTGTGAAATGTTTTATGAGAATTATGTTTTATTATGATCTTTTTTTGTAGATTGAAGAATGCTTCTTTGGAAGTAAAACAAATGCTTAAGAGTGAAACAGAGTCAGATATTACTACTGATCTCAGAAAGAAACTCCATTGGGCTAAAAAAAGAAAAACTAGATATGACAACTAAATATAATGCATAGGTAGACTTTGTTTTTTCTTTTAAGTAATGTATGAATTTCACGTTCACATGACAAACTCCATATTTCACTTTTACTTCTCTGTCATTCTTCTGCTTAAAAGAAAATTGTAGGGCTGGAAGGTGACTCAGTGATAGAGTACTTGCCTTGAATGCATGAGGTCCTGAGTTCGATTCCCTAGCACCACATAAGCAGAAAAACCTGGAAGTGGCACTGTGGCTCAAGTGGTAGAGTGCTAGCCTTGAGCTGAAGAGCTTAGGAACAGCGCCAGACCCAGAGTTCAAGCCTGAAAACCAACAACAACAACAACAAAAGGAAATTGTAGTGAAGAATAAGAATATGTTTTTATATCTATATCTATATCTGTATCTATATCTATATCTATATCTATATCTATATCTATATTAAGTTATAGGTTTGAACGCAGGTCCTGGGCACTGACCCTAAGCTCTTTTTGCTCAAGGTTCGTGTTCTACCACTTTGAGCCATTTCTCCACTTCTAGTTTTCTCATATTTATTTATTTATTGTGAAAATACTGTACAGAGGGGTTACAATTACATGGGCAAGATAATGAAACCATTTCTTATGAAGAATTGTAGCCTCCTCCTTTGTTACCCCTTGCCATCCTCCTCCCGTCCCCCCCAATAGTTATTTTTTGAAGTAAAAATCTCACATACTTTTCCTGCCCAGGCTGTTATTCTCAGATTGCTCCCTCCTGAGTAGCTAGGATTACAGGCATGAGCCACAAGTGTCTGGTTATAGATAATTTTTTATATAATGGCATTACATAGTAATATCAAAGTAGAACTTTAACAAATGGTTGTATGCTTTTTAGGCATATTTTATTTATTTATTTGAACTTTGAGCCTGGGTACTATCCCTCAGCCCTTCAGCTCAAGGGGAGCACTCTACCGCTTGAGCCACATTGCCACTTCCAGTTATCTAGTGGTTTATGGAGATAAGGGTTTCATGCACTTTCCTGCCTGGGCTGGCTTTGAACCATGATCCTCAGATCTCAGCCTCCTGAGTAGCTAGGATTACAGGTGTGAGCCACCAGCGCCCGGCTAGGTATATTTTAATTAAAGTGTTTGACTTGACAAAATTTTAATTGATGAATGTTTCTAATATTTACAGGATTTGTAAATTAGACATTTTTGTTGTTGTTGAGACAGGGTGTGTTTTAACTCCTGCCTAACTTAAATTAGACATTTCTGAAATCATAATGTACATTCCTTATGGTCTCAATTATGGAGCAGTCTTTTAAGTAGATTTGAGTATATAATTTTGAATTATACTATAATTAAGAAATTATCTTAGTTTGTTTTATGTTATATCTTACTAGTGTATATATATTTCATACATACATATGTATTTATATTTATGAAGGACAGTATTTTTTCCCTTGTATGACAATTTGTGATTATATATGCTTATGTCTTTTGTGTTCTTTCTCTTTTTTTCTCTATTTAAGTCTTTCCTTTTTTTCTGCTATGTTAGGAGACCAAGGATAGGCTATACTCTTATTACTGAGCTGTAACCTTAGCCCTAGGTTTCATTCATTCTTAAAACTCAGCCTAGGGAGGGGGGAGGCTGGGAAGGGATATGAAGGGTAAACAAAGGAGGAGGCAGCAATGCTTGGTAAGAAATGTATGCATTATCCTGCCCATGTAATTGTAACCCCTCTGTACAGTATGTTCACAAATAAAATAAAATTAAATTAAATTTAAAAAAATAATTAAAAAAAAACCCCTCAGCCTAATCAGCTCGGTATAGTACATACACCATGACTCATTCTTGACCCTTCCATTCATAAGATATATGATCTTGGCTAGTTTTTATTTATTGATTTATTTTTGTTTTTTTTTTTGGGGGGGTCCAGTCGTGGGCCTGAACTCTGGGCCTGGGCACTGTCCCTCAGTTCTTCAGTTCAAGGCTAGCGCTCTACCACTTGAGCCACAGGGCCACTTCCAGCTTTTTTCTTTTTGCTTATGTGGCGCTGAGGAATCGAACCCAGGGCCTCATGCATGCAAAGCAAGCACTCTACCACTGAGCCACCTTCCCAGCCCTAGTTTTTATTTTTTATTTTTGTTGGTCATAGAGCTTGAACTTGGGGCTTGGGTGTTGTCTCTGAGCTCTTTTTGTTTAAGGTTAGTGCTTTATCACTTTGAGCCACAGCTCTACTTCTGGTTTTCTGGTGGTTAACTGGAGATAAGAGATTCAAGGACTTTTCTGCCTTAGCAGGCTTCAAACTATGCTCCTCAGATCTCAGCCTCCTGTGTAGCTAGTATTACAGCTGTGAGCCACCGACTCCTGGTGCATTCTTAATAATTTTATATTAGCAATAACCTGTGTAAGATTGATGTGGATTTAATAAGGTAGCTATAACAATCTGCTTGGATGGGTAAGTGCAAACTGAATTCAACACTGGCCTATAATAATAATTTAATAAGGTCTAAATACCAGTGTTTTCTTTTTTTTGCGGGGGGGGGGGGGGGGGGGGGGTCCTGTCGTGGGGCCTGAACTCTGGGCCTGGGTGCTGTCTCTCAGATCTTCAGCTAAATGCTACCGCTCTATCACTTGAGCTACAGTGCCATTTCCAGCTTTTTTCTTTTTGCTTATGTGGTGCTGAGGAATTGAAACAAGGGCCCCATGCATGCAAGGCAAGCACTTTACCACTGAGCCACCTTCCCAGCCCCTAATACCAGTATTTTCTTGATACCTGTTAACAAAATAAATAACTAGCCAAGCCAGTGCCAGTGGCTCATGCCTATAATACAGTTCTGGGAGGCTGAGATCTAAGGATCACGGTTAAAAGCCAGCCTGGGTAGGAAAGTCCGAGAGACTTTTATCTCCAATAAGCCACTAGAAAACCGGAAGTGGTGCTGTGGCTCAATTGGTAGAGCGCTATCCTTGAGCTGAATAGCTGAGGGATAGTGATGAAGCCCGGACTTCAAGCCCCATGACCAACCAAAAAAAAAAAAAAGTAAGAATGCAATTCTTTTGTTATATATGTTGTTTGCTCTAGTGTCAGCTGTGCATTTCTCCTATAGAAACTGAGATTTGAGTAAGTTTTTTTTTGGGGGGGGTCCAGTCCTGGGGCCTGAAATCTGGGCCTTGGCACTGTCCATCAGCTCTTCAGCTCAAGGCTAGCACTCTACCACTTGAGCCACAGCGGCACTTCGGGCTGTTTTTCTTTTTGCTTATGTGGTGCTGAAGAATCGAACCCAGGGCCTCAGGCTTTGCAAGGCAAGTGCTCTACCACTGAGCCAACTTCCCAGCCCTTGAGTAAGTTTCTAATGGCAGTAGTGCAGGTGGGTTTTGGAAATACTCATAAGTCAGCTGCTTCTTGTGGTCATGAATAAATCTTTGAGCAGTAGAAAGCTAGTTACTTCAAAGAGGAGGGATGGGTAAAAATTATTTTGGAGATGCTTGGGGTGCACAATTTTTAGGTTTATGTAATTCTGAAAGCTCACAACCAAGGTCCTTTTTTTCCTAGCTATCTCCAAATTGAAACGTTTTAGGAGAAATTTGGTTAGACTCACCATTAAAGATAATTCAGTGTTCAGCATAATTAGAGTCTGGTTCTTGAACTTGTATGTTCTGGGGCTACAGGATATAAGACATTCTTTAAAAGCCATCATGAAAATTCTCTGGGTTTTCTGAGTATCTTCTAGTACTGAGGCTTGAAATTAGAGCTTCTCACTCTTCTTTGGCTTGCTTGCTCATTGCTAGACACTTTACTACTTAAGCCTCACCTTTACTTCTGGCTTTTTGCTGGTTAATTGCAGACTTTTCCTTCAAGTTTCAGCCTCCTGAGTAGCTAGGACTATAGATGTAAGGTACTAGTACCTGACTTTTTGTCTATCTTGAGCTGTGTTCCTGAATCCCTGAGATTGTTTTTGCAAATTGTCTAGTAATATTTAGCCTTTTGGTAAAGATAATGCAATAATGGTGAGTTGCTTTTCTACTTCATTTTCTAACTGTTTGGTTTCAAATGGCACTTCATCCTAAACAGCTTTGCATTATAATTTGTTATCTGCTGTCCTGCTGTATATTGTGGATTACTAGTTTCCTGTTTCTTGCTGTAAGATCTTCACTATAGTTAGACTTACCCAAATTAGCCCCCCCCACAATGTCAGAAACCAATCTTGAGACCATTTCTGATTCCAAGATGTGAGTATTATTATTGAAGTTTGATCACAAAAATGGAAGCTGCACCAATGAACTTCACTGGAGACATCAGTAGAGAGTATTGATATAAAGATCCAAAGAAACACATACTGGACATTAAAGTAACCTTTAAAGCCATAATTATTTGGAGAGATCAAGGAATAGGGAAGGAGGAACTATTTAGAATTATTTACACCCTGAAAAAAGAGGGAGAATGCCTGTGTAGAGAAAATGAAAATGATTTGGATGGATTTGAAGCAAACAAGGAAAATAACTAACACAAGAGTGAATCCAGTGCTAACTACTTTAGTATTATGAGAGGTGAGGGAATGGGCAGGGAGTAATGGAATGAAGCTGGAACAAAATATTAGAGTTACCTTAAATTTATAAATAAGGTGATTTTTTTTCTTTTTAATTTTTTTTTATTTTTTGTCTATTGCGGGGCATGAACTCAGGGCCTGGGTGCTGTCCCTGAGCATTTTTTTTTTCCTCAAGGCTAGCACTCTACCTCTGAGACACAGCAATACTTCTGTTTTTTTGAGTGGTTAATTGGAGATAAGTGTCTCAGGGACGTTTCTGCCCTGCTGGCTTTGAACCATGATCCTTAGATCTCAGCCTCTTGAGTAGCTAGGATTACAGGTGTGAGCCACTGGGGCTTGACTGTTTCTCCTCTTACATGCTAATGGACATTTGTAAATTACTATGTCATAAGTTTTTTTTCTTTCTCGTTCCCCACTTTTTTGCCCTTGTGGTGAAGATTGAACTCAGGACCTTGTGTATACTATGCTCTGTCATTGAGCCATACCTCCAAACCTCATTATTTGTTTGTTTGTTTTTGTTGGTTGTGGGGCCTGAACTGGCACTGTCCCTCAGCTCTTCAGCTCAAAGCTAGTGTTCTACCACTTGAGCCACAGCCCTACTTCTAACTTTTTCTGCTTATGTGGTGCTGAGAAATCAAACCCAGGGCCTCATGCATGCAACGCAAGCACTCTACTACTGAGCCACCTTCCCAGCCCCTCTCATTGGTTCTTTATTTGTGAAAAAAGAATGTAGTTTCTGCCACATACATATTAACAGCAGCTAGTAGTAATTTCTGATGTGTCTTTCAAAAGTCTCTTTGTCTTTTCTTTCCTTGTTTGATATTGACCCTAGGGCTTGATCTTAGGGTTAGGCACTGTCTCTGAGACATTTTACTCAAGGTTAGTGGTCTACAACTTGAGCCACAACCCCACTACTGGCTTTTTTGGTAGTTAATTTGAAGTAAGAATCTCTTGGGCTTTCTTGCCTAGACTGGCTTCAAACCATGATCTATAGATCTCAGCTTCCTGAGTAGCTAGGATTATAGGCATGAACTATTTTCACACAGACTTTTGTATTTTCTTTATTTGATAGATAGATAGACCATAGTCTGATATGGTAAGCAGTTTAACTGGATTTTGTGAGGTACTCTTATAAAATTGAACTTATATACCTTCAGTAGGATTTAATTCCTTGACTCAGTAGTTCTGTAACATTTGGTTTGTATCTTTCACAGTGCTTACCACGTAAGTATTTAATATGAATCATTGATTAAATCAAATGATTTTAGAATTAGAAAAAGTACCTTTTAAATCATCTAGTTCTCTCTGACCTATTTCTGTCATAATTGTTAATGGAGGAACACATATTAGTAGTTTGTTATGATTTTTGCATAGTTGCCACTTTGTTTTTTTGGGGGGGTCCGGTCGTGGGACCTGAACTCTGGGCCTGTGCGCTGTCCCTCAGCTCTTCAGCTCAAGGCTAGTGCTCTACCACTTGAGCCATAGTGCCACTTCCGGCTTTTTTCTTTTTGCTTATGTTGTGCTTAGGAATCGAACCCAGGGCCTCATGCATGCAAGGAAACCGCTCTACCACTGAGCCACCTTCCCAGCCCAAAGAGTTGCCACTTTTATTACTATATGTTTTGCCACTGATGTCATAATCAAGAAAAAGTAATATAGAAAATGTTTAATAAATTGTACTTTTAGCCAGGTGTTGCCTGTAATTCTAGCTACTCAGGAGGCTGAGATCTGAGGAATGTGGTTCAAATCCAGCCCAGGCAGGAAAGTCTGTGAGACTCTTATCCCCAATGAACCACCAGAAAACCAGAAGTGGCACTATGGCTCAAATTGTAGAGCACTAGCCTTGAGCTGAAGTGTTGAGGGACAGCACCAAGGCCCAGAGTTCAAGCCCCCCAAAACTGCCCCCCCCAAACAAAATTGTACTTTGATGCAGTTTTCTTTGTGATTATGTTTACAGAATAGAAGTAGAGAAAATAAGTTTTTTTTTTTCTTGGTCGTTTAACTTGAACTCTGGGCTTGGGTGCTGTCCTTGCGCTCTTCAGCAATAGGTGAGTACTCTACTGCTTGAGCCACAGCGCCACTTCCAGTTTTCTAGTGGTTTATTGGAGATAAGAGTCTCATGGACTTTCCTGCCTGGGCTGGCTTTGAACTGTGATCCTCTGATCTCAGCCTCCTGAGTAGCTAGGCTTACAGGCGTGAGCCATCGGCGCCCTGCTGAAAAAATAAGTTTTAATTACTTATGTTTCATGTACTTTAAGTACTTACTTGTCATTAAAAGGCATGATTTTTCTTTATTTGTATAACAATTCATATGAGAGTTTAAATGTTTTTGGCTAAGCTTGCTAGTTTACTTGTATTCTGCTACTTGAGTCTTACCTCTAGCCAAGCTTTTAGCTACTTATTTTGGAGAGGGAAGTCTCATGGACTTTGCTGGGCTGGCTTTGAGACTTTGTCTTCTGCATAAAGTAGCTCTGGGTTACTAGGATTACAGGCATGAACTATAGGTGCCTGGCTTTAAGAGTTTTTTTTTTCTCCCTCTAAAGCAAGAAACTACTGAATGTCATTTGATACAATAATATTTCTAGTGTTTCAGAAAATACAAATTTGTGAATTCTTACAAATGTATGAAATCAAGTTTTTCTAAGAAGTTTAAATGTTTAAGTACATGATCTTACTATCTTAGAAACATGTTTTAATGTTATTTGTTAAGCTTACAAATTTGTTTTTAGTTGTCAAGCTATGAGAGCCAGATTGCCAAGCTGCAGTCTGCGGTTGAAAAAGGCGAAGCATTACGACAAAGTCTGGAATATGATCTGGCTGTTGCTAGAAAGGAAGCTGGCCTTGGAAGACGAGCTGCTAAGAGTGATTAGCTGAAGCCCACATGATCCAAGAAAAACTTCGTGGTAAGAATATTGTTATTTCGGGGCTGGGAAGGTGGTTCAGTTGTAGAGTGCTTGCCTTGCATGCATGAGGCCCTGAGTTTGATTCCTCAGCACCACATAACAAGAAAAAAAAAAGCCGGAAGTGATGATATGGCTCAATGGTAGAGTGCTAGCTTTGAGCTGAAGAGCTGAGGGACAGCGCTCAGGCCCAGAGTTCAGGCCCATGACCGCCCCCCCCCCAAAAAAAAGAATATTGTTGTTTGTTTTAATGTTTAGGGCTATAACATTATTCTAGAACATTGCGTGATGTTTATATTTGTGTAGGATCAAAGGGAGGGTTTGGTTCATTGACTGGCCTGTGATTGATGGACTTTGCTGAGTGTGTATAAAATCTGGCAATTCTGTGAATACTTATTTACTTTAGATTCTTTCAAAAATTTTTTTTATGATGTTGAGGATCCCATCCAGGGCCTTGTGTGTGCTACTTAAGTATTCATCCTCCTTCAAAATATATTTCAAGGGCTGGGAAGGTGGCTCGGTGGTAGAGCGCTTGCCTTGCATGCATGAGGCCGTGGGTTGGATTCCTCAGCACCACATAAGCAAAAAAGAAAAAAAAAACAGAAGTGGTACTGTGGCTCAAGTGGTAGAGCACTAGCCTTGAGCTGAAGATATGAGGGACAGTGTCCAGGCCCAGAGTTCAGGCCCCACAACCTGACAAAAAAAAATGTATTTCAAAATTACTTTTGATTCCTACTCCTACCATTGTTAAAGAAGGTCTTCCAAGGGGCTGGGAAAGTGGCTCAGTGGTAAAGTGCTTGCCTTGCATGCATGAGGCCCTGGGTTCGATTCCTCAGCACCACATAAGCAAAAAGAAAAAAGCCGGAGGTGGTGCTGTGGCTCAAGTGGTAGAGCGCTAGCCTTGAGCTGAAGAGCTGAGGGACAGCGCCCAAGCCCAGAGTTCAGGCCCCATGACCGCACCCAAAAAAAAAAAAAAAAAGAAGGTCTTCCAAGAGTACAAAGATACCTGGATTCTAAGTCATATTGGAAAAGATTGGAGCAGATAAATTAGATCAGTCAATGCATTGCAAAAGTAGTTAGAAGTTACAAGAGTCATAAAAGTCTTCTCAGACACAGTGAAAAGATTAAACCTACAGATGATAGGGATAGATGAGGAAGAAGAAATCAAAACTAAAGGCTTTGAAAACCTATTCAGGAAAATAATAGCAGAAAATTTTTGAGAAATAGAGTATCATCCTTGTGCTGGAGGCCTACCATACTCCAAACAGGCAAGATTAGAAAAGAAATTCTCCTAGATACAGTATAGTAAGCTATCTAAATATACAGAATATCGAAAGTGTCAAAAGAGAGGAAACAAGTAACTTACTATCACAAGCTCATTGTAACAACAGCAGATTTCTCAACACAGATAACTAAATGCAAGGAGAACTTGGAAAGACATTATTTGAGACCCAAAAGACAACTGTCAACCTAGACTATTTTACATAGTGAAGCTATCCATTAAAATTGGTTGAGAAATAACAACATTCCACAATAAACAAAAACTACTGGAATTTATAGCTTCCAAACTAGCACCACAAAAGGTAGTTAGGGAAAAATTGCCTGCATAAGAAGCAAACATCACAAAAAAAAAAATGCCAGGAAACATGTCATACTTCTCTCAATATTGACATTGAATGTAAAAGGTCTTAGTTCTTCTTCCAAAAGACATACACCAGTCAGGTTCTGGTGGTTCACATCTGTAATCCTAGTTACTTAGGAGGCTGAGATCTGAGGATCATGGTTCAAAGCAAGCTTAGATAAGAAAGTTTGTGAGACTCTTATCACCAATTAGCCACTAGAAAACTGGAAGTGGAGTGGTAGCTCAAAGTGGTAGACCACTAGCCTTGAGCAAAAAGAGCTTAGAGAAAATGCCCAGGACGCTAGTTCAACCCCCATGACTGAAAAATCGAACAAACAAAACCCTCAAAAAACATAATGGATACTTAGATCAAAAAACAGTATCTAAAACAAGGTATAACTCTTTGTTGCCTATAAGAAACACATGGCTTGGGGTAAAAGAATGGGTAAAAAAGACCTTCCAAGCAAATGGACTTCAAAAGTGTTTTGCATTAGCCATATTTATATCTGATACTATAGATTGCAAGCTAAAAATTAGTCTGAAGAAACAAAGTCGCTTCATATTAATGAAGGTAA
This sequence comes from Dipodomys spectabilis, assembly GCF_019054845.1. Lineage (NCBI taxonomy): Eukaryota > Metazoa > Chordata > Mammalia > Rodentia > Heteromyidae > Dipodomys > Dipodomys spectabilis. The sequence goes on from NW_024870688.1 coordinate 312,985, forward strand.
TAATCCATGAAGAAAAATTATGATTGTTAATATATATGCACCAAATAGCTCACACTCAGATTTATTAAATACTTCTGAACTTACAAACTTTGATAGATAATAGCACAATAATAATGAGAGACTTCAGTATTTTACTTTCACAGATAGGTTATCCACACAAAAACATCAGTAAAGAAATCCTAGAATGGCAGCATTAAATGGCAGTGTAGACAAAATGAAATGTTCAGACATCTACAGATGTTACAACACAGTACACATTCTTCTTGGCAACTCATAAGACTTTCTAGAATATATAGCAATTCTGAGAAAATATAAGAAAATTGAAATATTCTATCAGACCAAAATGGAATTAAACTAGATCTCAACAGAAAAAAGATACTACAGACAGTATTCAAACATAGACACCAAACAATACCAAAACTCAAATTATCTTGAAGAACCATGGTAAGCCAGGAGCTGGTGGCTCAGGCCTGTAATCCTAGCTACTCAGGAGGCTGAGATCTGAAGATCATGTTTCAAAGCCTGCCTGGGCAGGAAAGTCCATGAGACTCTTATCGCCAATAAAACCACTTGAAAACCGGAAGTGGCCCTGTGGCTCAAGCGGTAGAGCACTTGCCTTGAGCTGAAGAGCACAGGTACAGCGCCCAGGCCTCCCATGATTGACCAAAAAAAAAAGAACCATGGTAACAAAAACATGGTATTGGCACTGTATGTATGTATACTTTACAGGAAACATCATGTCATTTACAGGAAAATGAATGCAATTGGAGGACATTAAACTGAAAAATACTAAGTTCAGAAAACAAAATATCAAGTTTTTAGTTATATGAAAACTATATATATTGGCAAGAACAAAATATACTAAATTTCTAAAATTCTGTATTTTCATACTGTTAGACCAAAAAGGCTACAGGTTCTTATCTTTTAAAAATATGCACACATAAGTGCTTTGCTTTTTGTTTACTTTTTTTTTTTTTGTGCTGGGAATAAAACTCAGTTAAGCATGCTTGGCAAGCACTCTCTGTCTATCTATCTATCTATCTATCTATCTATCTATCTATCTATCTATCTATCTATCTGTCTGTCTGTCTGTCTATCTATCTATCTATTTGTCAGTTGTAGGGCTTGAACTCTGGGTCTGGGTGCTGTCCCTGAGCTCTTCAGCTCAAGGCTAGCACTGTATCACTTGAGCCATTGTACCACTTCTGGTTTCTGGTGGTTTTATTGGAGATAAGAGTTTCATGACCTTTCTTGTCTGGGCTTGCTTTGATTGGTGATCCTTAGATCTCAGCCTCCTGAGTAGCTGAGTAGCTACCGGCACCAGGCCTAGGCAAGCACTATTTATAGCACTAACTATAATACAAGCACTGCTTTTAATAAATAAATAAATAAATCACAAACTGCTTTTCATAAATAAATAGCATACACATTAATATACTGCTGAACCACATTGCAAAGAGACTCAGAGACAAAGGTATAGTAGAGGGTGAATAATTTTGAAATATATTTTGAAGGGGTATAAATTTGATTGAAAGAGATGGTTGGCAGCTATGAAAATTGAACAAGGAACCATGTTGAAATTGTTTTGGGAAGGTAGGAAGGGGACAAGGGGGAAAGGAAATTGATACAAGGGGTGAGATAGATTGGGACATATTTTAAACATGTCTGGAAGTATAGCAATGAAATCTCCTCTGTAACTAATGCAAACTAAAACAAAAATTTAAACTTATTCACTCTTTTTATATCTTTTTCTCGTCTCTATTTCTGTATCTATCTAAGTAGTCTTTTAGTTAGATTCATATTCATTTCCCTTTTTTTATCAGCTACCCCAAAAGTTAGCACCTAGCTACTTATGCTGCATGTGGGAACTTGGAGAAATTCTTTATGGGTCACCTGACAGACTGAGAATGAAAATCTAATAACACTGATGTTGGGATTTCTCAGTAAATGACTTAACCCTATCCTCCTCTAGAGAAGGCCACAATTGTAAACCTTTACTCTCAAGCTCAGAATCTGGGTGAAAAAGAAAGCTATTAGAAATGAAAAGATACACAAGTAGAAATTAAAAAAAAGTTTAATAAAAGCATTGAAAATGAAGATGGAAGAAACATTCTAGAAATAAGTGTGAAAGACAGGAAAATAAGAGAGAACAGTTAGAAACCTAAAGACTAATATGAACAATAGAAATAATGAAAGAATAATGAAAAGAAAACAGATAAATATCAGTGAGGTTACTGAACACCTCAGAACTAAAGGATATGTGTTGAAAGGTTGAACTGGCCCCTTGATTGCTCACCACTCTGGAAAGAGCTCCATTTAAGGTTCAGTAGCATGCAATTTCAGAAATATACACAAAGAGAAGATTTTATGGTTTCAAAAGAAAAAGAGAAGGGAAATAGGTCCAGTGCCAAAGATCAGGTAATCAAAATGGTCTCAAACATGGAATTCTAGAACACATGATGGTGTCTTTTCTGGGGATAGCAAGTGAGTAGGAGGGAGATGTTTTCATATATCTTTTTTTTTTTTTTGTCGGTCGTGGGGCTTGAACTCTGGGCTTGAGCACTGTCCCTGTGCTCTTCAGCTCAAGGTGAGCTCACTACCTTTTGAGCCATGGCATCACTTCTGGCTTTTTCTGCTTATGTGGTGCTGAGGAATTGAACTCAGGGCCTCATGCATGCAAGGCAAGCACTCTACCATCCCAGCCCTATTTTTCAATTTTGAGTCGTATGTATGATCTATACAATTTTTCAAATGATAGTACAAATGATTGATTTTTTTTTGGTTGGTTATAGGGCTTGAATTCAGGGTCTGGGTGCACTCCTTCAGCTCTTTTGCTCAAGGCTAGTGCTCTCCCACTTTGAGCCACAGTGGTACTTCTAATTTTCTGGTGGTTAATTGGAGATAAGAGTCTTATAAGCCAGGTGCCTGTGGCTCACACCTGTAATACCAGCTACTCAGGAGGCTGAGATATGAGGATCACGGTTCAAAGCCATCCCGGGCAGAAAAGTGCTTAAGATTCTTATATCCAATAAGCCACTAGAAAACCGGAAGTGGCACTATGGCTCAAGTGGTAGAGCACTCGCCTTGAGCTGAAGAGTGCACGGACAGCGCCCAAGCACAGAGTTCAATTTCCACCACTGACAAAAAAAAAACAGTCCTGTTGCAACAATGAGAAGTACAAGTTGTCATGTCCAAAACGAGCTGGGAGACTCTTACCTCCAGTGAACCACCAGAAAACCAGAATGGTAGAGCTCTAGCCTTAGGCAAAAAAGATCAAGACAGTATGGGAGGCCCAGAGTTAAGAAGCTTCACAATTGATTTAAAAAAAAAAAGACTGCGTGCCACAACAACAACCCCGCCAACCCCAGGCACAGCCAAGGCACGCGCAAGCAAGCGAGTGGGGGGGGAGGGGAGGAAGGGGCGGGGCCTGAGCAGGTCCCCATCCCCCCTCCCTCCCCGGCAGCGACCCCGAGGGTCGTCCGGGTAGGCTGGCTCTCGCGAGGCCCCGCGGGGTCTCCCCGCTCCTCCCTTGGCCCCCGGCACACGTGTGGGAGGGAGCTCGCCCAGGCCCGCGCCGGCCCCTGAATGGCGGGGTCCTGCAGAAAAGAGCAAGGAGTCCATACAACTATTTAAGGATGATAAAAAAATATGAAATCTGGCATTGATACATAGTGTACATTTATTCAGTTATAAACAGCAAAGACATTATACCATTCATTGGCAAAAGGATGCAACTGGATATTAATTTGTTAATTGAACTAAAGTAGGTTTTTATGGGCAAAAGTTATTTTCCCTCATATAAGGAATTGAGTCTTAAAAGATATGCATATACATGCCTTTATATGTATACATGTATAATGACATCTTAAACCAAAGTTACATGTATATAAGTGTTATTTAGTGTCTGTCATTCTCGTTCCCTCTACACCAGCTCCTAGGTATCCCCACATAGAATTACTATTACAGAGAGCTGGGAAGGTGGCTCAATGGTAGAGCACTTGCCTTGCATGCATGAAGCCCTGGGTTCAATTCCTCAGCATTACATAAGCAAAAAGAAAAAAAGCCAGAAGTGGCGCTGTGGCTCAAGTGGTAGAGCGCAAGCCTTGAGCTGAAGAGCTGAGGGACGGTGCCCAGGTCCAGAGTTCCGGCTGCACGACCAGACCCCCACTCCCCAAAAAAGGAACTACTATTACAACACTTATATACATGTATGTGTATGCATGAAGACTGCATATAGAAACTCACTGAAAGCTGTTTAGTAATAGGAGTGAAGTAGGGTGTGGATAAGCAAAGAGAAGACACCTGAAATAGTTAATCTAATTAAAGTAACTACTGGCATTGTGAAATATCAAAGTGAAAACAATTTGCACAACTAACATGAATAAAAAGCAAATACCAGCACTGCTCAAAAAGAAATGTACTCAATATCTGACTTATATAACTATGATCCCTCTGTACATCACCTTTACAATTAAAAATTAAAAATAAAAGGAAAAAAAAAACAAATAACAGAAACATAAAATAGGTTCTGTTGAGGGTGAATGGATAAAGGAAGGTGAATATCGTAAAAAAATTTGTATATATGTATACATATATATGTATGTGTGTATATAAAACAATGGGCATTGTTTTTTGGGTCCGGTCATGGGCCTGAACTCTGGGCCTGGGCACTGTCCCTCAGCTCTTCAACTCAAGGCTAGCACTCTACCACTTGAGCCACAGCGCCACTTCTGGCTGTTTTCTTTTTTGCTTATGTGATGCTGAGGAACTGAACCCAGGGCCTCATGCATGCAAGGCAAGCACTCTACCACTGAGCCACCTTCCCAGCCCCATTGTTTTTTGTTTGTTCTTGTTGTTTGCCAATCCTTAGCTTGAACTCAGGATGTGGCACTGTCCCTGAGATTCTTTTTGCTCAAGGCTAGCACTCTACCACCTGAGCCACCGAGCCACTTCTGGCTTTTTTTTTTTTTTCTGTTTATGTGGTACTGAGGAATTGAACCCAGGGCTTCATGCATGCTTGGTAAGCACTCTGCCACTAAGCTATATTCCTAGCCCAGCTGATATTGTTTTAAGAAAGGGGATGAAGAAGGGAAGTGAGTAAAGGTGAATTCATTGTATGGATAAATAGAAATAACACAATGAACCTCCTTTGTTCAACTAATATATACTAATTAAATATAAATGAAAATAACTTAGTAGAATTGTAGATGACTATAAAAAAATGTTTAACCAGCCAGGTGCCTGTAGCTCATGCCTGTAATTTTAACTACTCAGGAGGCTGCGATCTGAGGATCCCAGTTCCAAGTCAGAGCAATAAGGGAAAGTCTCTGAGACTTATAAAAATTGGTGTCTGGAAATGCCCAGACAAAGAAAGAAGACCCTAATTGGAAAAATGAGTGATACAGAAGGGCTTCTGGCATGGTTTTAGATGGTAAAGGAAGTCGCACAAATGTTTTCCCCTGAGTTCAAACCTGAGGACCACTAATATAAACAACACTAACAACAAATTCTTGAAAATATTCTATGTAAGCATTTGAATATGGTTTCTGGAATGATAGGAAAACAGACCTTTACCAACTGATTATGAAAGGCCCTTTCAAATGACAAAGTGATGTTACAGACCTTTTGCTTGCTGACCTGTTCTTTGGAAACAGTGAGTCCTGCTTGGATCAAGTAGCTAAGAACTCATGATCTAACAGGGAACTGGTACCTCACAAAATTGTATTCTTAGTTATTTAAAAGTATGAGATCTTTAGGAGCCAGGTGCTGGTGGCTCATGCCTGTAATCCTAGCCACTCAGGAGGCTGAGATCTGAGGATCAAAGCCAACCCGGGCAGGAAAGCCCGTGAGACTCTTATTTCCAATAAACCACTAGAAAATTGGAAGTGACACTGTAGCTCAAGTGGTAGAGCACAGGGATAGGGCTCAAGGCCAGAGTTCAAGCCCCATGACCAAAAAAAAAAAGTATGAGATCTAAAGATCTCAGTTGTAAGCCATACTAGGTAGTAAAGACTGTGAGACTATCTCCAATTGACCACCACCAAAATTGCCACAAATGGCACTATGATTCAAGTGATAGAATGTCACCAGTTTTGTTCCTTTATCACAAAAGCTCAGGGACCAATATATTTGAACATGGAGACAATGTTCTTCTGATGTGGGCATACAGATGTAGGAGAAATATTCTTACTTTGATATTTCCAGATGTAGTAGCACTTTTGTTGTTCTCCCTTTACTGATTACACCTAATTTAAAGGACACTTCCAGGGGTGAATGACAGAATACGTAGCTTTAGCTCATTGTAAAAGCTCCTTTATCCTGAGAAGGGAAGATGTTGAATACACAACAACCTTAGAACCAGTCACTAACACTGGAGTGATATATATATATATATATATATATATATATATATATATATATATATATATATATATTTTTTTTTTTTTTTTTTGTCATTAGTGAGTCTTGAACTCTGGGCCTGGGCCTGGATGCTGTCCCTGAGCAATTCAGTTCAAGGTAAGTGCTCTACCACTTGAGTCACAGTGCCACTTCTGGTTTTCTCATGGTTAAATTGGAGATAAGTGCCTCATAGATGTTCCTGCCCAGGTTGGCTTTGAACTATGATCCTCAGATCTCAGACCTCCCGAATAGCTTGGATTACAGGTGTGAGCTACTGGTACCTGGCTGATATATATATATATATATATATATATATATATATATATATATATATATATACACACACACATATGTATACATATGTACATATATATATATATATATATGTTTTTTTGCCAGTCCTGGGCCTTGAACTCAGGGCCTGGGCACTGTCCCTGAGCTTCTTTTGCTTAAGGCTAGTGCTCTACCACTTGAGCCACACCACTACTTCTGGACTTTTCTGTGTATAGGGTACTGAGGAATTGAACCCAGGGCTTCATGCATGCTAGGCCATCACTCTACCACTAAGCCACATTCCCAGTCTCTGAGTTATGTAATTTTTGAGAAAGTCAAAGTTCTTACCACAAATTTCATCCTGTAGTAATATCCACAGTTAGGCTTTAGAAGATTTCTGCCTTTGTATTAAAGACTTAAATTGTAAATTAGATTTTCAGATTTCCAATAACCATTCAAGGAATGTTACAGTATATTGGTCTGTGTTACAGAACATACTGAATCTTTAGAGGGCCAACATCTCTAGGGGCGGTTAATACAACCCTAAGTCCTGACCCTGAAGATACTGTTCTCCTGAGATCTGAGCATTCAACCAAGAAGCTCCAGTTCCCTGGTAATCTTGACAATAATCTAAAGAACAAAATTTCTAGACAGCAGGATGGTAGGTGAACCCTGATTCCTTTCTGACATGAATCTGAAATGATGCATCTCAGAGTCTGTGGCAGGGATAGAAGCTGGGATGTGGAGCACAGTGGGCACTGGCCAAGGCTATCATCATGGTATTTTCTCTAGACCCTCAGGGACCATCCAAGGCCTCCTTGCACTAACATTAGCACTCTTACATCTTTATGTTTGTGCACTGCTAGGTCACTTGTCCCGCCCCTCAATTATCACAATGTTTGTTCTGCTTCTTTGTAACACATCGTACCCTAACTTCTCTTTTCTGTCCCCTCCATGAATTTTTAAGTTCATTTAACTTTTTCACTTCTCTGGATCTCATACATCCTTGTATGAAGTTCACAATCCAGAGATCTCAGCACTTTGACAAGACCTTTATCTGTGGCACCTACAGCCCAACTCTTTTGGCTCACTTGTATATGAGCTATGAGCCAAAGCAAGCAATTTCTTTGTAGTGCTCAGTTTAAATTAAACAGACTCTGTATGGAGACTTCATCTGGTGTGGCAGAAGTTGGTTAGGCCCCTAGGCTGGGCTAGAACTCAAAAATAGAAGGTTCTGGAAGGAAAAGCTTGGTTTGGTGACAGCTGAGAAGAGGGCAGTATTGAGGCCTTCGTGCAATAGGCAAGACCAGAAGGTACATTTGGACAGGGGGAGAAGCCAAGAATAAGAGCTCTACTGCCCATTAGTCTGCTGTCAGTGCAGCATGATAACTCCAGCATGGGCCAAGGGGCCAGTGGGGCCCACGCAGGGCACAGAGGCCTGTAAGACCACCAACCTTTCCTCAGGAGTCAAAACTGATTTCAGGACTGACCCAGGGGCTTTTGGTTGCGTTCTCTCAAAGCTTTGTGTTAGAAATGAATTATATGACTTGAAGGGGAGGAAGTCGGGAGGGGAAAACCTAGGAGAGAATGAGGGAGAAGTCACACTGTTCCAAAGGAAATGCACTTTTTACCTGACTTATGTAACTGCATTTTCTCTGTACATCACCTTTACAATAAAAAAAAAAAAAAAAAAAACAAAAACCTGCAAAAAGGAAAGCTGCAATGCCATTGTTGATATGCCATCTTAATGATTATTAGAATCTGACCCACAAGCCATGGGCTTAAAGGCAGCTTTTATTTCATCAATATACATTTGTTGTCATGAGGGGAGAGGTTGGGTTAGGAAGGATGGGGGAGGATGTTGAAACAGGTGACATTGATCAAGATGCATTGAACTTATAAACTGATTTGAATAATTTCTTTTTTTTTTAAACTATGCCAGTTCTGGGTAACTTTATTCAAGATGTTGACACAAATGATCCCCCAAAGTAATATAAATTTTGACACTTTAAAAAAGTCCAGATGTGAAGTTTTAAAAAATTTCAGTTTGAAGCCAAAAGTTAAACCAATTCCTAATAATATGATTTTCCTTCTTAAATTCACTATATTTTCTCAGACAGGTTACTTAGTATTCTTTGACATGGTTATTTGGACTCATTTTAGTTTGGCTTGCAATTTTAGGTTCTAAGTTTGTACCTATCCTAAATATATCTTATTATAATTAAAAATATATATCCAGAAACAGCAACAACTCTTCCTTATAGAACAATTCCAATTATTAGGTATAAGGGAAATAGAAAATCAACATCAGAATACTACTGTTTTAAATGCCACAAGCAAGATCTGCCAATTCATAAAAGTAGTTGCAGAAGTGTAAGCAGAAACAGGACAGCTGCATAGTCTCAAAGTATCTAGCAAATATTTAGTAATTATAAAGGAAAACATAGCAAGCATACAAGAGAAAATCCAAGCAAACACCACCTTAACATTGCAATCAAGATTAACAACATCAGAAACACATGAACACATTAGGTATCCTGTTACGTATAGCATGCTATCACAGTTTGGAAGATAAAACAAGAGACATGGCAACTTAGTTCAAGATGGGACCCTGGATGGGATCCTGGAACAGTAAGGGACATTAGGAAAAATATCTACTTTTAACTCTACTAGGATAGCATTGTAGCAAGGTTAATGTCTTGATTTTGACAAGTGTTCTTCAGCAAGATATCAAAACAAGACAATAGCTTAAGAATATACAGGAATTTACTACTTTTACAATTCTCCTATAAGTCTACAATCATCTCAGAAGTTTGGAAAATAATTTTAAAAAGATAGACACACATTTATATGTGTACATAGAATATACACACATATACAAATCAAGAACTTATGGCAATTGGCATTTGGGTATTTAGCAAGTTAAATAATCATGTTCTCTTCTGAATCAGTCATTGGCTCACTAACAATGTAACTTTAAGGTTCTCCTGTTCCTTATTCTCACATTTAACTATGTAATTTTCTTAGAAAATCCTTTGGATATATTAGGCCAAAACAAGAGAAACATAGAATAAGATTATTACATTATCTTGCAAACTCATTCATCACAGCTGTTAAGACCCAGCCAATATTTTTAGAACATTTCTTCTCATCACCTAATACCTTCTTTATACAAGTACTTAAAAATAGAAATATAAATAAAATTTTTTTATTGTCACAATTAGTTTCTGAGTTGGCAGATAGTGAAATGGTCAGCCTAGAGGTTTCACTGAGCTACATAGAGCACACTATACAGGGCCAGGTAGCTCATTTCCCTTTCAGTGCATTCAGACCTTTCCAAGATAGATCTGATATGTTCACTTGTGTCCAAGCAAACATACACTATGTTGTTACCTGGTGGAAATGATCCACTGATCAATATTTATTATCCCTAAGATTTATATTCCAAAATTCATAGGAAACTGCACAAGACACCCAGAATGACCAAAGCAAGCCAGATGTGGGGGTCAGTATTGGAAGTATCACAATTCCAGACTTCCAATTTTGCTACCGCTCTATAGTGACAGAAACAGCTTGGTAATGGCACAAAAATAGGCCTGGAGAACAATGGAATGGTCTAGAATACCCAGAGGTAACCTATATACTTACAGCCATCTAATATTTGACAAGGGATACAAAAATGTAAGTTAACAAAAATATCATCTCTTCAAAAAATCAGACCAGGGAAATTGGATATCCTTATGCAGAACTGAATGCCTCTGTCATTTTTTTACTACTATCAATTCAAAAGGTATCAAAAACCTCAATGTACAACCTGAAATCTTGAAATTACCTTACAAGGAGTAGGAGGAATATTTGAACTCGTGGGCATAGTGGAGAAATTTTTGAGTAGAAGTCAGGGGTTCAGGAAATCAGAGAGAGAAGTGACAAATAGTATTACATCAAGCTAAAATGTTTCTGCACAAGAAAGGATGCACTTGCTAAACTAAATGTTAGCCTATGGAATAGAAGAACTGTGCTAACTATACAGCTGACAAGGACTTAATATTGAGAATATACAGAAAGGTCAAGAAATTAAACCTTCAAAAAAGAAATTATCTGATCCAATAAGTAAATGGATAAAAAAGCTAAATAGTTATCAGAAGTAACAATGGACAATAAACGTGTGAAAAATGCTCAATATCTCTGGCTACAAAGGAAATGAAAACCAAAGCATCACTGAGATTCCATCTCACCTCAATGGCAATTATGAAAAAGAAAAACAACAACAGTTGCTTCTGAGGATGTAGGAGAAGAGAAACCCTATTACATTGTTGGTGAGAATTTAAACAGGTAAAGCTTTCTCTGGAAGATTTTAGATTCTTCAAAAAACTAAACCTAGGGGCTGGGAATGTGGCTTAGTGGTAGTGCTTACTTTGCATGCACGAAACCCTGGCTTCTATTCCTCAGTACCACATAAACAGAAAAAGATGGAAGTGGGTCTGTGGCTCAAGTGATAGAGTGCTAGCCTTGAGCAAAAAGAAGCCCAGGGACAGTGCCCAGGCCCTGAGTTCAAGCTCCAGGACTGGCAAAAAAAAACAAAACAAAAGGCAAAACCCTAAACCTAAACCTGCATTATGATCCAAATATACCACTCTTGGGCATTTATCCAAAAATTACAAATCAGGGTACAGGAAAGTTATTTGCATACCTATTTCATTGCTAAACTATTCATCACAGACAAGTTATAGAAACTTCCCAGATGCCTCCAATGGACAAATGGATCAAGAAAATAGAATTTTTGGGAAATACATATTTCACACACATATTTGCAGAGAAATGTGTGAACCTGGAAAAAAAATTAGGTTTAGTGAAGTCAGTAAGGCTCAGGAAGACAGCAAGGCTTAAATTACACACACACACACACACACACACACACACACACACACACACACACACACACACACACACACTGAAGTATTGTATGTGCAGGGAAGGATTCTAATACTGCAACTCCACTGAACAACTAACAGTTTAACATAATGACAACTAGGAAGCTGCAATATGCCTTGGTAAGGGAAGGGACTAACATCAAGGGGAGAGGGTCAGACAAAGAGAGGAAGGGTGGGTTAATGAAGTCATTATTCAGTGAATGTAAATGATCAAGGTGAATTGGAATTGTTGTGGTTGGGAGAGATAGGGAGAATGATAAAAGGCGTGACATTGATGAATATGCACTGTACTCACAAACTGACCTGTAGAATGGAAACCCTTCATACAAATTCTTAAGATAATAAAAGGAAATGCTTTTGGGTAAAACGATTTTGTAGGGTAAGCATTGTCCCAAAGGATTTTCCCTAAACAAAGGATGACTGAGCACCAGTGGCTCATGTTTGTAATCTGAGCGACTCAGGAGGCTGAGATCTGAGGATCTCGGTTTAAAGCCAGCCTAGGCAGGATGGATTTGGTCCTTTTATGTCCAATTAACTATCAAACAATCCAGAAGTGGAGCTGTGGAACAAGTGGTATATGGTTAGTGGTGAGCAAAAATTCTCTCCTCCCCCCTCCCCACCCCCACACAGAGAATAGTATAGAACAAAAAGTTGCAATAAAAGTTACTAAGTTTGTTTGTTTTTTTTTTTTGGGTCCGGTCGTGGGGCCTGGGCGCTGTCCCTCAGCTCTTCAGCTCAAGACTAGCGCTCTACCACTTGAGCCACAGTGCCACTTCTGGTTTTTTTCTTTTTGCTTATGTAGTGCTGAGGAATCAAACCCAGGGCCTCATGCATGCAAGGCAAGCACTCTACCACTGAGCCACCTTCCCAGCCCAAAAGTTACTAAGTTTTACAGTAAAGTATAAGGAGCTCTTAACATATTTGTGTGTGGTAAGCTATAATGCAAGAGTTATCAAAATGATATTTTAATTAACACCTCATTCTATTTTTCTATATCATAACATATTTGTGTGTGGTAAGCTATAATGCAAGAGTTATCAAAATGATATTTTAATTAACACCTCATTCCATTTTTCTATACCAACGAGGCTATCTGAAGAACACTGTTCTGCCATTAATAAACATTTTCTTAAGCAATTGATTTTAAGGAAGAGTTTTTTTTTACTTAAGCAAAATAATTGTATCTTATAACACGGTAAACAAACAACTATTATTTTAAGTGATTCTAACATACTTTGTGCCCTGTATGTCTGAGAGAAAAAAATTGTAGAATGATATGCTAAATATTGCTTGCTCTCTTGTATGTTTAATGTATTTCTGTTCCCCAAGTTAATATAAGCCTTGTATGCAGGAATAAGGAAAATTCTTTTTTTTTTTTTTTTTTTTTGTCGGTCATGGGGCTTGAACTCTGGGCCTGGGCGTTGTCCCTCAGCTCTTCAACTCAAGGCTAGCGCTCTACCACTTGAGCTACAGTGCCACTTAGGAAAATTCTTTATAAATCTACTACCCTCTGAGTTAAAGAGGTTAATGAACCTTGCTTCTTAAAATTTCTATGCATTTATTTATTTTTTTATTAACTTACATATATAGGAGGAAAGGATTCATTGTTACTTTCTATGTAGGTTTATAATGTGTTTCATTAACCTTCCCCTTCCCCAACATGTATTCCTAACTGTAACAACAGGGGGATGAAAAACCACCTTAAAATCTCTCCGCTTTGCAGATGACATGATCTTGTAGTTAAAGAATTCCATGGACTCCACTCCCAAATTACTAGAGCTGATTTGAAACTTTGGCAAAGTAGCAGAGTTTGAAATTAACCCTCAAGAACTCTAGTGCATTGTTGGTGGGAATGTAAACTTGTTCAACCACTTTGGAAAGCAGTATGGAAGTTCCTCAAAAAACTCCACATAGAGCTCCCCTATGATCCAGCAATCCCACCTTGGGGCATTTACCCAAATGATCACAAACAAAGCTATACTAAAGCTATCAGCACAACTATGTTTATCACAGCATTATTACCATAGTTACGATGTAGAACCAATCCAGATGCCTCTCAGTAGATGAATGGATCAAGAAAATGTGATACACACACACACACACACACACACACACATATAATGGAATTCTATGCCTCCATCAGAAAGAATGACACTGCATCATTTGTTAGGAAATGGAAAGACTTGGAAAAAGTTACATTAACTGAACTAAGTCAGGTCCAAAGAAACATAGGTCCCATGGTTTCCCTTGTTTGCAATGACTAGTACATGTTTAGGACAAGTAGAGAAGGTCAAAGGCTATGTACATATGACCATATAAGATGACGTTAAGCAAAATATACCCCAAGACAGAGACATAAGTGGTTTTTACTTTCTTGCTATTGTTTTTTAATGTATTTATAATGCACTATATGATTCTTTTGTTTATTTTTTATGTTCTTCCCCCACAGTATAACACTTGTTTTGGTTTTTTTTTTTTTTTTTTTTTTTGGCGGTCATGGGGCTTGAACTCTGGGCCTGGGCGCTGTCCCTCAGCTCTTCAGCTCAAGGCGAGCACTCTACCACTTGAGCTACAAGGCCACTTCCGGTTTTCTAGTTTATTGGAGACAGGAGTCTCACGGTCTTTCCTGCCTGGGCTGGCTTTGAACCTCGATCCACAGATCTCAGCCTCCTGAGTAGCTAGGATTACAGGCGTGAGCCACCAGCGCCCGGCTTAACACTTGTTTTCACTGTATTTGATTCCTGTGTTCTGTATCATGTATATACATTTTTTTTGTAATTTAGGGAGCGGAAGGGATATAGCAGGATGCTTAAATGGGGATGCAGGTTGATCCATTGTGACGCTAAGATGTACAGGACACTATGTTGAAAACGAATTTTACAATGTCAGGTGGTTGGGGAGGGAAGGGATGGTAGGGAAAAACAAAGGAGGAGGTAACAATGCTTGATAGGGAATGTACTCACTACCTTACTCATGTAACTGTAACCCCTCTGTACAGTATTTTTGCAATAAATATATATATAAATTTTAAAAATAAAAATAAAAATCCAGCATATCTATATCATAAAAAAAAGAATATGACCTATGTAGTTGGTAATACTTTCTGAAATGTAAATAGTTGTACTTGGAGTACTTGGAGGGCAGGGCAGGTTTTTTTCAAATCTCTAACAATGCACTTTTATAGTGAAAGATAAACTGAAACAAATGTGGGAAACTCTTGCAAGTTATTGAAGTGCTATGCTAGTTTTCATATTTAACTGTCTAATCAACATAGTTCATAAATAATGAATGCAAATATATCTAGTAATCCTAGAAAACTATTTTCCATGATCCTCAATGTGATATTTGAAAGAAGAACTTAAAGTTTTACATGACCATATGACTAGAAACATACCTTTAAATTTCCTTTAGCTTTACTTAGTGTGGCAGGCACATTGCCTTAGAGGCGGGAAACAATAATGGTGGCTAGAAATCTGCAAGGGCCACCTAGTCATGATGTCCAAGGACCACACATCTAAATTAATATTTAGTATAACTTAAGCTTTCCTCAATGTAACTTAACTAGCTTACATATTTTCTGTTTTGATGTGATTTGAATTCAGAAATCCACAGAAGCTACTTTCTATGCAATTCTCATGCATACCAATCACTCATGAATATGATCATTGTGCCAGCTCAATAATAATCTTTCCACATTATCATGTTCAACATGTAATTGTCCATATTTGAGTTTAGAATAATTAACACTTAAAAAAAATTTTAACTTTCTAAAAATCTGTAATTGCAAAAATGTGCTTTACTGTGATATTTACAATTTGGATATTATGTTTTTTGATCAAATTTGTTACTCAACCCCCTTTCTTCCTCATTGAAATTATTTTTCACTAGATTCAATTTGGTATTATATAGATACACATATATTTATGCAGACACACATATATGTATATGTGTGTATGTATATATGTATCTTCTACAATATTCATACACCCCTGTCACGCCTTTCTTTCTGTGTCCATTCCTACTATTTTTCTCATAAAGGAACTACTTTAAAATCCAAAGTGAGCCTCATAGTTAAAAATAAACACACACACACACACACACCAAACTCATTTTCTATTTTTCTCTTTCTCTCTTTCTTTCCTTTTCTCCCTCTCTCCCTTTCTTTTGTTTTGGCCAGTCATGGGCTTGAACTTGGGGTGTAGATGCTGTCCCTGAGCTCTTTTGCTCAAGGGTAGTGCTCTACCACTTGAGCTATAGCACCACTTCCAGTTTTCTGGTGGTTAATTGGAGATAAGAGTTTAATGGACTGTCCTGCCCAGGCTGGCTTCAAACTGTGATCCTCAGGTTAAAGCCTCCTGAATATGTAGGATTACAGGGATGAGCCATAAAAAGCTATTATTTCTCTTTATTTAAAAAGGATATTTAAGAAATTTCTGGATTTCTAAATATAAAGAACAATTTCTGTAACACTCTATCACATTAAAAAGTACAAATGAATTTCTGTGAATATAACTTTCAGTTGCACCATGAATGTTATACAAATACAATAAGAAAATATACTTGAAAATTTCAGTATACAATATAATTATTTTAAAAAATCTATAAAACAAAACAAAACAAAGAACTGGCAACCAAATTTCAAATGTAATTTACAGGATTTTTCACTAAAAGTCTTCATCTTCACTCTTCTCTATGAGGTTTGTCTGGAGCTCACATGTCTTGTCCTCAATCTGCTCATGGCTGATTTCATCTCCTGATTCCTCAGAGTGTAAATAATGGGATTTAGTAAGGGAGTGATAACTGAATAAAATACAGAAAGAAATTTGTCCACTGAGAAGCTACTAAATGGCCAAATGTAAATGAAAATGCAGGGCCCAAAGAACAGAGTGACCACCGTGATGTGAGCAGACAGTGTAGACAGAGCCTTGGAGAGTCCTGCTGAGGAGCGACTGCGCACAGTTACCAGAATGATAGTGTAGGAAATGAGCAAGATTATGAAGCAGATGAAAGACAACAGACCGCTGTCAGCAATCACTAGCAACTCCAGAACATAGGTCTCAGTGCAGGCAAGCTTCAATACTAGGGGAAGGTCACAAAATATGTCATCCACTACATTGGGGCCACAGAATGGCAAGGTGACAGCGAGGACCATCTGGCTCATTGTATGCACAAAACCAACAGCCCAGGACAGCAGCACAGATCCCACCAGCACCCTGTGGTTCATGATGGCTGTATAGTTTGCATATTGCAATGTACCTATCCACAGCCATGACTATGAGAAGAGTCATCTCACTTCCCCCTAGGAAGTGAAGGAAGAACATCTGAGTCATACAACCCCACAAGGAGATAGTTTTAGTCTCCCTGAGGAAATCTGTCATCCTCTTAGGGGTTGTTATTGTAGAAATACACATATCAAGAAAGGAGAGATTTCCCAGGAGGAAGTACATTGGTATTGAATGGAGCTGGGAGTCAAAGGTTACAGTGAGAACAATGAGTAGATTCCCTGCCATGATTGCTGCATAGGCCACCAAAAATATGCAAAAAAAGAAAATTTCAAGTTTCCAACTGCTGGTGAGCCCTAACGAAACAAACTCAGCTATCATTGAGCTGTTTTTTCTATCCATCTAGATGCTGTTTTTCAAAGAGCCTGTAAAGAAAGAAAATCTGGAAAACAAGGTAAGTTAATAAGTGGTAGGTTTCAAACTATGGACATACAGAAAGAGAATATTTTTGCTACAGAAAGAGAAATTGGACATTTATGCAGAATAATGCCATTTAATTAGTGTAAATCGCATTGGCAGTACTACACTTTTTCTGTCAGAAAGGCATAAAAATGAGAAATTTATTGTCAAATTCTGAACAGCTGATGTTCAGATATGTATTATATTCCCTTGTGTACTTGTCTTTATCATAATTTCATGATCAGAGTCCAGTTTGATCAATGAATAAAGCAAGTCAAACTACTGTTGAGTCTAAGTGAAGAACATAATCATTGAATTTTATGGTTCCTGTTACTCATTCTTCCCTCTTGTATAAAGTATCTACATAAGCGCATGAGCTAAATTATAAAACACATTTTCTATATTTATTTGTGTGTTGCTGTTAGGGTTTGCACTCAGGTCCAGAGTTCTGTTCCTTAGATTTTTTGTTCAAGCCTAGCATTCTACTACTTGAGCCACAGCTTCATTTCTGGCTTTTTTGGTAGTTAATCAAAGATAAGGGTCTCACTTACTTTTCTGCAGAAGCTGGCTTTAAACTGCAATCCTGAGATCTCAGCCTTTTGTGTAGCTAGAGGCTACTGGTTCTTGACTTGAACCACTGGTTTCGGATACAACCAAACATTTTATAAGTGAATTCATTTAGTACTCTTTTATAAGCTAACGTATATTTCACCTACCTTTTAAAAAAAGTAATGGTAATAATTTCATTTATCCTAAAGATTTAGTTATTGTATATTTATACTGGGTCCTTTTCAGATAATTTAATTGCCATTTTAAGAATTCTTGAGCAAGGAAATAAATCTTTCTTAGGGTTGAGGTTTTTGTTTCTTCTGGAATAAAGTTGTAATTAATCTGAGAAACACTCCTGGACTCTTCTATTCAGTCTCTGGCTTCTTTTAATGTCCCTTTGGATGCTTTACTAATATAGGTCTTCTACAGCCACCAAGACTTTGGTACTAGTATTTACATTTGCTTGACTCTTAAATGTGGATCATCCCTTCTTTGTTCCCAGTATACTCCTCAGATGCATTGAAACTGTGCACAGGGACTTAAACTTACATCCAAGTTCATTCATCCTGATGTTTGTACTCCATACTTTCCCACAGTAACCTGAAACCATTAGCTCACTTATGGGTCATGTATTAGTTTTCATGTGGATATTTTGTTATTTGATTTTTCTCTTTAGAAATCTTACTTATGGATATTAAACCATACTAGACTGACTTTTCATTGTTTGGCTTAAGAGTTTATCAATTACGAGAAGGCTTTCTTTAATAAACATATCTGAATAAAATTATCTAAAAACTAAAGATCTAATCAGGGTCTAAGGATTTATAAAGAAAATTTGGTAACTCCTCAGAATATTGAATTTTTTTGTAATAATAAAATAAACCCAGTATTTAATCATGTGGATTATAAAAAGGCTTTAAGTGATAGAATATATCAAATAAAAGGTATATTTTGTTGAATATATATTTGGTGTGTGTATTTACATTTATTAAATTTTGTTTTTTAATTAATCTCATTTTTCTTGATTGTATGATGTGTTAATAGTGATTAAACTATGGTGCTTTGTTTAATATGCTTTACGTAATTACAAAGTTTTTAATCCTAAAAAATTATTTTCATCTCTGGAATCTCCATCCATGCAGTAATGCATCTGCACACTACATATGAAATTATTTCAAAACCATGTAATTTTCACCATAATATTAATAGGAGAAAAATCACAAGACTGCTTTCTTCATTGGCCCGTAAGATAAAGTAAATGGTTAGCTTAATATTTAAAACTTGTAATACAACATCAGAAAAGAATATTTAAACCTGTAAGATTTTAGTTTTTCATAATCATACTTGCATATTTAAAAGCAAATAATAACATTGATTAGCATTTCTAAGAGTGTTTTTTTTGGGGTCCTGTCGTGGGGCCTGAACTCTGGGCCTGGGCACTGTCCCTCAGCTCTTCAGTTCAAGGCTAGTGCTCTACCACTTGAGCCATAGCACCACTTCCGGCTTTTTCTTTTTGCTTATGTGGTGCTGAGGAATCGAACCCAGGGCCTCATGC
Organism: Dipodomys spectabilis; assembly: GCF_019054845.1. Classification (NCBI taxonomy): domain Eukaryota; kingdom Metazoa; phylum Chordata; class Mammalia; order Rodentia; family Heteromyidae; genus Dipodomys; species Dipodomys spectabilis. Next base: position 332,373 of record NW_024870688.1, read on the forward strand.
ATGCAAGGCAAGCACTCTACCACTGAGCCACCTTCCCAGCCCTCTAAGAGTGTTTTATAACTGTATTAAACATTTCCAAAATTTTGTATCTTTCTATTTCTATTTATAAAGACTGAAAATTGTTGAGGTTGATAAAATTACTCATAACTGCAATTTTATATGAAAAAATACTAAATATTTTCAAAAGATGTTCTTTTATTCAGACCTGTAAATAAGAATACTGGAATGGAAAAATAGAAATAGTTTAAACCTCAATGGAAAAATAGAAGTAGATTTATATAATTGAACCAGAAAGACATAAAATGACATATTGTGACTTCCTAAAATTGGATCAGTAGTGATTGGCTTTGTTCTAGAACAAATTTTGTTTGAGAATGTAATGAATGATCTTTGCTGTGGGAAAAGCATACCAAGGTTTTCAAGTGATTCTTTAAATGAAAAAATGATAATATTCCTTTCAATTATAATTTCTTGCTTAGGAAAAGGAAGCTAAAATGTCAACCATGTGTGTCTATTTTAACTAGTCAATGTATTTCCAAATGATCACTGAGCTACCCAAGTTACTGTATGTGGAAAAGTATAACAGTTTTTTTTAATGTATAAACAGAACACTCATATTTCTATAAATCATGAGAATTGTTATGTTTCTTATGAAACTTTATCACTGAGCAATATGAAAAGTGAAAAGTCAAAAAACTGGAAAATGAGTGTAGGTATTTTTTGTATTAAAATAATATACTAAATTTAAAATAATGCACCAAAATTTTGTTCTCACATAATAAAACATTCATAATCACAATAATATATTTTAATCTATATAAAAATACTAGAGGATTTAGAATAATAAGACTAGTATGTTGAAAGATTAACAAAAGGAGGATGTTAGTAGTACTAATCAAAAGGTAAGTAGATTGGTATTGTTAAAAATATATACAAATGACTTTAAATCAATCATTTATCACTCATGACATTCCACAACTATCCCCCGAAGAAAAGAAAAACATAAATTACCAAAGTAATACTAAATTAAAATAACTGAGTACATTCCAAGTTTTAATCTGAAGTTTTATTGAATATCAGATTTGTCACAAATGTTAATTTAACAAAGGAAGAAAATAATGTTAAATTATTTTCTCATGCTCAAGTAATCTTTTTCTTATGTATCATGTGGATTAAACTAATTCAGGTTTCTATCTCCAAAACTCAAGCTCAAACTGTAAAACTAATACTTCAGACTATAGGTTTTTAGTCATCATAGGTTTCTGCTGCCATTAAATATTATTTTCCATATTCATTTTGGTCAAACCTATCTTTTAATATTGGCTTTGTGATTAGAAAATTATATTCCATTCAATTATATAAACCATGTAAAATGTCTTTTCTTTTATTAAAGCATGTAAGCCTAATGTGTTCTTAGCATTGCTATTTAAACCTACCAGTTAGGGCTGAGGAATAGCTTCTTCAAAGAAATGTAGACACAGTGAAACTCTGAATATAAATTGGAATAGTTTTAACCTGACAGTTTTTTAACATGTCATAAAGACATGAAAATAGACTTTGGGTTAGTAAATGTAACAAGAGGGACACAGAGGACACTTACATAAGATTCAGGCTGGAGATCTTAATCTCCAGGGGAATTATTAAGATAAATATGTTTGTTTCCCTTGAGTTCAGAAGAGAACTTATCTCATTTAAGTGGAATCATGAGTTCTCAAAGTGTAATAGTCATGTAAACTTTCTACTAATTGAAGTTGTGGTTGGTGTATAATTGAGAATACTTACAGAAAATGATGATTGATTTCTGACAACATAATCATTTTAATATTATTTGATAAATATGAAGTTATAATTAGTTTAATAATTATAGAAGGAAAACTAATTTACAGTCTTTACACTGAGCAAATTAGAATTGATAATTAACTTTAATTTTTAAAAATATGAATGTGTTGCTAGTATTAAGATGTTGTACAAAGGGTTACCTTTTCATAAATCAGTTAAGAAATACAATTTTTTATTCAAAGACTATTTATTTATAGTAACAATTAAATGAACTTTAAAAAATAGTCATTATAGAGTTAATATCCACAGGGTTATAGTTGCATAAATCAGGTAATGAGCAATGAATACAATTCCACTTGTACAGTGTCACTCCTTCCCTCACTTAATTCCAGTTTCCCCTTTCTGTCCCTGTCTACAAGTTGTATATTTCATTTTTCACAGTGTATAGTGAATACCATAACTACATTTGTTGACTTTCCTCCATCCATTTTTGTGTCCTTCTGCCCTTACTTGTAGAAAGACAAAAACAAAAAAAGAGCAAAAACAAACACCACCACCAACAACAAAAACAACAACAAAATACAGAATGTTTTCATTTCCCAGAATTCATTTTAATAAATAGTATTTTAAATGTTCACACGAGTTATGCCTTTGTATTCCTTCCCTTAGACTATCCTCCTATAGTATGACTGTTAGTGTATGAATGCCTGTAGTCCCATATATGTATACATATATATATATATATCACCCCATTTTTAGATTTAGATTCCACATATTAGGGAAAACCTACGTCCTTTGTCTCTCTGAGCTTGGCTTACTTCACTTAACATGATTTGTTCTAGGTCTATCCATTTCCCTGCAAATGACATACTAGTATTCTTTCTAGTGGTTGAGTAAAATTCTATGGTGTATATGTACTACATAATTTTGATCCATGCATCTATCCTGGCATATCTGGGCTTTTTCCACAACATGACTATTGTGAATAGTTCAGCAGTGAACATGAATGTGCAAGTGCCTTTGCCATATCCTGACTTGTAATGTTCTGGACATATGTCCAAGAGTGGTATAGTTGTGTCATAGAGAAATTATATGTCTAGTTTTGTGAGGAACCTCCCTGTCCCAAGTTGTACTAATTTACATTCCCACCAACATTGAATAGGGTTCCTTTATCCTCACATACTTGTTGGCATTTGTTTTTCAAATTTTCAATGTTGGCCAATCTAAACTGGGGTGTTTTGATTTGCATTTCCTTCATGGATGGATGAGCATTTCCTCATATGTTTCTATGACATTCTTATTTCTTCGAAGTCTCTCTTTGGCTCCTTTGTCCACATATTGATTAGTTAATTAGTTGGGGAGGGATTAATATACTGAGCTCCTTGTATATTAGACCTGTATGAGATATAATGTTGGTAAAGATTTTCTCTCAGTCTGTTGGCTATCTTTCTAGTTTAGTAACTATGTCATTTGCTGTGAAAAAACTTTATTTTAATGTAACCCTATTTGATAAATCTCTCTCCCATTTGCTGTGTCCTATTCAAGAAGTTCCTACCTATTCCTATAATGTTTCCCAATGTTTCTCCTATTCCATTCAAAGTGTCAGGTCTGATATTGAGGTCTTTGATTCACCTTGCATTGATATTGGTGCATGGTAATGAAAAGGGATCAAATTTTAGTTTTGTACATATGAATGTCCCATTTTTCCAACACCAATTAGTGAAGAGGCCATCTCTTTTCCACCATATATACTTGTCAAATATGATAACTCTTAGTACATGGCTTTATTCTAGTCTGTAGTGTTGATCTTTCGGCCAGTTTTTTTTGTGCTGGTACAAAGCTGTTTTTGTTATTATAGCTATAGTTTTTTATATATAGATATATAATATATCTATATATAAATATAGATATATATCTATATATAAATATATATATATATATATATTATGGCTATAGATATTAAAGGCCTGGGATTGTGATACTGCCAGTATTGCCTTTTTTTCCCCCAGAATTGCTTTAGCTTTTTGAGGTTATTTCGTTGTTCCATATGAATTTTTGGATGGTTTTCTCCATCTTGGGAATGACTTTGAGATTTTGAAGGAGAATACATTGAAGTCATAGATCATGTTTGGCAGTATGGCTATTTTCATGGTATTAACTCTACCTATTCATGAACATGGGAAGTCTTTCATTTTTCCATTTCCTGTTGTCATCTTCAATTCATTTCTTTTATTTTTATTATTTTTTACTTTTGGTATATATTTTTATTGTAAAGATACTGTACAAAGAGCTTACAGTTATATGTGTAAGGTAATGAGTACATTTTTTTATGGAGCATTGCTACCTCCTCTGTTTTTCCTCTATCATCCCTTCACTCACCAACTCCTCCCTCCCCACCCCCCTGAAATTGTAAAGTTGGTTTTCAACATAGTGTCTTGTACATCTCATTGGTACAATGGGTCAACCTGTGTCCTTAATGTATAAACAAGATGCAGGGCACCAGAATCAAATACAGTGAAAGCAGGGGTTAAACCACGGCGGAAGAACATAGAAAAGAAACAAAAAAATCACATAGTACATTATAAATACATTAAATACAACAGCAAGAAAGATACAAACCTCTTGTGTCCCTATCTTGGGGTTCATTTCACTTAGCATCATCTTATATGGTCATGTGTACATAGTTTTGACCTCTTCTACTTGTCCTAGACATATAGTAGTTATTGCAAATATGGGAAAGCATGGGACCTATGTTTCTTTGGGCCTGGCTAACTTTACTTAATATAATTTTTCCAAGTCTTCCCATTTCATAATAAATGGAGCAGTGTCAATCTTTCTGATGGAGCCATAGAATTCATATACACACACACACACACACACACACACACACACACACACACACACACACACACACACACACACACATATATCACATTTTCTTGATCCATTCATCTACTCAAAGGCATCTAGGTTGGTTCTGTATCTTAGCTATGGTAATAATGCTGTGATAAACATAGTTGTGCTGGTAGCTTTAGAATAGCCTTGTTTGTGATCATTTGGGTAAATGCCTAAAAGTATGATTGCTGGGTCATAGGGGAACTCTATGTGTAGTTTTTTGAGAAAACTCTAAACTGCTTTCCAAAGTGTTTGAACAAGTTTACTTTGGCCACATCCCCTCTAGCATTATTAGAGTTCTTGATTATAGCTATTCTAACTGGGGTGAGGTGGAATCTCAATGTGGTTTTGATGGCTAGAGAAGTTGAGCATTTCTTCATGTGTCTATTGGCCATTCTTATTTCCTCTTCAGAGAAGTTTCTCTTTAAGTCTTTAGCCCACTTATTTATTGGGCAGTTGTTTCTTTAAGGATTTGTTGTTGAGGGATTCAATGTTTTGAGTTCCAAATATATATTAGATATGAGATCCTTGTTGGTTGTATGGCTAGTGAAGATCTTATCCCAATCCGTGGTCTTTCTATTGATCTTGCTAGCTATGTCCTTTGTCATGCAGAAGCTCTGCAGTTTCATGCAATCCCATTTGTCTAACCTTTCTTTGATTTGTTTTGTTTCTGAGTCTCTATTAAGAAACTTTTGCCCTGTGCCAAGGAGCCTTAGAGTTTCTCCTATTCCTTCCTGTAATAGTTTCAGGGTGTCTGCTTTGACTTCAAGGTCTTTAATCCATTTGGAGCTGATTCTGGTGCAGGGTGATTTGTAAGGATTTAGCTTTAGTTTTCTATAGGTGTTTAACCTTTTTTTTTGGGGGGGGGGGGTCCGGTAGTGGGGCCTGAACTCTGGGCCTGGGCGCTGTCCCTCAGCTCTTCAGCTCAAGGCTAGTGCTCTACCACTTGAGCCACAGCGCCACCTCCGGCTTTTTTTTTCTTTTTGTTTATGTGGTGCTGAGGAATCGAACCCAGGGCCTCATGCATGCAAGGCAAGCACTCTATCACTGAGCCATCTTCCCAGCCCCTGTTTAACCATTTTTTCTAGCACCACTTACTGAAGAAGCTGTCTCTTCCATTCTATTTTTTTTTTAGCTCTCTTATTGAAGATTAGGTGGCTATCGGTCTGTGGGTTCATTTCTGGGTTTTCAGTTCTATTACATTGGTCTTGATGTCTGTTCTTGTGCCAGTATCAAGCTGCTTTGATTATTAGGGCTTTGTAGTAGAGTTTGAAGTTTGGTATTGATATTCTTCCAGCACCGTTTTTTCTATTAATGACTGTTTTTGCTATTTGGGGTCTTTTATTGTTCCATATTAATTTTTGGGTTGCTTCTAATATTTCCTTGTAGAATGAGGTTGGGATATTGATAGGAACTGTATTGAGTTTGTAGATAGCCTTTGACAGTATTGCCATTTCCTGATGTTGATCCTCCCAATTCAGGAACATGGGAGGTTTCCCACTTCCTTCATTCTGCTTTAATTTCCTTTTTCAGGTTTTTAAAGTCTTCATCATAGAGGTCCTTTACTTTTTAATTAAGTTAACGCCTATGTGTTTTATTGTTTTGTGGGGCTAATACAAAGGAGTTGCTTTCTTGATTTCAGCCATGCTCTTCTCATTATTAGCATACTGGAAAGCCATTTTTTTTTTTTGTCAGTCTTGCGGCCTGAACTCTGGGCATGGGTGCTGTACCTCAGCTCTTCAACTCACTGTTAGTGCTCTACCACTTGAGCCATAGATCCACTTCTGGCTTTTTCTGCTTATGTGGTGTTTAGGAATCAAACCCAGGGCCTCATGCATTCAAGGCAAGTACTAACACTGAGTTACCTTCCCAGCCCAAGGCATTGATTTTTGAGGGTTAATTTTATACCCTGCTACTTTGCCAAAGTTTCAAATCAGCTTGGGTAACTTGGGAGTGGAGTCCATGAGGTTTTTAAATACAAGATCATGATATCTGCAAAGAGGGGGAGTTTTGCTTCATCTTTCCCTACTTGGATCGCCTTTATGTTTGCATCATGTCTTATTGCTCTACCTAGGCATTCTAATACTAAATTGAAGAGGAGTAAAGAGAGCAGATATCCTTGACTTGTTCCTGAATTTAGAAGAAGTGACTTTAGCTTTTCGCCATTAAGTATAATGCTGGCTGTAGGTTTGTCATATACAGCCTTTATTATATTGAGGAATGTTCCATGGATTCCTAGTTTTTCCAGAGCTTTCATCATAAAGAGGTGTTGGATCTTGTCAAATGCTTTTTCTGCATCTGTTGAGATAACCCTGTGGTTCTTATCCTTGCTCTTGTTGATGTGATGAATTATATTAATTGATTTGCATATATTGAATGATTTTGGTATTTTATATTTATTACTTATGGGCACATGTAATATTATAATTGTAAATACTTTTGCTAGATATAGTATATAAGTAGAGTCATGCGGACTTCATAAGTAAAATAACGATGCAGCTCAAATTCCTTCCTCTTTTATTTTTGCCTTCGGACTTGCAAAAGACAGACATATATCACTCATCATTAATCTCTTAATAAGTATCATAAAGAACAGCTTTATTTAGTTTGGCAAAATTCCTCAGACTAGCAGTAAAAATTCGATGGGTATTTTTAAAGTAGATCATCTTGACTTAGAGTTTAGGCAGAGGCTAGGAAATAAGACGACTGAAGGTTATATTTATTTTTTGATAATATATTCAAGTTGCCATAATGACGAATTTTATGAATCCCAACAGTTTTGAGTCCATTATGTGTAGAAACAAAAAGATGCAAATCCCTACTTTTTAAATACTCTTGTAAAATATCTTTATTAACTGCTTAAAATGATGTTCTTATACAATGCATAATTATAAACACTTGAGACCAAACTTTAAATTTTTTCCTGCTCTATTTCCAGGTTTTCATATTAAACTAAAGATTTACTTTATTAGTTTCTACAGATCTTCTCCTGATATTGAGAATAGTACAGATTTGAAATTTGAAGAACTTATATGCTTTCTCTCATGTACAAAATCTAGATGAAAAGATAGGAAGTTAGAAAGCAAATTACTATGGCATAGAAATGGATTCAGATGGGAGATGTGGTTAGGGAAAAAGAGAATGATACTAAATATTATCAATGCATATTCTAGCACATATAAAAATGTCACAATGGAACCCATCATTTTGTTCAGGTAATAGCAAAAAGACTCATTGTAGACAAAGCAATAGATTACTCATGTGTTTGCAGAACTTATTTCTATAACTTCTTAGATTGGGGGAGGATACCAATCAAGTAGAGCAAAACATTAGAATTCTGTGTATTTTCCTTTTATTTAATACAACACAGGATACTAGGATTCTACGTATAATTTTACTTGTATCAAAACATTGTTCCACCACTTAAAATTAGCAACAGCTATACATTTCACCAATATTATGTGCTTTAGTGAGTGTTCTAGCATATAGCAATTATAAATTTATAAACAATAAGTGCTACTAAGCATATGTATACATTGTTACATAACTAGATACACACATAACTAGATAAACACAGGATGTAAATTCAACTAAGGAACTATTTAGGAAGAGTTAGGAACAGAGATAGAGACAAATAGAAGGGGGAAAATTTTGAAATATATTCTGAAAGACTATGAGTATAGACAAAATAGATTTTGTGGAAATATGAAAATATTATAAAGATACTTGTTGAATTGTTTCAATAAAGGAGGTAAACAGGAGAGTTGCAGAAAGAGAGAAGTTGATTAAAATATATTGGCAATATGTGTACAGTTGTAAAAACAAAAAATATTCCTGTATATACCTAATGTAATCTAATAAATATGCTAAAATATAGACATGGATATAAGGTATATTTAATGTTATTTACATTATCTAAGTTATAACCAGAAAAAAATATCCTTTACATTACCTGAATTATATAATAATTAAATAATCCTTTACATTATCTAAATTATAACCAGAAAAAAGAATCCTAATTTAGAAATAATCATTTTATGTTTTCAGAATACATTATTATAGTTCTTTTTGCTAAACAAAGAAAATATTTAAACTCAGCTCCTCATTTACAATTTAAAATTATCTGTAATAATTGCACAAAGAGCTTCTAACTCAACATTTTCACTAGTGTACAGAATGCATCTTGATCAGTATCACCCTTTCCTCATTCTCCCCACTCTGCATATGAGGTTTTCCTCCTCTCACTACTCTAATTTCCAGATATACAACAATTGAAATCATACTTAACAAAGAAGTCCCAAGAGATGTCCAGAGTCAATTACTGATATGATTCTAGTTCTGTTAGCTGGGAGAAAAGTTAACCCCAAAGGACATCTTCATGTGGTGAATATATGTTAGGCTGAGGGACAAACCTCCATAGAGAGTGCCACCAAATATCACAGAAGCCATCTCAATTTCACTTCTGAAGGAAAAACTAAACAAGAACCTGATTGAGTTATAGGACAGAGATAAGTGTTAAAATATTTCTGTGCTTGTGTTAACGTTTGCTCACTGTGCATGAACATGAGAGCTGGTTAGCTTCTAACATTTTCAGAAAATTACTTACAGGTCTTGTTTCACCTTTCTTCCTTCTGGAAAGTCTATGGTACACACCCTGATGCCCTGCCTTAGAGCTGCTCTCAGGTCTCTGTGACATCTTATTCTTTTGATTGCAAATCAGTGAGAGACTTACATATAACTTCAGTTAAATCATCTTTCCCATTTAAGATAATAATGTGTTGTTTGTCGGCTGAGTATTATATACAAGAGAGCAACTACAACAGACTCAGAAACAATATGAGTAACAAATTGATTGAGAAGAGATATTATTACATGATAGCCGGTAATGAAGGAAGGTATTGTATTTTATAATAGGTGTGTATGTTTTTTTTAACCCTTTTTGCTCTTTTCCTGTTTGGTCTTTTTTTTTTTCTTTGCTTGACTTAATTGCTATTTTGCTCATTCCCAGATATATACCCATCATCAATTATTAGACCTTATCCTTCATTGTGTGCATACTTAATTCAGAAATTGATAACTCAATTCACAACCTCTTAGGCTTAAATCCTTTAAGACAGTGTTATTTCTTTATACTCATAAAATACTTAAGTGTTTTATTTTAAATTTTTTAAATATTTTCCTTTTTATCTCTCTCCTCCTCTCCTTCTATCCTTTTCTTCTATCTGAATTATTTCTTTATCCTTATATCATTTTGTTTCATTTTTTAAATTTAAATTTTTATTTTTTTGTTTCTTTATCTCTCTCCTCCTTTTGTTCTATCTGTTTCCTCTCTGAAATTAGGGGTTGGTTAAATTTCCTCTTTCCTTTTACCTCTCCACATTCTTCTAATCTTATTTTCTTCTCATAATTCTCTCTAAACCTATTAATTTCTGATCTGTTGACTCCCACTTTGACATTCTTAGTCCGTTAATCCATAGTTGTTTAATGTTGAATTAGATTGTATCTGTTGAACTAGATTGTATCTATACTCATTTTGACTGCATCAATTATCTGTGCAACTAAAGGATTCTGATTGATGCTTGCTTAAACTAATGTTCTAGCATGAAATTGGTTTTGCTCTCATACCAAATGGGCAGAACAAGCTGGAGAAACAGAAGAAAATGTCATGTTTAGGTATCTCAACTCCCACTCATGACAGAGCAGGTAATGAATAATCCAGGGGAGAGTTCCCAAAAATCTCTACAAACACTACTGGTAAACATGGTGAATGAAAAGATTAAAAACCTGCAAAGGACTCTGTGAGCATGATAGGGAGTGAGATTAGGCTAACCAAAGATTGATACAGGAATCTCATGAGTGTGAGTTAGCTAATCAAAGAATAATACAGGACTTGCATGAGTAAGGGGAGAATAGACTAAGATTAATAGAGGAATTTCGTCAGTGTGAGGAAGTTAATCAAAAATTAATACAAGCATTGTGTGAGCACGATGAGAATAGACAAAGATCAATGGAGGTATTCATAGAATCCACAAAGAGAGAGCTGAAGAGAATCCAGGGAGGCCACAAAGGGAATGCTGAATGGAGCCCTTCAGAAGGAAAGGGAGTCCAGGGAAACCATAACCAATCAACTAAGGGATTTGAGAATGAACACTGAAAACCAAATTAAGGAAGTAAAGAAGTCCACACAGATCTAAAACAAAGCTCCAACAAAGAATCTGAAGCCATCAAAGCTGACCAACTAGAAGGAAAGGAAATAAAAAAGAAAGTAGAAAGTCTTGACAGTAGGTTAGACCATGCAGAAGATCGAATCTTGGGAACTGAAGACAGCCTAGATATATAGAGAAAGAACATGCAACTATCCAATACAAATCCAAAAAATATGATAGATCTATTCAACATTTAGAAGACACCATCAGAAGGCCAAATCTAAGGATAATGGGTGTAGAAGAGCATCTAGGAAATTTATTTAACAGGATCCTAGCAGAGAACTCCCCAAACATGAAAAAGATAGGCCTATTCAGGTACAAGAAGCTTTTAGAACCCCAAATGGACCAGATAAGAACAGGACATCCCACCATCACATTATAATCCACACAAGATCAATTGAGACCAAGGAAATGATCCTTAAAGCTATCAAGGAGAAAGATCAATCAACTACAAAAGGAAACCAATAAGATTATACTCAGATTTCTTAGGAGAGACAATTAAAGCAAGAGGAGCCTGGAATGATGTATGCCACACTCTAAAGACAAACAACTATCAACCAAGAATATTCTACCCAGGTAAACTGTCTTTCATAATGGAAGGTCAAATAGAAACCTTCCATATCTCCACCAAACCAGTCCTACAAAAGATACTTAAAGATGTCCTACACATAGAAAACCAACAAGACCACAATAAAGGCCAAGAAACTGCACCCAAACGGAGAATCCAACAATCACAGGAAAAACCCAGTTGTCACAGCCCCCAAGAAGGCAGATAACATGGCAGGAAGTACCAAACACCTCTCAGTCCTAACTCTCACTATCAATGGACTTAACTCTCCAATGAGATGACATAGACTTTCTAGTTGGATTAGAAAGCAAGATCCTTCTATCTGCTGCCTTGCCCATAAAAACAAACATATACTGAAAAAAAAGGCTGGAATAAAATCTTCCAAGAAAACAGCAGCCATAAACAGGCAGGAGTTGGAATCCTAATATCAGATTAAATAGACTTCAAATTAAAATTAGTGACAAGAGATAAAGAAGGTCACTACATACTAATTAAGGGATCTCTCCTTCAGGAGGATATTACAATTCTAAATATCTATTCACCAAACAACAAAGTACCCAAATTTATCCAAGAAACACTACTTTCCCTCAAATTGCACATAGATCCAAAGACATTAATTGTTGTGGACTGTAACACACCACCATCCCCACTACATAGATCAACTCAGCAAAAACTCAACAGAGAAATTGCAGATCGAAACAACTGCATAGATCAGCAAGATTTAACAGACATCTACTGAATATTTCATCCAGCAGCATCAGAATACACGTTATTCTCAGAAGCACATGGAACATTCTCCAAAATAGACCACATTTTAGATTACAAAGCAAAATTTTCCAAATTCAGAAACATTGAAATTATGCACTGCATTCTCTCAGACCATAAGGGAATAAAATTAGAACTCAACACCAAAAGCAACCAAAGAAAGTCCTGTAACACATGGAGGCTGAACAACACACTGTTGAATCACCAGTGGGTCATGGAAAAGATTAGAAAGGAAATTCAAATGTTCATGATATTTAACAAAAATGAACACACAAATTAGCACCTCCTCTGGGACACAGCAAAGGCAGCACTCAGAGGCAAGTTTATAGCTCTGAGTTTTTACATCAACAAATTGGAGAGATCAGAAACCAACAACTTAATGAGACATCTGAACCTCCTTGAAAAAGAGCAGCAAGCCAAATTCCTAGCAAATATCAACATGCCGAAATTAAACCAAGATGAGTTAAGTGAACTTCACAGAACCATATCAAGCATCAAAATAGAAACAGCTATAAGAGACCTCTCATCTAAGAAAAGCCCAGCATCGGGTGGATTTATAGCAGAATTCTACAAGGCCTTCAAAGCAATACTCCTCCAACTGTTCAATGAAATTGAAAGAGAAAGTTCATTATCAAACTCTCTAGGAAGCCATTGTAGCCCTCATCCCAAAACGAGGCAGGGATTCACCAAAGAAAGAGAACTATAGACCCATTTCTTTGATGAACATTGATACAAAACTTCTCAACAAAATTTTAGCTGATCGACTTCAACAACTCATCAATAAAAATCATACAACATGGTCAAACTGGATTCACTTCAGGGATGCAAACCTGGTTCAATATACACAAATCAATTAATATAATTCATCACATCAACAAGAGCAAGGATTAGAACCACATGATTATCTCAATAGATGCAGAAAAAGCATTTGACAAGATCCAACACCTATTTATGATGATGGCTCTGGAAAAACTAGGAATCCATGGAACATACCTCAATATAATAAAGGCTATATATGACTAACTTACAGCCAACATTATATTTAATGGCAAAAAGCTAAAACCATTTCCTCTAAACTCAAGAACGAGATAAGGATGTCAACTGTCTCCACTCCTCTTTAACCTAGTATTAGAATGCCTAGCTACAGGAATAAAACAAGATGCAAACATAAAGGGAACTCAAATAGGGAAAGATGAATAAAACTCTCTCTCTTTGCAGATAACATGATCTGGTATTAAAGAATCCCATGGACTCCTTTCCCAAATTACTCGAGCTGATTTGAAATTTTGGCAAGAAGCAGGATATAAAATTAATCCTCAGCAATCAATGGCTTTTCTGTATGCCAACAATGAGAAGAGCACAGCTGAAATTAGGCAAGCAACTCCTTTTGTTATAGCCCCACAAAAATTAAAATACCTAGGAGTTAACTTAAGTAAGGACTTCTATGATGAAAACTTTAAAAACCTAAAAAAGGATTTTTTTTAAAAAGCAGAACGTAGGAAGTTCTCCCATGTTCCTGGACTGGGAAGATCAACATCGTGAAAATGACAATGCTTCCAAAGGCTATCTACAAATTCAATGCAATACCTATCAATATTCTAACCCCTTTCTTCAATGAAATAGAAGAAGCAAACCAAAAATTCATATGGAACAATAACAGACCATGAATATAAAAAATGGTCCTTAACAGAAAGAACAGTGCTGGAGGAATATCAATACCAAATTTCAAACTCTACTACAAAGTGACAGTAATCAGAACAGCTTGGTACTGACAAAAGAACAGATGTCAAGACCAATGTAATAAAACTGAAGACCCAGAAATGAACCCACAGACCTATAGCCACCTAATCTTCAATAAATGAGCTAAAAAACATAGAATGGAAGAAAGACATATTCTTTAATAAATGATGCTGGCAAAATTAGTCATCTGTAGAAAACTAAAGCTAGATCCTTATATAGCACCCTGCACCAGAATCAACTCCAAATGGATCAAAGACTTTGAAGTCAAAGCAGACACCCTGAAAACATTATAGGAAGGAATAGGAGAAACTCTAAGGCTCCTTGGCACAGGGCAAAAGTTTCTTAATAGGGACCCAGAAACAAAACAAATCAAAGAAAGGTTGGACAAATGGGACTGCATGAAACTGCAGAGCTTCTACATGGTGAAGGACATGGCTAGCAAGATCAATAGAAAGCCCACAGATTGGGAGGAGATCTTCACTAGCCATAGAATGGACAAGGGCCTCATATATATATATATATATATATATGTGTGTGTGTGTATGTGTATGTGTGTGTATATAATATATATATAATATATAATATGTTATATATAATAAACTTAGAATTTAATAAACTAAATCCACCACCACCAAATCCTCAAAGGAACAACTTCTCTGTAAATAAGTGGGCTAAAGGCTTAAAGAGAAACTCCTCTGAAGAGGAAATAAGAATAGCCAATAGACACATGAAGAAATGCTCAACTTCTCTAGCCATAAAAGAAATGCAAATCAAAACAATATTGAGATTCCATCTCACCCCAGTTAGAACGGCTATAATCAAGAAATCTTATAACAACAGATATTGGAGGGGATGTAGCCAGAAGGGAACCTTACTGCATTGTCGGTGGGAGTGTAAACTTGTTTAACCACTTTGGAAACAGTATGAGGATTCCTCCAAAGGCTCCACATAGAGTTCCTCTATGACCCACAATCCACTTTTGGGCATTTATCCAAATAATCACAAACAAGGGTATACTAAAGCTACCAGCACAACTGTGTTTATCACAGCATTATTTACCATAGCTAAGATATGGAACCAACCCAAATACTCCTCAGTAGATGAATGGATCACGAAATGTGATTTATGGAATTCTATGCCTCCATTAGAGAGAATGACATTGCCACATTTATTAGGAAATGGAAAGACTTGGAAAAAAAGTATATTAAGTGAAGTTAGTGAAGTTAATAAGTCCCATGGTTTTCCTTGTTTGCAATAACTAGTATATGTCTAGAACAAGCAGAAAAGGTCAAGAGCTATGTACATATGACCAGATAAGATGATAAGTGAAATGAACCCCAAGACAGGGACACAAGTGGTTTTTCCTTTCTTGCTATTCTTTCTAATGTGTTTATAATGGACTATGTGATTTTTTTTTTTTGTTTCTTTGATATGGTTCTCCCCTTTGGTATCACCCTTGTTTTCACTGTATTTGATTCCGGTGCCCTGCATCTTGGATATACACTTTTCTAATTTGGGAGGTTAAGGGAGAAAACAAAATGCTTAATTAGTGTTACAGGTTGACCCATTGTAGCAATGAGATGTAGAAGACAGTATGTTTAAAACGAACTTTTCAACTTCGGTTGAGGGGGTTGGAGGAGAATAGTTAGGGAGATGGGATGGAAGGGATGGTAGGGGAAAAGTAAAGGAGGAGGCAACAATGCTCCATAGCAAATGTATTCTTTACCTTACTCATGTAACTAACTCCTCAGTATAGTATTTTTACTATATAAAAGTATAAAAACTATACAAGCTTTATTGTAAGGTCACAGATCTCAAATTAGGCAAAATATGACTAAGTAAAGGTCAATCAAAAGTCAGTTAAATCCGCTCTTTTAAGAATTGTGGTTATGAGTAATATTTGCTCAGTTACACACATATTAGCAATCAACTTATTTTATTAGGAACCGTGTGTCTTTTAAATTGAATTATCCCCTACGGAAGTTCACATTTATCTTTTTAGCAAATTTTCTCTAATGTACAATTAGAATGCTGATTTTGCTACTAATTATTTCATCTGTCACCTATTCAACAAGTGCAGAACTAGTTATTCAAATTTTCTCTTATAAAGTTTGTATTGCTAATTTTCTCTTCCAAAAGTGTTAAAGTTTCCTTGACTGAATCTATTGGAGGATATATCAAGATACTATTTTTAGAAATTAAATAAATCTTTTGCATTATGGAGATACGTATTTATTTGTACGTTGCCGAGACCATTATCATCTATGTCTAAACTAATTCTTTTTGGGACAATTTCCTTTGCTCCAAGTCAATGGTTCTAAATTCTCCCTATATCAGGTACTGTTCACAGTGAGTAAGGATTTTCATTACACACTAGCTTTCTTTGATACCATCTGAAGATTTCACACAGCAAAAAAGGATGTGAGTCACATAATCAAACATTTCCAAGTAAGAAATAATAACACAAAAAATATTGTAGCACTCACCTTTCTACCATTTGTGTTGAGAATTTTGAATTTATATAGCACTTACTCTAAACAATGTCATTGTCATCTTTAAAGGGGAATAATAAGTAATCATTGACAATTTAATCTCATGTTTAATTCAGCACAGTCAATGATATACTTTGCTTGCAAATGCATATAATTCACTTTTGTCTTAGAAGCATACATGAGAAATACATAGACAAATAGACTGATTGAGAATGTCAGCAAATTTGCTGATGTCTGGGTTATATCAACTACACATATCTCAGTATATATTTATATAGAGAATTTTTTCAAAGTTCTTAATGTAAGAATTTTCACCTCGCCTTTCAGTTTGATGAATATGCTTCTCCATAGTACTCCTCTGGCTTTATCTTAATTAATTCAGTTTACTATTAGGGTTTATTACATTTTATAGATTTTCATTTAATATATGATGAATTGTGTACCTTTTTTCTTCCAAACCATTATGCTAAAATATGTATTGTCATCTACATACTATCTCTACTAAAGATTATCTCATTGTTTAAACATTTAGTTGTGATATTTGATAGAAGATGTTCAACCTATGGTTACAGATATTTACATGCATTTGAGAGAAAGTGTAAAGCTCTATCACGTTATTTGAGCTAGATTATAATATCTGTACTGAGTTTTGAACTCACTGTCTCATGCTATCTCTCGGCTTTTTTGTTCAAAACTGGTGCTCTACTGTTTGAGCCACACCTCTACTTCTTGCAGGCTTATTAGAGATAGGAATCTCAGTCTTTTCTGCATAGGCAAGGTTTGAACCAAAATTCTCTGTTCTCAGCCTCTCAAGTAGCGAGGACAGTTATGAGCCACTAGCACTCAGATATATATATTTCTTTTTTTTTTTTTTTAATTTAATTTAATTTTATTTGTGAACATACTGTACAGAGGAGTTACAGTTACATGGGCAGGATAATGTGTACATTTCTTACCAAGCATTGCAGCCTCCTCCTTTGTTTATCCTTCACATCCCTTCCCAGCCTCCCCCCTCCCCCCCAATCCCAATCCTTCTCCTTCCTCCCTCCCCCCAGCCCCCCCCCCACCAACATTGTAAAGTTCGTTTTGGACATGACAACTTGTACTTTTCATTGTTGCAACAGGTCCACCTGTATCCTTAAACAACTGGTTTTTCCCCATCTCCTCCACAAGTTATACTGACATCAAATATAGTGAAAGCAAGGGTTATACTGTGGGGGAGGGACATACAAAGCAACAAAGAGATAATCTTATAAATGTGTTAGAAACACATGCATGAAAGAAAAAAACATTAAAATACACATCTAAGGGTTCATTTTCCTGACATCACATTATCTGACCTTTTCCGCTTGACTCATACATATACTAGATATTACAAATAAGGGAAACCATGGGACCTACGTTTCTTTGGGCCTGGCTTACTTCACTTAATATAATTTTTTCCAAGTTTTTCCATTTCCTAACAAATGGGGCAATGTCATTCTTTCTGATGGAGGCATAGAATTCCATTGTGTATATATACCACATTTTCTTGATCCATTCATCTACTGAGGGGCATCTGGGTTGGTTCCATATCTTAGCTATGGTAAATAATGCTGCAATAAACATAGTTGTGCTGGTAGCTTTAGTGTGGTCTTGTTTGTAAACATTAGGGTAAATGCCCAAAAGTGGGATTGCTGGGTCATAGGGGAGCTCTATGTGGAGTCTTTTGAGGAACCTCCATACTGCTTTCCAAAGTGGTTGAACAAGTTTACATTCCCACCAACAATGAATTAAGGTTCCTTTCTGTCCACATCCCCTCCAGCATCTGTTGTTGTTAGAGTTCTTGATTTTTGCCGTTCTCACTGGAGTGAGGTGATATCTCAATGTTGTTTTGATTTGCATTTCTTTTATGGCTAGGGATGTTGAACATTTCTTCATGTGTCTATTGGCCATCCTTCTTTCTTCTTCAGAGAAGTTTCTCTTTAAGTCTTTCGCCCACTTATTTATTGGGCAGTTGTTTCTTTGAGGATTTGTTGTTGGGGGGTTTAATTTTTTGAGTTCCAAGTATATTTTAGATATGAGACCCTTGTCCGTTGTATGGCTAGTAAAGATCTTCTCCCAATCCGTGGGCTTTCTATTGATCTTGCTAGCTATGTCATTTGCCCTGCAGAAGCTCTGCAACTTTATGCAATCCCATTTGTCCAACCTTTCTTTGATTTGTTGTGTTTCCAGGTCTCTATTCAGAAAATTTCGGCCTGAGCCAAGGAGACCTAGGGTTTCTCCTATTCCATCCTGTAATGTTTTCAGAGTGTCTGCTTTGAGTTCAAGGTCTTTGATCCATTTGGAGTTGATTCTGGTGCAGGGTGATATATAAGGATCTAGCTTAAGTTTTCTACATGTAGTTAACCAATTTTGCCAGCACCATTTACTGAAGAGGTTGTCTTTCTTCCATTCTATTGTTTTAGCTCCCTTATCGAAGATTAGATGGCTATAGGTCTGTGGGTTCATTTCTGGGTTTTCAATTCTATTCCATTGGTCCTGAGGTCTGTTCTTATGCCAATACCAAGCTGTTTTGATTACTATGGCTTTATAGTAGAGTTTGAAGTTTGGTATTGATATTCCTCCAGCAGTGTTCTTTCCATTCAGGAGCGTTTTTGCTATTCGGGGTCTTTTATTGTTCCATATGAATTTTTGGATTGCCTCTTCTATTTCCTTGAAGAATGAGGGTGGAATTTTGATAGGTATTGCGTTGAATTTGTAGATAGCCTTGGGAAGTATTGCCATTTTCACGATGTTAATCTTTCCAATCCAGGAGCATGGGAGGTTTTGCCATTTTTTAAGTTCTGTGTTGATTTCCTTTTTCAAGATTTTAAAGTTTTCATCATAGAGGTCCTTCACTTCTTTAGTTAAGTTAATTCCTAGGTATTTTATTTTTTGTGGGGCTATTACAAATGGAGTTGCTTTCCTAATTTCAGCCACACTTTTCTCATTGTTGGCATACAGAAAAGCCATTGATTTTTGGGGGTTAATTTTATAACCTGCTACTTTGCCGAAGTTTTGAATCAGCTTGAGTAATTTGGGAGTGGAGTCTATGGGATTCTTTAAATACAAGATCATGTCATCTGCAAAGAGGGAGAGTTTTATTTCTTCTTTCCCTATTTGGATCCCCTTTATGTCTGCATCTTGTCTTATTGCTGTAGCTAGGCATTCTAATACTAGATTGAAGAGAAGTGGAGAGAGTGGGCATCCTTGTCTTGTTCCTGAGTTAAGAGGAAATGGCTTTAGTTTTTCACCATTGAGTATAATGCTGGCTGTAGGTTTGTCATATACAGCCTTTATCGTATTGAGGAATGTTCCATGGATTCCTAATTTTTCCAAAACCTTCATCATAAAGGGGTGTTGGATCTTGTCGAATGCTTTTTCTGCATCTATTGAGATAACCATGTGGTTCTTATTCTTGCTCCTGTTGATGTGATGAATAATATTAATTGATTTGCGTATATTGAACCAGCTTTGCATCCCTGAAATGAATCCTGTTTGATCGTGGTGTATGATTTTTTGGATGAATTGTTGAAGTCGATTGGCCAAAATTTTGTTGAGAAGTTTTGCATCAATGTTCATCAAAGAAATGGGTCTATAGTTCTCTTTCTTTGATGAGTCCCTGCCTGGTTTTGGGATGAGGGTTATGATGGCTTCATAGAATGTGTTCGGTAGTGAGCTTTCTCTTTCAATTTCATTGAAGAGTTGGAGGAGTATTGGTGTGAGCTCTGCTTTGAAGGCCTTGTAAAATTCCGCTGTAAAACCATCTGGTCCTGGACTTTTCTTAGCTGGGAGGTCTCTTATTGCTGTTTCTATTTCAATGCTTGATATGGGCCTGTTAAGCTGGTTTAACTCATCTTGGTTTAGTTTTGGCATGTCAATATTTGCTAGGAAAAGGTCCATTTCTGTCAAGTTCTCAAACTTATTAGCATAAAGTTTTGAGAAGTATTCCCTTATAATGTTCTGAATCTTGGTTGTTTCCGTGGTGATGTTTCCATTTTCATCTCTGAGTTTATTAATTTGGGTGTGTTCTCTTCTTTTTCTGATAAGATTTGCTAAGGGTCTGTCAATTTTGTTAAGCTTTTCGAAGAACCAACTCTTTGTTTTGTTGATTCTTTCTATAGTTTTTTTGGATTCTAATTCATTTAATTCTGATTTAATTTTGATTATTTCTTTCCGTCTACTGGATTGGGGTTTATCTTGCTGCTCTTTTTCAAGGAGGTTTAGATGTGTCATTAAATTGCTAGTTTCAGATTTCTCCAATTTGTTGATATGGGAGCTCAGAGCTATAAACTTGCCTCTGAGTACTGCCTTTGCTGTGTCCCAGAGGAGCTGGTAATTTGTGTGTTCATTTTTGTTGAATAGCATGAACATTTGAATTTCCTTTCTAATCTCTTCCATGACCCACTCTTGATTCAGCAGTGTGTTGTTCAGCCTCCATGTGATACTGGACTTTCTTTGGTGGCTTTTGGTGTTGAGTTCTAATTTTATTCCCTTGTGGTCAGAGAGAATGCAAGGTATAACTTCAATGTTTCTGAATTTAGACAAGTTTGCTTTGTGGCCTAAAATGTGGTCTATTTTAGAAAACGTTCCATGTGCTGCTGAGAAAAACGTGTATTCTGATGCTGCTGGGTGAAATGTTCGGTAGATGTCTGTTAAGTCTAGTTGATCTATGCAGCTGTTTAGATCTGCGGTTTCTCTGTTGAGTTTTTGCCGAGTTGATCTATCTAGTGGGGAGAGTGGTGTGTTAAAATCCCCAACGATTAATGTCTTTGGATCTATATGGGATTTGAGGGAAAGTAGTGTTTCTTTGATAAATTTGGGTGCTCCATTGTTTGGCGAATAGATATTTAGAATTGTAATATCCTCCTGAAGGAGAGATCCTTTAATTAGTATGTAGCGACCTTCTTTATCTCTTCTCACGAATTTTAATTTGAAGTCTATTTTATCTGATATTAAGATTGCAACTCCCGCCTGTTTATGGGGGCCGTTTGCTTGGTAGATTTTGTTCCAGCCTTTAACATTGAAAATGTGTTTGTTTTTACGGGCAAGATGTGACTCCTGCAGGCAGCAGATAGAAGGGTCTTGTTTTTTAATCCAACTAGACAGTCTATGTCGCTTAATTGGAGAGTTCAGTCCGTTAACATTAAGAGATAGGACTGAGAGGTATTTGGGAGTTCCTGCCATGTTATCCATCAGATATATATATTTCTTAAGAATGAAATACATGATATTGATGGAGGTGAATTTTAGGCATAAACTGACAAGTTGAATTATACTGCTTTGTACAATTACTTTTCAAAATAACACGCATATAATTTTAAAAATTAATTGTATCCATTTGTCTGCACAGGATGCATTCCAAATTCCCTGTGGATGCCTGAACAGCATTTTATTTTTCTAATAAATTCATACTTATGATAGGGTTTAACATAAATTTGGCTGAGGTTATGAATAACATCATAAAATAGAACAAGAAATAATGGAAAAATTATTTTGAAAGCTCTTTTTGAAAGCGTCAAGCAAATGCTCACACATTTGATAAGAAATTGATGCCAAACAACTCAAATAGTGTCAAGCAGAACTCTGGATGGGAAGGATGGCTGTCTATCACCAAATTACGGTCATTTAATGCAATAGTTATGGGTCCACTCAGAGCATTTTATAGGAGTTGGTGAGAAGTGCTAACTTCCAGATGACACAAAAATAAATTCATATCCTTGCTCCATGAATTCCACCTTCCCATACTTCCTTCTGTACTGACAGTGTACTGACAGCGTTCTCTCAATAAATTACGTGCTTAGCTCTCCCATCACAAGCTGTGCTCCTAAAAGCCAGTCTTGAGGAATTAGTTTCTTTTGGATATATAATACCATACATACTGATAGTTTTTCTCAGGATTATATGTAGCTGTTAAATTTTGATATAAATAATAAATTTAAAAAATACCTACCCCTTTTCATCCCAATAATCGATTATTTTCCATATCTGTAGTTACTCTGTGGTGTCCAAATTTGTGCTTCTGGTACTTGAACACTCACACAATATTCAGGTTTTACTCTTCTTAATATTTTCTACTCTTTACCTGATCATTGTACCTTGTAATATTGTAATTATTACCTTAATAATCTCTGATCTGCATCACCACACCCCCATGTATTTCCTGTTGGCCAACATGCCCTTCGTTGATATGTGGCTTTCTCCAAACACCACTTCCAATATGAGTGAAGACTTTTTCAGGGAGAAAAAGAAAATTTCCTTTGTGGGCTGCATGTAACAAATTATTTTCCCAATTCATTGCAGCACTTGAGAAGGTACTTCTGGTGGTAATGGCCTATGACCACTATGTGGCCATTTGAAAACTTTCATTATTTCACTAGTATGAGCATACAAAGATGTATTTGTCTAGTGACAGATAATTGGTATTGTTCGTGCTATATGTCAACTTGTTTTGATTGTGCCACTGCCTTTTTGTGACCCCAAGAATAAACAGCTTTTTTGTGACAGACCACTGGCAGTTAAGCTAGCCAGAATGAATCTCCATAATATGGAAATTTTAGTGGATGTCAATGGTGGAGTTGTAGCTGTTATCCCTTTTATTCTATTGCTAACCACCAATATATTATTCTCATTGTCTCCAAAAGCTCCAAAACAAGTGCATCCAAGGCCCTCTTTACATGAACTACACATATCACAGTGGTAGTTCATTTCTTTGAACCCTGCATCTTATTTTGTGTGTGACCAGTCAGCATCACTTAGTTGAACATTTTTCTCACTCTTTTACTGTTTTTACACCTCTTTTAAATGCAACCATTTAAACACTGATTCTAATTCATTGTTTGCAGTTCGCAAATACAAGGAAATTGAAGTATTGCACTGTATTCTGTTTGAACACAATGAACTTCTCTGTACCTCAACCTCACTTTTACAATTAAAACAAGAGAAAAACAAAAGATGCAAATGATTTCACAAAAAAAGAAGAATAAAAGTAGAACACAAATTGTTTTTTTTTTTAAACTATAGAAAACAGTCTAATCATGGAGATGAAAAACATACTGGTGAATGATCAATTGGTCCTTCTAGAAAGAAGTGTGAAAATCAAAATTGAACAGAATCTAGTGAAAATATATGCACAAATTTGTGGCAAGTATGGACATAATAAATACAGTGTTAAGCAACTGTATAGCAATAAATGGCTAAATTAAAAAAAAGAAATATCAAATAGGTAAATGATACATCTCAAGCTCTGAGAGACATAGGGCCAAAGAAGCCCTATCTTTGCAGAAAAATAAAATAGAATAAAAATTAGGGCAGAAATTAATTAATAAAATAGACAAGACAGAAATTACAATTTTAAAATTTATTTCTTAAAAATATAAATTTGACAGCCCCACTAATTCTAACTAAAAGAGGGAAAAAGACATAAATAAAAGTAGAGATGAAAAATGTATATCACAACAAATGCCAATTAAATAAAAAAATGAGGAAATACTTTGAAAACCTCTATTGAAACATACTGGAAAACAACCTAGAGAATACAAACCACTTGAGCAAATAAAATACTAAGCAGTAATTGAACATGAATTGACATCCCAACAAAGGAAAGCCAAGTAACTTATGGTTTTGCTGCCTAATTGTGTCAATTCTAAAAGAACAACTTTATAAACTCAAAATTTTCCATGAAGTAAAATGAAAAGAAATGCTACAATACCTCTTTTATAAAACCAATATAATACTCATTCCAAAACTGAATGAAGATAAAACACATAAGAATTATAGAGGAATCAATTTGATGAACATAGACACAAAATTTCCCAATGAAATTCTTTCAAATAAAATTTAATAACACATTCTAAAGATGATGAATAACAATCGTTAGTTTTATTCCAGCTACACCAATAAGTTTTCATAAACAAATCAATTAATGTAATACCACACACAGAATAATGGCAAATATTATGTGATAATCTGCTTTCCTGTATCAAAAATTCATCAATCAGAATTCAACATACTTGTATGATAAATATTTTTGAAGATACTAGGCATGGAAAAAAATATCTCATTGTGATAAAGGCTGTTTGACAAACATTGCCATATCAGGCTAAATAGCAAGAAACAGAAATTAATTTTTCTATAGTGTAGAATGAGTGGCCAGTCTCCTACTCTTATTAAATATAGTATAGAAGTTGCTTCCCAAAGAAATGAGCTGAGAAAGATGTAAAAAGATTAGAACACAAAATAAGTTAAATTATACTTGTTTGCAGATAATATATTGCTGTACTTGAATAATACTAAATATTCATCAAATACCCCTAGAACTAATAAGTATTTTGGAAATGTATAAACATATGAACTCAACATACAAAATTAATTGCTTTCTACATTTTAGGAATGAGCTGACTGACAGAGAAAAATCAGGAAAACCAACCCACTGACAATAACAAAAACAGAAATACTACCTGTACATCACCTTTGTGATAACAATTAAATCTCTAAAAAAAGAGAAATACATGCCTAATCTAGGGCAAAGAGACCTATTCAGTTAAAAGCATAAACCTTTGAAGAAAGTAATTTAAGATTAGGTAGCAGACAAAAAGACTTCATGTTTTTATGATGTGGCAAAATTTTATATTGTGAAAATGGACATACAGCATCAAACCAGCCCAAGACTTGAGACGATACCTATAAAAGTAAAAATTCCATTCCTGGCACAAATAGAAAACCATATCCTAAAATTAGCATAGGAACAAAAACACTCGAGTAATGAAAATAGTACTACACAAAAAATAATGCTACAAAAATATTATATCAAAATAACATATTTCATAATACACTACCAAGTCATAGTAATAAAATAGACATGAAGATCAATGAAACAGAATAGAAGATAAAACCCACTAAACTATAGTCTTCTAAAGTTAATCAAGGATGCCAGAAATAGGTTTTTATATAGTCTGTTCCATGAAAGATGGTGGTAAAATAGATTATCTACACGCAGGAGACTGAAACTCTGTCTTTCACTCTGCACAAAAATCAACTCCACCAGGCCCAAAGAAACATAGGTCCCATGGTTTCCCTTATTTGCAATATCTAGTATATGTCTGAGTCAAGCAGAAAAGGTCAGATAAGTTGATGTTAGGGAAATGAACCCTAAGATATGTATTAAAATGTTTTTTTTTCTTTCTTGTGATTGTTTCTAACACATTTATAAGATTATTTCTTTGTTGCTCTGTATGTCCCTCCCCCACAGTATAACCCCTGCTTTCACTGTATTTGATGTCGGTATAATTTGTGGAGGGGAAGGGGAAAAACAAATTGTTTAAATAGGGATACAGGTGGACCCATTGCAACAACTTTGGTGGGTGGGGAGAGGAGGGGGATGATTTGGTGGGGGGGGGGGGGAGAAGATGGAAAGGGATGGGAAAGGGAAACAAAGGAGGAGGCTACAATGCTTGATAAGAAATGTACTCATTATCTTGCCCATGTAATTGTAACCCCTCTGTACAGTATTTTCTTTTTTCATTATTTTTTAATTTTTTTTTTTTTTATTTTTTTTGGGTCCGGTCGTGGGGCCTGAACTCTGGGCCTAGGTGCTGTGTCCCTCAGCTCTTCAGCTCAAGGCTAGCGCTCTACCACTTGGGCCATAGCGCCACTTCCGGATTTTTTCTTATGTGGTGCTGAGGAATCGAACCCAGGGCCTCGAGCATGCAAGGCAAAAGTGCTCTACCACTGAGCCACCTTCCCAGCCCTCTGTACAGTATTTTCACAATTAATAAAAATCAACTCCAAATGGACCAAAGAACTTAAAGATGTGAAACTTTGAAACTAATTACAGAAAATCTTAAGGAAATTTCTAGAACACACAAACCTAAGTAATCATTTTTTAATAGATCTCAAAGTGACCAGAAAATAATAACAAGAGTGGATAAGTGGGAGTAAATAAAATTTAAAGGTTTTTTATTACATGAAATAAACAATGACTTTGGCAAAGAGATAAACCTCATAATCAGAGAAATTTTTAATAATTATTTAATGGATAAAAAATTAATATCCAGAATGTACAAATAGCTTAAAAGTTAAACAGTAAAATAAAAACCCAGTGGCTGGGAAGATGGCTCAGTGGTAGAGCGCTTGCCTTGCATGTATGAGGCCCTGGGTTCGATTCCTCAGCATCACATAAGCAGAAAAAAAAGCCAGAAGTGGTACTGTGACTCAAGTGGTAGAGCACTAGCCTTGAGCTGAAGAGCTGAGGGACAGCATGCAGGCCCAGATTTCAGGCCTCATGACTGGACCCCCCCCCCCAAAAAAAAAAACCAGGTAGCCTTTGTAACTCATATCTGTAATTCTAGATACTCAGAAGGCTGAGACCCAGAGGGTTACATATCAAAGTGAGCCTAGAGAGAAAAGTCTGTGAGACAGTATTTGCAATTAGCCCTCAAAATGCTGACCTGGAAACATGGGTTAAGTGCCAGCTGTGAGCATGGAAAACAAGCAAGAGCATGATGTCCTGAGGCTTAGTACTGGTGTAAAACCTACAAATCAACAAACAAATAACCCAGTTAATAAATGAGCAAACAGATTGCTAGTTTTTAGAAAAGAAATACAAATGTCTAAGAGATACTAAAAGAAATGGTCAATATCCTTAGCCATTATAGAAATGCTACACTAATATTCCATTTTACCGCCGTCAGACCAGCTCCCATCAAGAAAACAACAACAGCTGATGCGAATCTAGTGGAAGAGGAAGACTTATACACTCCTCATGGGAATCTAAAGTCATGTAGTCCTTATGAAAATCAGTATGGATGATCCTCAAAATAAGGAGACCATTCTTGGGTTTTTATCCAATGGAGCATGAATCAATATATAAGTAAATTATGTACAAACAAGTATTTATGGATACTTTCTTTATAATAGCCAAACCATAGAATCATTGAGGTACCCAACAATTAGTTAATGGGTGCAGTGTAGTACCAATATAATGTAGACTGCTGATCATCCATAATAGAAAATGAAATTGTATTATTTGTAGAAAAGTAGAGAGAAATGGGGATCATGATGAGTAAGATAATCCAAACTCAAAATGCTAAATGCCATATACTGTCACTTATTTTAAACTTTGGGATTGTTTATGAGGACAAGAAGGAGGGAAAGGGAAAGAGAATAGTAGAGAACAATATCAAAGTACCATGTATCTATGCATGTAGATGGCATAAGGAATCTCATTCCAAGCTGTTGAATCATGGGAAGTTAAGGGATGAAGGAAGAAAGAGCAATAGAGTGATTTAATGTGTTTAATGTATATCTACATATGAAATACCAGGGTAAACCTCATTGTAAAATTACTATACAATAAAGGAAATGAATGGCAAAAGATTAAAACAGGTTCCCAAAGAACAAACAGGAGGAGAACTAACGTAGAGGGGAAATATAGTCTAAGTACATTATATGCATACTCTCACTATTTTTTTAAGAAGGTGAGGGTAGAGATGCGGGAGGCTGAAGGAGATATTGAGTTGGATAGTGATACATTGTATATATGTATTAATTCTGCTAATATAAATAATAAATGCAAATAAAAGATAAAAATGCAAATAGTTTAGTTTAAGTTAGAATAATAACGTTTTCTTTATGTTGAAAAGTTTCCAATCTTTGTAGTTTTTTGTTGTTGGTGGTGGTGGTAGTTGTGGGGCCTGAACTCTGGTCCTGGGTCCTGGGTGCTGTCCCTCAGCTCTTCAGCTCAAGGCTAGTGCTCTACCACTTGAGCCGTAGCAACACTTCCGGCTTTTTCTGCTTATGTGGTGCTAAGGAATTGAACCCAGAGCCTCAAGCATGCAAGGCAAGCACTCTACCACTGAGCCACCTTCCCAACCCTCTTTGTAGTTTTTGATATATAATTACTGCTATCTCTAGTTATCCTGCTTTGTCTTTTCATACCAAAAATTCTTTCTTAACTCTACTTAGATATTAATATACTAATTAATATTAATTAAATATTAATAGATACAGTAATAGATACATTAGATAAATGGTGCCCCATCCCTTTCAACTATCTACATTCGCCACACACTCAGCTTCTATGAGATCAACACTTTTGGATCACTTAATACAATGATGAATGCAAGGCTTATTTTTTCAGTGTCTTGCTTATATACTTAGCATCATAATCACTAACTCCATCAAATTTCTGTAAATGATATTTGATTTTATGTTTAAGTCATATTACACTATGTACATGTAGATGTCCCTCATCTTACTCATGCAGTGGTTCACTTGATAGGCATTTCAGTTCCTTCAATTTCTTGGCTATTGAGAAACGTGCTGCAACAAAATTAGGGCCTATGTGTTGTTGCTGAGCATTGTTTTTGCTTTTATTTTTATTTTTTGCTCAAGATTAGCATTCTGTCACTTGAGCTACAGTTCCAGGTTTCTGGTGGTTAACTAGACATAAGAGTCTCATAGAGTTTTCTGCCCAGGCTGGCTTTGAACTGTGTTCCTTAGATCCCAAACTCTTGATGATTAATGATCCTAAGTATTTTTTGCTTATAGAACTTGGCTATTAGCTTCCCTGAGAATTTTCAATCAAGTTAGATGCAATTTTAAAGTTATTTGATATGTTTTCCTACTAAACTTCCAGAATTTTTTATATATTCTAGAAATTTACCTCTCTCTCTGTATATTATATATATAGACACACACTCATATATATGCACACATATGTATATATATATAAATATGTATATACATATATGCACTATGTATATGTATATACATAGATATGCACATATATACAATACATGTTTATATATGTACATATATTGTTTAAAATAATCTTTTCTACTGCTGTATTTTATTCATCATTCAGGTGATTGAATTCTTTGGCGTGAAGAAATTGTTATCAATAACCTTACTTATCTGTTTTTGCTTTTATTTCCTGTGGATTAAGTTTTCAAACAAACCTGTCTATAATGATTGTTTATTTCCCTATGTTTTATTAATATTCTTTTAGTTCTAGGACTCATATTCAGCATTTAGCTGTTTGATTAATATGGATTTTATTGTGTTACTAGGCACTGAAACTCATATGCAAGGAAATCGTTCTACCACTCTAGTCATGCCACCACATCTTTTGTTCATATTCTGTTTATGAGATATGGTCTCACTATCTTTTCCTGGCCTTGAACTCTATTTAGAGTTCTATTTAGATGCCAATTGTGACAGTTAACATTGGATTAAATTTCCTCTTGTCAACATAAGCCTATGGAAATGGAATTCTACATTTACTGGTTCTAACAGGAGCTTTGTAATTTATTTGTTTTGCGCAATCTCCACTTTTGCTTTATTTTTGAAGGCTTTGTATGCTGCATATTAAAATTAAACTAGAGGGCGGCGGCGGCGGCGGAGGAGGAGAAAGGAAGCAGGAAGGCGGAGCGGAGAGAGGCGGAGACGGAGCCCGGCAGGGGCGGCACCGCGGCTCGAGCCCCGCTGCGTCCAGTGTGAGGCGAGAGGCGCCGGGAGGAGACGCCGCCGTCACCGCCGCCAGCGCCTCCGCCAGCGCCTCCGCCGCAGCTCGGACCTCGTCCGTCCTCCCGGCCACGCCTGGGCCTCGCTCCCGGGAAGCTGCGGCCCCGCGCAGGTCTCTTTATCTCCAGAAAGAAAAAAATTGATACCTTGCATCCTGGAAGTTCATTTAGCACTGTGAAATTAGGAACTTCTTTCAAATTTGGATATGGCTAATCGAGGAGCAACAAGACCCAATGGGCCAAATACTGGAAATAAAATATGCCAGTTCAAACTAGTATTTCTGGGAGAATCTGCTGTTGGCAAATCAACCCTAGTGCTACGTTTTGTGAAAGGCCAATTTCATGAATTTCAAGAGAGTACCATTGGGGCTGCTTTTCTAACCCAAACTGTGTGTCTTGATGACACAACAGTAAAGTTTGAAATATGGGATACAGCTGGTCAAGAGAGATACCATAGCCTAGCACCAATGTACTACAGAGGAGCACAAGCAGCCATAGTTGTGTATGATATCACAAATGAGGAGTCTTTTGCAAGAGCGGAAAAACTGGGTTAAAGAACTTCAGAGACAAGCAAGTCCTAACATTGTAATAGCCTTATCAGGAAACTAGGCTGATCTAGCAAACAAAAGAGCTGTAGATTTCCAGGAAGCACAGTCTTATGCAGATGACGACAGTTTGTTATTCATGGAGACATCAGCTAAAACATCAATGAATGTAAATGAAATATTCATGGCAATAGCTAAAAAGCTACCAAAGAATGAACCACAGAATCCAGGAGCAAATTCTGCTAGAGGAAGAGGAGTTGACCTTACTGAACCGACACAGCCAACCAGGAGTCAGTGTTGTAGTAACTAAATCTCCAGTTTGAACTAGCTGGAATTTTCTGCTTCCTAAACATTAATAACAGTGGAATTGGAGCATTTAACCGGCCCAGTATGACTTCCAAAAAGAAGAGACTTATGATAGATGTCAAGTTTCTAATACAGGATTATTTTAAGTGTTTTGAACTTAATTTTTAATAACGTGCATGTATCCCTCTGACTAATGTTTCAGCAATAGAAAGGGAAATGACTGTGTATAATTGTTTCATTGAAAGTTAGAGGGAATAATTTCTCATCATTAGGGATAAAGACAAATGACTACTTGGACCTATAGTCACTCAGTTTTTCCAGACTGGGACAATGGTCATCTCTGAAAATGATTTGGAAATTAACTAATTTGGGCTTTTGAAAAACATTTTTAGAAGGAGATTTTAAAAATATGCCTAGCTACAGTATTCACATCAATGATCATTTCTTCTGTTATCTAAAGTCTACATTCCACAGTTAATAAATTACTACAAGGAAATGGTCCCACTTCTTCAGGAAGAAAGAAGAAATGTTTGTAGCACCTAAATTGTAGCTAGTTGTTTTTTTTTTTTTAAGTGGGATTTTAATAAGTCATCTGTAACCCCATCTTGTTCTAGGAACACAAAAACTGATAAATGTATTTTAATGGGTAGTGTAAGCTCATCAACAAAAAATGGAAACCAACCAGGTGTCTGTGATTTCTATTTAATCACTGCTGGCCATTATATATATCTTGTAAGGGAGGGAGGGGCTCTTGTTCCCTCCCAATATAATAGAGTCAGTGCACTAACAATTATGTACGTTTAAACTTGATTATTTTAAATTTGATCTTCAACTGTACTGTAAATAGTGTACTGCATTGTAGTCTCCATATGTTTATTATTTTCTGTAATATTTAAGAATTGCTTAAAAGTATACAAAATGTACAGTTACTAAATCAGCTAATTATTTCTTTCTCCTCCTTTGAAAAGAAGGGGCTTCAGGTTGTTCCTACATGGCTAGAACCATAATAAACAATGCACCTGTAATTTGTAACATAAGTATTATAATGCTAGTAACAATCTTGCAACTTTGTTTTTCAAAGTCTATTTTATTTTGATCAGTTCAGTATATTGCACTAATTATTTTAGGTATTTTCATTATATGAAATCTACCATGTGTCAGAGATGATTTAATCTATTTAAGTGTTGAACTGCTAGCAGAACTTGTACATTTTACAGTAATTGAGAATTAGTAAGGAAAACAGTTCACCAGTGTTTAGTTTTATATTGAGGTGCTCAGGTTGGAATAAAGTGGTATAAAAAGCAAAAAATAAAATAAAATAAAATAAAATTAAACTAGAAATTCTTTAAAAATCAATAGAATTTTCTAATTATTTTTCAGCAAAATAAAAATGTACCTCTAAATTATTTCTTACCTAATCATTTCTAGCTTCTAATCTTTAATATTTCATTAAAAACCTGTTTTACAACTTAGCATGTAGTTTAAAATACCTGAATTTTAGTTTGCCCATGAAGATATATTAACTCCCTGCTTCAAAGAGGAAAATAACCATCAAATAAACACATGTTTTCTATATACAACCACAATCTGGTTGGATAAAATAACATGACTACCTTTTTAGCAATATAAAGCTCTACCACAATTTTCTTGTGAATGAACAAAGAGGCGTAATAACAGAAAAAATCCCAGTAAGAAGAGGGTATGGAGGAAACAAACACATTGGTCAGAATGTAAATTATTCCATGCAGTATAAAAAGATTTATGGAGGTTCAACAAATCTATACATATCCTCTACATAGAATTTTCTGTCATCCTAATTTACCAACTATGGGTATGTACTCAAAGGAATCAAAGTCAGTTTTCAGAAAATATTTGTACACACCTGTGTTTATTGCTCTACTGTTCAAAAAGTTATGGATCCTATCTCCACATCTGTGAATGATTCAATTAGAAAAAAATGGAATATGTGCATAATAGGGTAATACCCAGTCAAGAAATGAACACTACTTACAGGAAAAGAGAATTGGAGTAATAATCTTAAGCAATATAAATCAGTCTCTAAATGACAAGTAACACACATTATTTCTCATATGGACAGCATGGATCTCCAAAAAAGGGATGTGAATACAAAATGGGTACTATTTGAAAGTGAAAACAGTCATAGGTAGAGAGACAGGGTAAATATGATCAAAATATATTGCACACAGATCTCAAAATGACATATTGCAAACCATTGTTTTGTTCAATGAAAAAGAAAGAACTACAGTGGTGTTTAAATATATTTCTACTAATTAAGAAATTCTTCTCTGCCTCATAGTTCAATGTGCAATTGTGGTATACACATTTCTTTCCTTTCCATTTAAGTATCTCCTATGGTGAGCAGGTTTATCCTTCAATATGAGTCTTATTTAAAACAGAAATAGTTTTATGTTATAATTCTTATACCTTTAATAAAATAAGTTACTTGGAAATAATGAAATACTAGACTTCTTTTTTTATTTTTTCCTTTTCTTTTTTAATTGTGAAAATACCACACAGAGGGGTTACAATTACATGGGCAAGGTTATGGGTACACTTCTTATCAGGCATTGTTGCCTCCTCCTTTGTTTCCCCTTCCCATCCCTTCCCATCTCCCCCACTCCCTGCTCCCTTCATCCACCCCCCAACCCTGGCCAAAGTTGTAAAGTTTGTTTCCTTTTAAAGTTTTTATTGTTATTGTAGAGCTGGTATATAGAGGGGTTACAGTTACATGAAGTTATGATTCTTTTTGAACAATCTCTCCCCTTCCCTAGCTCTCTCTCTCTCAGTTCTCCCCTCCCATTCACACCCACAAAAATGTACACTTCATTTTCCATTTCCTTACAAATGGAGCAATGCCATTCTTTCTGACCGAAGCAAAGAATTCCATTGTGCATATATACCATATTTTGTTGATCCATCCTTTCACTGAGGGGAGTCTAGGTTGATTCCACATCTTGGCTATGGTGTTGCTGCAACGAACATAGTTGGGCTGGTGGATTTAGTGTGGCCTGGTTTGTGGTCCATGGGATAAATGCGCAGGAGTAGGGTTGCTTGGTCATTGAGAAGCTCTATGTTTAGTCTTTTGAGGAACCTTCATACTGCTTTCTGTTTACATTCTCACCAACAGTATAGTATGGTCCCCTTTTGGTCATATCCTTCCAGCTTTTGTTATTGTTAGTTTCCTTGATAATGGTCATTTTAATGGGGTGAGGTGGAATCTCAATGTTATTTTGATTTACATCTATGTGTCTATTGGCCATTCTTCTGATGTGAGGAGCCCTGTAGCTGAGATGAAGCTGTGAGGTCTGAAGGGGCTGACAGATTAAAGAGCCAATCTCTCAGCAAAACTCCCAGAATGATGGGGGCTCAGGCCTCCAGATGGAGGCTGTATTAACATTGAAATGTTCATTGCTTCCCTATATTTCCTAAGATAATAATTTGCATACAAATTAATCATTTGTATGCAAACTATGCCTCATGTTAATAATTGCAATCCTAGCTTTTGTATGTATCTTCAATCCCCTCCCTCTGTATTAAACTCAATGAAAGTGCTGGTTAATGATGTCTAAACATCCAATAGTATTGCTTTGGGTCCCTCAAAAACTCTGTTCTTTGGATTGTCTTCTATCATTGTACTGCCCCAACCATGGCAGATTGTGACATTCTGAGAAGTCTTTCTTTAAACCTTTAGCTCATTTATTAATTGGGTTGTTTCTTTGAGGATTTCTTTTTGAGGGAATTATTTTTTTGAGCTGTACATATATTTTAGATATGCAGCCCTTGTCTGATGCATAGTTAATAAAGATCTTCTCCTATTTTGTGGGGTATCTATTTATCTTGCTATCTATGTTTGCCATGTAGAAACTCTTCAGTTTGTTGCAATCCCATGTATCCAGTCTTTCTTTTTTTTGGGGGGGAGGGTCCGGTCATGGGGCCTGAACTCTGGGCCTGGGTGCTGTCCCTCAGCTCTTCAGCTCAAGGCTAGCACTCTACCACTTGAGCCACAGTGCCACTTCCGGCTTTTTTTTCTTATGTGGTGCTGAGGAATCGAACCCAGGGCCTCGAGCATGCAAGGCAAGTGCTCTACCACTGAGCCACCTTCCCAGCCCCTCCAGTCTTTCTTTTTCTTTCCTTTCTTTCTTTCTTTCTTTCTTTCTTTCTTTCTTTCTTTCTTTCTTTCTTTCTTTCTTTCTTTCTTTCTTTCTTTCTTTCTTTCTTTCTTTCTCTCTCTCTCTCTCTTTCTTTCTTTCTTTCCTTCTTATTTCTTTCTTTTGTTCTTTCTTTCTTCTTTCTTTTGTTCTTTCTTTCTCTCTTTCTTTTGTTCTTTCATTCTCTCTTTCTTTCTTTTGTTCTTTCCTTCTTATTTCTTTCTTTCTTTTGTTCTTTCTTTCTTTCTCCCCTACTTTCTTCCTTCCTTCCTTCCTTCCTTTTTTCTTTCTTTCTTTCTTCTTTTTTTTTGGGGGGGGGTCAGTTGTGGGTCTTGAACTCTGGGTTTGGGCATTATCCCTGAGCTTTTCAGCTCAAGGTTAGCACGCTACCACTTGAGCCACAGCACAATTCCAGTTTTCAGGTGTTTAATGAGATATAAGTGTCTCATATACTTTCCTGTCTTGTCTGACTCTAAACAGTGATTCTCAGATTTCAGCCTCCTGAGTAGCTAGGATTATAGCTGTGAGCCATGGTTCCCAGCTCATCTTTCTTTGATTCATGTAATTCTAGATCTTTACTTAGGAAGTTTTGACCCATGCCATGGTGCTTAGTGTTTTTCCTATCCTTGCCTGTAATATTTTCCGGTAATCTGGTCTTACACTGAGGTCCTTAATCCATTTAGAATTGATTCTGGTGCAGGGTTATATATAAGAGTCTAGCTTCAGTTTTTTGCAGGTATATAGCCAATTTTGTCAACTCCATTTGTTGTAGAGGCTTTCTTCCATGTTGTATTTTTGGGTACATTTACAAATATGGTCATGGGTCTCTGGGTCCTTAGTCCTCAGGCATATTCTTGTGCCAGTACCAAGCTGTTTTTAACATTACATCTTTGTGATAGAGTTTGGTATCAATATTGCTCCAGCACTGTTCTTCCAGTTAAGGAATGCTATTCAGTGGGTTTATTATTCCATAAGAATTTTTAGATTGCTTACATTATATCATTGAGGAATTTTGTTGGGATTTTGATGGGTAGTGCATTGAATTTGTAGATAGCTTTGTCCAGTATTGCCATTTTCACATCAATCCTTCCAATCCAGGAGCATGGAAGATTTTTCCAGTTTCTTAAATTTGCTTCAATTTTCTTTTCCATTTTTAAAGTTTTCATCATAGCAGTCCTTCACATCTCTGGTTCAGTTAATTCCTAAGTATTTTACTTTTTTGAGGCTTTTGCAAATGGAGTTTTTTTTCCTGATTTCAGCCTCACTCTTTTCAATGTTGGATTACAGGAAGGCTAGTGATTTGAGGGGGGTTAATTTTATATCTGCTACTTTGCCAAAGTTTCAGGTCAACTCATTTAACTTGGAGGAGAAATCTACAGCATTCCTTAAATACAGGATCATGTCATCTGCAAAGAGAGATAGTTTAACTTCTTTCCATATTTGTATTACCTTTATGATTTTCCCTTGCCTTATAGCCCTTGATAGGAATTCCAGTATTATATTAAAGAGATACTGAAAGAGTGGACATCCTTGTTACTGATTTTAGAGGAAATGGTTTTAACTTTTCACCATTAAGTAAAATGCTGGCTTTCAGTTTGTCATGTAAATATTTACTATATTGAGGAATGTTCTATGTATTCCTAGCTTCTCCAGATATTTTATCATCAAGGGTTCTTTTTTGGGTCTGGTCGTGGGCCTTAACTCTGGGCCGGGGCGCTATCCCTCAGCAATTCAGCTCAAGGCTAGTGCTCTACCACTTGAGCCACAGCACCACTTCTGGCTTTTTTTTTTCTGCTTATGTGGTGCTGAGGGATTGAACTCAGGGCCTCATGCATGCAAGGCAAGCACTCTACCACTGAGCCACCTTCCCAGCCCCTCATAAAGGGGTTTTTAATCATGTCAAATGCTTTTATTCTGTTCTGTGCTCATTCTTGAAAAGTCCAACTCCAATCTTGTTCCAGGTCACCATGGTCCACATTGTTCCATCCTATTTATTTTCAGGATTTCACAAGTGATGGAGAAGGTGGAATTTGCACAGTAGCCCAGTAAAAGTATAGAGCAGGAGAGGTCATTGGAGGGCCACAGCCCATAATTCTACTCAGAATTCTTCTTAGCAAAAGAAGGGTGAAAATGAGAAAGAATGAAGAAATAAGAAGATGAGAAGGAATGAAGAAAGCCTCAAATGTACTAACAGTGCATGGAGAAGAAAGAGCTTTCATCATGTAGAGGAAAGGTTGCCTGGTTATTGAATCAGGAAGACACATCCTGATGTTCAAAAGAAAGAGAGGAAGGAAAAATACAATTGCAAAAACAATTAAAGTCAAAGAGATAAGTGTCCCCAGTCAGTTCCATAAATGCTGGCCTTCTTACAAAATGTAGGCAAGGTAGTTAACTTAGCCAGTGGAAGGTTAAGTACATATTTCATCCTGAATTACCATCAACTCTATTTTTAAAAGATAGCAAAGGGTCAGAACTGGTGACAAATATTTGTAATCCCAGCATGAAATGAGTTTCAAGATCAGCCACAGTAAGATTTAATGCCTGAAGGGTAAGTAGGAACATTGTAGTCTCAGCTTATTTCCAGGGGATAAAAGGATAAAATGGTAGGTAAAGATAACTCAAACATAAAAATGGTGGCATTGCTCAAGTGGTTGAGCACCTTCCTAGCAAGCACCAGTCCCAAAATTTAAACCTCAGCATTAGAAAGTAATAAAAAACTTGGTAAAGAACTGGAAAGGGCATGTACCTATGAAAGGTGATGATTGCAGTGATGATTGCAGAATTCTCTGTATCTGCAGCTATGGAACTAGACATGTGCATTCATATTGCTATGAACCTATGCATCACTTCATCTATCTATATACACATTTATTTTGAAGAATTAGTTCATAGAGTTGTGTGACTTGTTCCTAAATCCAACTTTTCAGGAGGCTGCTAGACTCCACACACATTGAAGTCTGCCTCAACATGGAGGCATGGAATGATTTATTTCACCCAAAACATACTGGTTAAAGTACTGATCTTCTAAAAAGAAACCTCAAACTCACATACAGTACTGTTACAAATACTTGCATATGGTGGCAAATCCAGGTAGACACATAAAATCTCATCTTTTTCAGTTCCATTAATTCTTTCCTGAAAAAGTATTTTGTCCTTTAAAAATAAATTATACAGTTCTTCTTTGATTTTGAATGTGTATCTTTTCCTTTCCCTTTCAACCTCATTGTACAGTCATCTCTGTCTTACAATAAGTCCCTATATACCTATAGTGTCTAAATCAGGGGAAGAATCACTAGCCTGCTGGGGACAGCCATTGCTTCTATCTGCCTTGGTAAGGATGTCCACAAACACAGGGCTCAGGTTCTTCTCAGTCATGCATGTGATAGTGAGAGGAGCTTTGTTTTCTAATGAAACTCAGAAGGGAAGGAATCACAGCTTCAAGCCTTAAATTCCTTCATTCCTTGGTTATAAAACAAAATGTCAGTCTGACCCTGTCCTCTTTATTTCAGGAGCCAGCATGGCCCAGAAGATAACTGAAGCTCAAACTTCAATTCTGCTGGTGGAAAAGGAGGCTGTGACCCTAGACTGTTTGTATGGGACTGGGGAATCCTATTATTCCATCTTCTGGAACAAACAGCCCCTCGCAGGGAAATTAATTTTGCTTATTCATCAGAACTCTTATGAAAAGGAAAAGGTAATAGAGGGTTGTTACTTCCTGAACTTCCAGAAATCCTCAGACAGACCAAGAGATCCAGTCAGAGAAGCAGGGCTTCAGGCACAGGTAGGACTTACAGAGGAACTGTAGGGCAATTCACATACAATGTCTAGACACATCACCTAGTTGACATGTTAGGTGGTGTGTCTAGATGTAGTAGACATACATGTCTACTAGGTATGCATGTCTACTAGGTATGTCTACTAATCTAGAATAGTTTTCCAATGATAAAAACATACACACTGCTTTTTTTTTTTTTGGTCCAGTCGTGGGGCCTGAACTCTGGGCCTGGGTGCTGTCCCTCAGCTCTTCAGTTCAAGGCTAGCGCTCTACCACTTGAGCCACAGCGCCACTTCCGGCTTTTTTCTTTTTGCTTATGTGGTGCTGAGGAATCGAACCCAGGGCCTCATGAATGCAAGGCAAGCACTCTACCACGGAGCCACCTTCCCAGCCCTTGTTTACTGTTTAAGTAAACATTTAATATGAATGCCTAGCCTTGAGGCATTTGCTCTGGGACTTCTGGGAAATCACCTAATTTTATAGATACAGACTTCTATATAAAGTCATTCTATGAAGAAGGATCTCATCCCCTTGGCCTGCTCCATGTGCTTGCCCAGGATGTGTTTATCTATTTCTCTCATTATCTGTATCTTACTCTGTCTCCCTATCTCTATGTACATGTACATATATAAATTATATATTAGAGAAAGCTATCTATCTCTATATAGATAGATAATAATGGAAAGAAATCAAGACACTGGAGACCAAAAAAAGCAAACCAAAACTGAGTTTGAGAAGTTAAACTGAGAGATTGGACAAGCAACAATCAATAACAGAACAATTGAAGCATTATGTTCAAGTTTTTAGGTCATAAGAACTTAAATAAAAAGTTATATATAATTCATAAATATATAATATAATACATATGTAATCTCTGTCCACAGAGAACATAAAAATTCTCTGCCAGTTCCAACGAATTAATACTCAGGGCCATAAGATCACCCTTCAGTGGATGTTGTCCATATCGAATATGATTACAGTATCCTACAACCCAAGAATTGTGATTCCCAATATCACACTGGAAGAATTCCCTAACCAAAAAATAGCAATAGAATTAAAAGTTAACAACAAAGCATAGCAGCAGAACAAGTCCAAGATGTTGCTGACTCCATAGCTTTATACTCATCAGGTTGAGTCAGCAAGATCAGAAAAGCAAATATAAACATTGGATAGGACATAACAAGGTGCAAGCTGAATTAGTACTCTGAGGAAAAGTAATTCATGTGGAATAAAATTGTAGGAAACTTCAAAGCTATTTCACTAAGCCTGAAAGAATAATATTTTGTGAGACTAAATCAAGCACAAAGAAAATTATCTGATGTTTTTGCTCAGAGGAATCTGGACCTAAATAAAATACTACATGATTGCAAAAAGAGCATTGCATGAACATATTCAAAATGCATTATATGTGTAGCATGCTCTGTGTGTGTGTGTGTGTGTGTGTGTGTGTGTGTGTGTGAATAGCATAATGAAATCCACTAAAATGTTATAATAAGGGAAGAAGAAAGTGTTTGTATGTCCCTCCCCCATGATATAACCCATGCTTTCACTGTATTTGATGTTGGTATAATTTGTGGAGAGGAAGGGAAAAAACAAATCACTTAACTAGGGATACAGTGGACTCATTGCAACAATGAGATATACAAGTTGTTATGTCGAAAAACTAACTTTACAACTTTGGTTGAGGGGAGAGGGGGGATTGGGTGAGGAGAGGGGAAGGGATGGGAAGGGGAAACAAAGAGGAGGCAACAATGCTTAATAAGAAATGTACTTGTTATCTTGCCCATGTAATTGTAACTCCTCTGTACGGTATTCTCACAATAAAAAAAAAAGAAAAATATCACAGTACATTAAAAATGATGACGACAACAACAAAAACAACAAAAAAGAAGAGGTTAATATGATCAAACTATTATATGCCTGTATGGTATCTTATAATGAGACTCCTTTGTACTTTATGCTAATAAAACATTAAATTCTTTTATTATTGTTATTATTATTATTATTATTTTGTCAGTTGTGGGGCTTGAACTCTAGGCTTGGGTGCGGTCCCTGAGCTCTTCAGCTTAAGGCAAGTGCTCTACCACTTGAGCCACAGCGACACTTCCAGTTTTATAGTGTTTTATTGGAGATAAGAGTCTCACGGACTTTCCTGCCCGGGCTGGCTTTGAACCATGGTCCTCAGATCTTAGCCTACTGAGTAGCTAGGATTACAGGTGTGAGCCACCAGCACCCAGCCATTATTAAGTTTTTTTATTGTGAAAATACCGTACAGAGGGGTTACAATTACATGAGCAAGGTAAAGAGTACACTTCTTATCAAGCATTGTTGCCTTCTCCTTTGTTTCCCCTTATCATCTTTGCCCTCCCATCCACCCCTGCCCACCCCCATCCTCCAACCCCCACCCCCTCCCACCCTGCCAACGTTGTAAAGTTCGTTTTTTGACATAAAATGTCTTGTACATCTCATTGTTACAATGGGTCCACCTGTATCCCTATTTAAACAATTTGTTTAAATTCTTTTTTTTTGCCAAATGAGATATCTTTTATCCTAGTTTGTAAAAGAGCATAGTTAGTGTCTGATTTATAATCTGTATTAAGGATTCATTTTACAAACACTGGAAAGGAATAAAATGCCTTAAAGTCTATCTTTCAAGCTCAAAAGCTGGGTGCTGGTGTAGTCCTTGTTAATCAGGAAGCTGAGTTATGAGTATCTCAGTTTAAAGCCAGCTTGGGTAGGAAAGTCTTCACTTAAGTGTGTGTGGTGTGTGTGTGTGTGTGGTGTGTGTGTGTGCGTGTGTGTGTGTGAGTGTGCATGTGTGCATACAATCAGAAATGAAGTTATGACTCAAGTGATAGAGCACTACCCTTGAGCAAAATAAAGTTCAGTGATAGTGTTCAGTCAAGCCCCAAGACACTCTCTCTCTCTCTCTCCTTCCCTCCCCCCTCTCTCTCTCTCACACACACACATGCAAATACTAGTATACACAACATCTCTCCTGCTATTAGTACATTTTGCTATCACAAATCAAGTACAGTGACAACAGGGGATATACCATAGAGGGAAGAACATACAAAGGAAACAAAAAAAATCACATAGTACATTCAAAACAACAACAACAAAGAAATAGTTCTTGTGTCCATATTTTGGGGTTCTTTTCACTTAACTTTATCTTATATGGACATATGTACAGAGCTTTTGAGCTTTTCTTCTCATCTGATAAAATTATCCTAGACATACACTAATTATTGCAAATGAGGGAAGCCATGGTTCCTATATTTATTTTGGTCTAGCATACTTCACTTAATATTATTTTTTCCAAATTGTTCCATTTCTTAACGATGGGGTGGTGTCATTCTTTCTGATGGAAGCACAGAATTCCATTATGTATCTGTGTGTGTGTGTGTGTGTGTGTGTGTGTGTGTGTGTGTGTATCACATATTCTTGATCTATTTATTCATCTATTGAGGGGCATCTGGATCTGGGTTGGTTCAATATCTTTGCTATGATGAATAATGCTGCAATAAACATAGTTGTGCTGGTTGCTTTAATATGGCCATGTTTGTGATCATTTGAGTAAATGCCCAACAACTTTGAAGTGGGGAGTGAGGGAGGTGGGGGAGAGAAGGGATAGTGGGAGAACAACAAGGGAAGAGGGTAACAATGCTCAACAAGAAATGGACTCCAGGGGGGCTGGGAAGGTGGCTCAGTGGTAGAGCGCTTGCCTTGCATGCATGAGGCCCTGGGTTCGATTCCTCAGTACCACATAAGCAAAAAGAAAAAAGCCAGAAGTGGCTCTGTAGCTCAAATGGTAGAGCATTAGCTTTGAGCTGAAGAGCTGAGGGACAGCGCCCAGGCCCAGAGTTCAGGCCCCATGACCGCCCCCCCCCAAAAAAAGAAATAAACTCTAGGATTCGAACCAGGGGAGTCCTCACGAGGACCAGCTGCTGGTAGAGAGGTGGCATTTGCTGCCAAGTTTCTATTCCAAATATACCTGGTCTGCACACTAATGTCCTCAGCACAACTTGAAAACTAAAGACAGATGAAAACTAAGCACTTACAGACATTTGTTTTAATACACATGTTAATGTTTCATATCATGCAAGCTGTTGGTCATTTTTCTAGTTATTCATTGTGTTGAAAAATTGAATAATAATTCCATTATAATTGAATAATATTGTAGGATAATTGAATAAATGAGAAAGGGACAGATATAAATGTGTTAATTACCAATATGTTTGAAAAAATAGTGGAAATTATAGTCAAAGTAATCAAATAATCCTTTCTGCCTTTACTTCTGCTCTAGACCCCAATAATATAATTCACATGCAGCCCTCTGATGATCTGGCTTCACAGCTTTTGCCCAGTAATCATGGGTGTAGGACACATAGGACCCAGATCCAGCTGCTGACTTGACCTCACTTTGAGTGCATTATGACTCA
Source organism: Dipodomys spectabilis (assembly GCF_019054845.1). Lineage (NCBI taxonomy): Eukaryota > Metazoa > Chordata > Mammalia > Rodentia > Heteromyidae > Dipodomys > Dipodomys spectabilis. The sequence goes on from NW_024870688.1 coordinate 375,599, forward strand.
ATAGCTTAGTCAGGCTGTGTGGATAGATCTTGACCTCTTACTTCAGCTGGGACCAATGGTCAAATTTCATCTCTATTCTAAGAAAGCTCCTGTAGATTTAGAAAGGGTTTCCCCCATGCTGAGCTCTACAGCCCCTCACACAATCATTCCAATGCTGTAACTTGTTTATCTATGATGCTTACTAAGAATTAAGAGGCAGTGGAATACTGAAATGTAGCAAAGCAACAAGCTTATGTAAAGCTAAATTAGAGAGGAGTCTAAAAGCCTGGAATATATGAAATTCCTCAGGAAAGTGCTTCATTTATTCTTCTTTTCCCCTGGCACTTATTTTGTCAGTCAGCACCCCCTGTGAACTTGGAATCCTCAATGGTGTCTGCCACTAGCAAGGGTAGTGGTAATAAGTTGACTTGTTATGCCTAGTCTTGCAGCAGTAGGAACAAAAACATTCCAGCAGGAAGTTAAAGAAGCATTAGATTGGAAATGCAAATTATTATGAGAAGCTTTGGTATGAGAACACACAACAATCATCAAGTTGAGACTGGCTCATGAGTTAGATCGCGCCTTTTTTTTTTTCTTGCCAGTCCTGGGGCTTGAACTCAGCTTCTTTTGCTCAAGGCTAATACTCTATACCACTTGAACCACAGTACCACTTCCAGCTTTTTCTGTTTATGTTGTACTGAGGAATTGAACCCAGGGCTTCATGCATGCTAGACAAGCACACTACTAGTAAGCCACATTCCCAGCCCATAGATCCCCAGCTTTGAGAGAACAACAACGAGAATGGGTGTGGAGCCCTGAATTCTGATCTCACTACTGACAACCACACAAAAAAGTGTAAAGGACAGTAGGAAATGATGGAAAGAAAGAAGCTAAGTTTCAAAATAGGGAAGGGAACGGAGGGGAGGGAGGAGGAAAATGCTTAGTTGCATTAACATTTTTCCCCCCAAAGTGACTTCACAGTCTGGGCCTCTGCCAATGCTCACCAGGTCACCCTCAGTCGATGGCAATTGTCTAGGTAGGATGGTGGCCAACCTTACTCCTCTATAGGGGCTGGACTCTCAGAGCTAGATCTTCCATGAATAACAATGGAAACAAGGGAGAAACCTAAGTTTTCTTGCAGTACACATCTATGAAGAAGTATCCAGGCAGGTAGAGGGATTCTGGCTGTTGGTCCCTCTGCAGGAAGGATCAGAGACCATAGCATGCCCCACCTGCATCAGACTAACCTCCCCATGGCTACCGCTTCCACTCCCATCCTGAGGTGTCCAGTCAGCTCCACACCTTTAGTGCTGGCAGCACAGAGGATGTATGGGATTCCTGGGCCATGTCTAGAAAGCCACCTCTGAAAAGGAGCAGAACATTGAAACACCTCCAAATCTGCCTGGTATCATATACAGATGGGGGTTCCTTATTGTAAGTCTGGGTCTTTTAGCAGATACTGTAGGGGAAGAGCCAGAGTAGGCATGCCTACTGATCCCTCATCCAATTCCTCATCCCCACGCAGAGAGGCCAGGTGAGTCTCTCTTGATTATACACTGTTGCAAACCTGTTCCCATAATCACTTCAAAGATTGGAGCTGCTCATTCAAGGGAGAAGATACTGGATGGAGTTTGCTGGGTGGTGGCAGAAGAGAGGGAACAGGGTGGCAGTACTGGAAGAGAAAATTCCTATCATCTTGCATGATTCTGGTTATAGCAAAGAGATTAGTTGGAAAGCATGTGGGTGCCAAGGGCCACTTGCCCATGCCTGTAATCCTAATCAGGAGGCTAAGATGTGAGTATCAATGTTCAAAGCCAGCTAAGCTATACAAGTCTGAGAGACTCTTACTTTCATTTAACCAGCACATAGGCAAACTGAAATAGGTACACACACACACACACACACACACACACACACACACACACACATCATGGAAATGTGTTACATATGTGAATGCATTTTGTATACAAGTGGAAGTTTGTTATAAATGTAGATCCTGTTGAAGATTTTATTTAGAATTTCCAATTTGTTCTAATGCCCAGAGTCTGATTTTTCTTACGTTCGTGGCTCTATTTTACCATGGTATTATTGAAATGACATACTTTGGAGAACAGCCAGAACCCAACTAGGCAGAATGCAATTCTCCCTGGCCCCTTATAGACTCAGTTGAAAAATGCCATGTAGATGGGTTCTTGCAAAGGAATGGATGTAGCAGTAACTGAAAGTTTTGTTGTATGGAGTTTTGGGTATCAGCTATATTCTCAGGAAGTTTGTAAAACTACAGCTTTTTAAGTCATGTAATGCCACGCCACATACACTTGGTTGAAACTTTTGGGATGAAAGGTTCTGGACAGGAGTGGAGCCTGGCATAGACTCAAGCCCCAGGCATCCCCCAGGAGTTGGTGGAGAACTGGATTCCCTAAAAAAGACAATCTGGTCAGACTTAACCCATTGTTCTCTGAGAAAGAGAAGTTCCAGTGTGACTGCTGCTCACCACAGTGACCCAGGGCCCAGTGGCAGGATGCCTGCCCTGTGCCCTGACAAGTCCCACCTGGGAGAGCATCTGTCCTGCCTCCAGGCCAGTTCAGGCCTGCCATTGTATACAAAAACTCTTGTTTCCTCCTCTAACAAGCAGCTCAGTATCCAACCACCATGGGAACCCAGTCTGAGAGGCACAATGGAGAGGAAGCTGCCAAAGCAAGCGTTTGGAAAGAAGCAAAGATCACAGCAGACAAAGCAGCCATGAAGATGTGTCTGCAAGGAGTCCTTAGCTGGGTTCAGCAAAGAGAGGCCGGCGCAGGAGGGCGGAGCACTTCCATAAAGCTGCCCGTGGTGGATAGATGGCTTCTGATTTGACATTGACAACAGAATAAGGGACTACAAGTTCAATGAATAGTCTCTGGCCAGAGAAACAAAGTCAAACGCTTAAGTTTCTGCACTTCCAGCTGAGTGGACATCTTTCTGTGACCAGTGGGTATCACGCCACCTTCTGCGGAGTCTGCGTGAGAGATTGTGTTGGACAAAGAGCTTCAAGGAAGCATGCCTGCAGAAAGGAGGTGTTGGTTCAAGGCTTCCCATACACTTTGCTACACCTTTATAGCCTCTACCTTTATTCTTACTATATTCTTCTTGGCTGTACATTCGTTGCCTTTATTCTCGTTTTGGCTATTTTTCTATTGATCCGTGAACAGAGCATGTTGTATTTTTTCTAGTCCAATAGAGATGGCTTCTTTAAGTAATAAAGACTAAGGCCAAAGATTAAATGTGGGCAATGCCCCAATCAATCTATCATCTGATGTGACGTTGCTTCCAGAAACTCCTACAACTTCACAAGTGGTTTTGCAGCTCACACATAGTAAATATAGAGACTTAAAATTTCCAGATATTTCCAACAGATAAAATCAATAAATTAAACTAAGTTAAAAAGAGTTATCCCAGTAGTTTAGAGAGTTCTAAAAAAAAAAAAAAGGGACCTCTGGTTATAAAAAAAAAAAGATTCTCCCAACAGTTATGATTAAGTTTAGTCCAACTTACATTATAGGGAATAGATGGTGTTTTCACACAAAATATAAAGTTAGTAACATATTTCCTAAACCAACCAAGAACCATTTCCTTATACAGGAGCTTATAAAGATAAAAATAGTTGGATAAAAATAAAATTAAAAAGAGTATAATGTAAGTACAGCCCTGTCTTAGGTTTGTTAATTATTAAACATAAAAAGGCTAAATAGATGACGTATTCTATTAAACAATATGCTAGACTTGTTTCGCACCACTTTGCTTAAACAGTTGGTGGGATAGTCATTAATTTTCATGTAATTCATCAATGCTTTGCCTTTAAAAAAATTGATTACGTGTTTAAATAAACAAAGAACCTATGTCACAATCACACACTGTATAAAAATGTTAATTCTCCTCAATAAAGATACACTCAGATGCAACTCTTTTGAGTCTGTGTCTGTTTGTCACTTCTCTGATTCCTTTGCCCACCTATCCCGAGATCCCTGTCCTGTCGGTCCCAGTGCTCTGGCTGAGCTGGTCCGTTGCAATGTTTTTAGTAATAGGTTTGAAAATTTCACATGAGAGTATTGTTATTTTATGTATTTTTGTGCCAGTACTATGCCCTTGCTCAGTTTCTAACATCAACGTAGTTGGCATTGTACCTCTTGAGCCAAACCTCCCCTTCTGGCTTGTTCCTTGTTAATTAAAGAAGATTTTCATGGACTTTTCTACTTAGGATGTCTTCAAGCTGCAAGTCTCAGAATCTGGTCTTCTAAGTACCTAAGTACTTTCTAAGTACCCTCTAGGTACTTAGTTATCTAAGTACCTAGAAGCCTGAGAAAGGCATCCAGATATAAAGTTTTTTTAAGTGTAACACAACCATAATGTCAGTGATTTTGTTTTACCTGATCTTCAAATACAGTAGTATAGTCACTAACTTACACAAGTCTCTCTTGAGTTATGGGTAACATCTATCTGAAATGTGATATTAGACAAAAACAAGACAACCACAAGCAGAAATTTTGGTAGTATTATTTTTATTTGTTTTTCATTCTGTTGATAAGTATTAAAGACCAAGAAAACATTTTTGGAAGCACTAAATATAATAGCTTAATGATTTTCTACATAATATCTGAATTGTATTACTCTGTTAAAAAATAAGTATCATAATTTAATACTTTATTCCTAAACATATCCTTTTCAGGGATATTCCTTTTCAGTGATACCCTTATACATTTTGATCATAAAATTTATATTAATAATAGTTTCAAAGGTATTGATATTTGATCTGTTGGGATATGTGAAGCCTTGTCATTGACACTGAGTGAAAACTGGGTCACAAGGGCTTGGAGGTGTGTATACATTTGATTTCCACAAGTGTATGGTAAAGTCATAGTCTGAGTTTTGGTGGTATTTTCAGCCTCATTGATTTTAAGTTTTTGGTATGATATTGCAGCATTGAGCGACATTGGAAAGAAAGACAGTGAGAAGCAAAGGGAGGGTCACCATCAGCATGGTCTTTGTGTACCTCCTCAGGTTTCTTTCCCCAAAGGTGGTCTTGTTGTATTCACAGCTTATATTTGTGCTCTGCTTTGTTCTTGGACTACCACGAGGGAAATTCCTCTTCAATAAGACTTTCAGCTTTGGAAGATTTTTTGGGGGGCAACAGTTTTCTCCATTTTGTTTCTTTTGATAGAATGAAAAGATAGGTGCCACATTGTCAGGACCTCTGCAATCACTTGATCTCCTTGTTTCCAACAACTTTCAGAAACTGTTTCTACTTCCTAAAACTGCTAGTTGTGGTATGAGGCAGAAGAGTGGACCACAAGGGAGTACGTTAAAGCAGGTAATTTAGGTTTAACCTAAAGCTTACATTTTATTGTTAGGTTAGATATATGTACACAAGAAAAGTAGACATGATCAGCCTCCCCTACACGCTTTCCAATCCGAGGCAATGCATGAGGTCATGGTGGATTTATATGCAAGGTATTCTAAGAGTACCTGGCTGAACAATGTGGAATTGAGGATGAGTGGGGAAAATTCTTGTGGGGTTGTGCACAGATTGATGGACACCAGTGAAGGCCTCCACCTCCCAAGTTAGTTCCTGAACAAAGTGACAGGTCACTCCAATGCAGATGCCCTAGACTTTCATATGCTGATGCCCCAGCAACCTTAGACATACTTCAGGCCTGAGGAGAAAGGTGAAGAGAAAGACAGCCAATAGTTCATTATATTCTAAAGATGTGCTGAAGTGCTATCTCCTAATTGCTTTCATACAATAAATGTCCTTTTTCTTCCCTTCGCTGTGTGTCTCTATTTGATAAAAGAGGAAAGTGACCAGATCGAAGTTGGGACTCCAAATCACCAAAAGCCCACCCACAACAGCTCTAAAGCGTTGTTGCAAGGATTGCTGTGGGAAGAGTCTTGCTGTCCTGGTCAGCCAAGGAGCCTGGGGAATGGTAGGTCTGAAATTCCTTTCTCATCTGGAATTTTGAAGGCTCTGAGAGGCTATGGTTCAAACAGGAAGAGGCTCCAGTGTGAGGGCTAGTGGTGATAATGCCCCCATCAAGTAAAGTTGGCACCCTGTTTCCTCTCATGTGTCCCTAAATGTTTGTTATGAAGGAGCAGGCTGGAACAGTGATGTCCAAAACAGAGTCACAACCAGTAACTGTCATATGTAATTTCTAAATTCCTAATACCTTACTTCAGTAAGATAAACAGAACCAAGAGATATTTATTTAAATATTGTTTTATTAAAACAAAAATATCCAACCTATATCATTTGAACATGAGTCAATGCAAAACTACTATGAAATTTTATATCTGAATTGTGTATCATATTTTTATTTTTGGATTTAGCTGAACATATTTGATGTGTATTTTATCAATCTAGTATATCTTCATTTCACTACCTCCATTCTATTTTTTTACATTTTCTGATTTAATAGTATGTTTTTGTAATGTTTGTGCATTATGGCCTTAAATATACAAACAATAAAATTTATTCTTGCTAGTACAGGACTCAGTGTCTTTTGGAAAATACAGACTTAAGGATATAAAATCATGAACTATGCAGCAATGTGCATCACTTTATTTAAAATCACTTTCTAAAACAATTATTCAACAAAACTCATTCTGTCTTTCCCAGATTCCATTGCAAAACTTTTTGTTTTTATTGTAGCCCTTATCATGGACCCCCTCCATTCAAATGTGCAGCTTTAATAGATTTTCCATAGTTTAGCTATTATTTTGGTATTCACATGAGGTATCTCACTGTATAATTTGAACACAAAGGGAAATTCCTGTTTTTGATAGAGAGTTTAATTCTCTGTGACAAAGGCAGACTCATGGGTAAACTGCCATAAAATACTTAATAACATCCAAAAAAAGATATAAAATTATTCAACAAGTTTATATAATTACCACATAAATGTACTTCCTAATATTTTTAAAACACAATACAATTACACATCTATGTCATAAAATAATTCAGATCACAAGTAAAGGATACTAATCTAAATCTATTGCATCATCCTCAATATTTCCTTCTAAAAATTGTCTTTTCATTACCCTTCGCCTCAGACCCTTTTTTTTTCTTGCAAATAATGGTCTGGCGATGTCCCTAGAGTTTGGCCACCTCTCAGAAGCCTCTTCCTTTTTCTGCCTCTAGGTAGTCACTCACTTAGAAGACCTGAGGGAATGTTCTCAGTTGACTTGTTCCAATGTGTCTGTCCCAATGTTTCAATCTGACTGACTGTGCCCACTCTTGCTTCGCCTGGTTGGGGTCTGTGGCAATAGTAAGAAGGGTGACAGGGACAGGCTAGAACTGTGGTGTTATGAATGAATGGTAGCAGAACAGAGTAACTGAAACTAGGCTACCAGGGAAAGGATATTGGTGACCAAGACACAGGATTGGAGGGGCATGGAAGTGGGTGGCAGAATCATGTGTGCAGGGATTGGGGTAGCAAATAGAGGCCTCTGGAGCAGTTTATCAAAGAAAGGGTAGCAGAGACAGAGTGGCAGAGAATAAGTTTTCAGGGATTAAAGTAGCACAATCAGGGTAGCAAGAACACGGGTGTGGGATCAATGTATCCAGTACCAGGGTACCAGTGATTGGCATGGTAAGCCCATGCCAATGTATTGGATGTTAGAACTTTAGAGACCTCCAACAGCTCATCATCAGCTCTTTGGAAGTGGGCATGTGTCATCTATCAATGCGCACTCCAGGTGTTTCACGTTCTTGGGAACCAGCTGTAGGATCTTTCCCTTATTCCCTTGAGAATCCAAACCCCACAATACTGCAAAACAGGCTCCACATAGTGAGCTCCAATCACCTCTTGCAAGCCATACTACTCCAATCTATTGTCAATTATCATGGTTGCACCACGTGCCCTGAGATGTGTTCAGGGCACATAGTGCTCTGGACAGCTACCAGCTTCTGACCCAAACATTCTAGGGCTCCCTGGAAAAGGACAACAACAGATCTGCTACTGTTCCATTCTCTCACTGTGGTTCTGGACAAGCAGTCTGTGCTACTTTGATCTCCAGATCCTCTTCAAGCCTCACATCTTGCTCTGTCTTCTGTCTTTAGGCACTCATTTGTTCAAACTGCCCCTCCTTTTCCTTCCAGGTGGTGCCCTCCATGTTCACGTCTTTGTTTTCTCCTTCCAATCTACCTGTGGCTTTTGCACCAAATCCTTGAAGTTCCTCAGCTCTCTCTCCATCTGTGACTGTTGCATAAAAACCATCATCTCCCTTTTATGTCTGTTTGTCAAGGTTTGTTCTGTAATCCAAGGCAGTTCTAGGTAACTAAGAATGTGGGTGGAGCCTAAATACTCCTCTGCTATTGGTTGTTGAGAAAGATGCAAATGAGGTGTCATCAGTCTCACCTACTCAACCCCTAGGTCAGCAGAATAAAGTGATGCCACAATGGAGCCACCACCCAGCAGCAATAACAATATATGACCCAACCATAGATAATTTAGTTAGTAGAGAGTAGCCAAATCTAGTGGAAGACATGCACAGATTTATAGAACACTACTCAGGGTATCCATCGACCAAGTTAGTTTATAGACAAAGTGGCAGGTCAATCTTAGGCTCTTAGGCTCTGCCCTACATCTTCCTGTTTTGAAGGACCCCTAGACACACCTCAGACCTAATGACATGGGTGAATAGAAAAGTAGGTGAGTATTGCTTAGTATTCTGAAGGTGCGCTAAGGTGCTGTCTTGTCATGGCTGCCATCTAATAAATGTCCTTTCTCTGACTTTCATGATGTCACTTTATTTGCCATAAGGGGAAAACTGGAAGCTCTAACAAGAATACCTAGAATTTGGACCAGGGGTTGTAAACTCCATTTTGAGATCATGATAATCCCACCACTTACTGAGCCAGGAAGTTGAGTTAGGAATTCACAAGCTGATAATTGACTCCAATTTCCCTACCTAAAAACATTCCTCAGCACCCCTCATAATCCCACTTCCCAAATGTGTGGACAGCCTTAAACTCTGTTCTCCTGGAGAAGGACTTGAGTATGGGATATCATCAGCTTCTCATGTGGCTGCCTTATAAATGCAGATTTTCTCAGGCTCAAAATAACTTCAGTGGTGGGGATACTCTGCAACAGGTTATACAGAACTCGGTCAATGGTTCATACCCCTAGGTAGAACTGTCAAGTGCTAAGGACTACTGAGGGCTCACTTGCTGTCCATGGTATTGCACCAAGGACTTCACTGTCAATGTTGCCCACAGTGCCTAGGCCAACACCTCTCAGAAAGACTCCTAGCCCACCCTGCCATGGCTGAGTCTGCGTGAGTTAATTATCATTGAACAACTATGTTTCACAGCCTGTGAGCCACTCACTTCTATGGGCATATGCATTTGAGGGCCCAAGTATGACTCTTTAGAACTTCTTTTACTTCCTCCTGTGTTCTGAGAGCAACAGTCAGTAGAGTGCATCTGTCTTCCAGGGGCTGCTTTTCTCTTCACAAATTTCTTAGAATAAACGATAGGTGGAAGCTGCCATTAAAGCAAACAAGTATGAAATAGCACACAATGCTTCCCCTGTATTCCTGGACCTAAGAAGTTCCCAATTCTGAGCACAAACTGTTCAGGGTTGAGTTCTAAAAACTTCACTGATTGGTGAACTTAAGACACTTTTCACAAGGCAGATACCATCCAGTATAATAGTTGCCACCTATAATCCTAGTTAGGATGGCTGAGATCTACTATATCAGTCAACTTACAGACAATGCAACACAGAAAATTCTAAGATATTAGTCCCAAAAGAAGAAACTGAGACAAGGAGAGACAAGTGGAAATGGGTGAAGCCTTATCTAGGAGAATGTTTCTCTGAGCAGAGACATGGGTAGTTATTCTAACAAAGTTCTAGAGTTGTAGCTCATCAGTAGAGACTATGAGGTCAAGCCTGACTAAAGCCAATAATAAAACACATAAAAATAAAAACTCAGCTGGCACTGGGGGCTCACACCTGTAATCCTAGATACTCAGGAGGCTGAGATCTGAGGATAGTGGTTCAAAGCCAGCCCGGGCAGGAAACTCCGTGAGACTCTTATCTACAATAAACCACTAGAAAACCGTAAGTGGCACTGTGGCTCAAGTGGTAGAGTACTCGCCTTGAGCTGAAGAGCATAAGGACAGTGCCCAAGCCCAGAGTTCAAGCCCCCAGACTGCCAAAAATAATAAATACATAAAAATAAATAAATAAAAACACTATTGTCATCCCATTTAACTTACATATCAGCTGTGTTTGGTCCAAGGGATAATTGACCTAAGTAATTTATTTTCTTCAAATTTAGGTCCTCACACAATCATCTCATAGCCCTTGGACATTAAAAATACCTATCCATATAAGTCTGAATTAAATACTTATTACTGTTTTCCTTCATTATCATGTTTTACATATTTGGGTATCCCAGAGCATAGTCCTGTAATCTTCCTTCTCATGGTTCTGGCCACTGTACATGTAATTATTTCTGTTGATTTTTAAATCTCCAGTTCTGTTCTTTCTTTAATTCTGTGCTATTTACTGAGATCATCCTTTGGTTGTATACTATGTATAACAAACTCAAAAGATCCAAAATTGAGTTTTGGATCTTTATCTACAAACCTGTCCTTCATTACTATTTGACTAAGTTCTAACTCTTCCAGTTGTCAAAATACCTTGGATTGATTTCAGACTTACATAAGTTTTCACACCTCATATCTAATCTATGACCAGGTCTCAACCAATTAACTCAGAGAATATTTAAGAGCCATTTTTCTCTTTCACATTCGAATTGTTATCAGCTACAGACTTAGGAGTCATTCTGTAGGAAAGAAGGGAAAGGGAAGGAAAAGGAAGGGAAGGGAAGGGAAGGGAAGGGAAGGTAGGGTAGGGTAGGGTATGGGAGAGAGCCAGGTAGAGGGAAAGAAGAAATAATGTAAAAGAAAGAAGGAAAGAAGGAAGGAAGGAAGGAAGAAACAGAGAAAGAGAAAAATAGAACTTATCTTTAAAATGTGCATTGGGGAAATCAACACAGTGGCAATAATGACTCTAATTCAGCTATGAAGGAAGATCATGACCCTCAGAAAAAACTTAATACCTATTGAAAAATAAACTAACACCAATAACCAGGAAAAAAAAACTGAAGCCAAAATATCCTGGATGTACCTGAAGTTGTCTTTGTAGGAACGATTCCCTTTGTGGTAATCCAAGTAGACAAAAAACAATATGAAACAAATTATGTCATTCTTTTGCTTACAATCTTCATTTGCCTCCTCATTCATGCAGAGTCCATTCTACCATGCTTCCTGAAGCTTCCTAGGCAGTGGGCCAGCTGACCCCTGATGTAAATCTAAATTGTAGTTGTGCTTTTCTGTCACCTTCCCCCTCCTCCAGCCATCGTTCATCAATCACCACCATTGTCAAAATCTCTAGCACCCTTCTGTACTTGAATCTTTACTAAGAGACAACTTCATGGTTGCTCATTGTACTTTCAATTCTTCACTAGCAAGCACCATTCTAGGAGGTCTTTCCTGGCCACACTTTTTGAGGTTTCCACTGAAAATTGAACTCACTAGCAGCATAAAAAGTTTTCAGTTTAGGGGTGGTGGTGGATGCTGGTGCCTTATTTCTATAATCCTAGCTAGTCAGGAGGCTGAGATCTCAGGATCCTTGTTCTAAGCTAGCCTCCGAACAAAGTCTGTGAGATTTGTCTGTAGTTAACCAACAAAAAACTAGAAGCAGTACTGGAACTGGCCCAAAGTGTAGAGGGTTAACCTTGAGCAAAAGAGCTCTGAAACGATAATCAGGCCCTGAGGTCAAGCCCCATGTACAACAAAAAGGATGTTTCATTTTTCCGCTATGATTTCCTCTTTTAACACACTGTGTGCTTTATCTAAGACTTAGTTAAGGTTCCTGTGTGCAAATCTCACTCTCACAAGTAAATGTTTGTCTGTCAAAAATAACAAAATCTACAAAATCTACCTAATGTATCATCAATAAGTTTACAATAAATATTTGTTAAGTGTGGGTGTTCAGGCATTAGACTAATTCTTTAAAAAATTATGTTGTCCTTCTTTCTGCTTCAACAATTGAGTAGAAAATAGAGGCATCTCTGGATTCCTTTGGTTCTTTCTAAAAATCTATATTTTCCAGATTATTTTTCCATTGATGAAGAAAAGTCCAAAACTGTTGTTACTATTATATATTGTATTGCTAGTATGTAGAGTAATTTTAAGCATCGAAAATGGATCAAAAGGATTTCAAACTTCACTTGTATGAAAAACTTCCATTCATTATCTAAATTCAAAAAACAAAAATTACTAAAGGAACTCTTTCTTTGGTAAAAAGAAGAACATGCTAGTCAGAGATGGTCTCTTCCATGTAGGAATCTTGGAGGAGTTGAGTTTATAGTGTGCTGACTTTGAGAAGGAGGTTCCCATGATGTGTCTTTTTTAACACTTACTTTTTGTTTGGCACTAGAGGCCTGGTGGAACAAACACATTTGTCTCTGATTGATTCTCTTTCAGAAAATCCATGGCTGAAATTGATTGCATAAGATAATAATTGTCCTCCTACCATTTCCTTCTTAGTAATTTTACTTATATTTGTGATTTTGGAACTTTTACCTGCTTATATGTAAGAGTCTTCTGTGAAGCAATTTAAAAAGATAAATGTCAGTATCTCTGTTATAAGGTAGTGATATGGGTGTTTCTTATATTTTACAATATAAGGTCAGTAACAATGATTATTTTAACAAATCTAGCTTAATTATGTAATCATTATGGTCTGGGATGGTGGGTCAGTGGTAGAGCACTTGCCTTGCACGCATGAGACCCTGGGTTCAATTCCACAGCACCACATAAGCAAAAAAGAAAAAAGCCGGAATTGGCACTGAGGCTCAAGTGGTAGAGCGCTAGCCTTGAGCTGAAGAGGTGAGGGAAAGCACCCAGGCCCAGAGTTCAGGCCCCACGACCTGACCCCCCCCCCAAAAAAATATGTAATCATTAGACATTATGTTAATAGTGTCTGAGAAAATTCAAGGTCACTTTATTTTCAAGAGAAAGTCAAAGTAATCAGAATATTGATATTTTTGAAATGTATACAATGAGGCTTGTATATTTCCAAAGGCAATTTCCAGAGTTTCTTATTTTGTCATGTATCTCATATAATTTTACTTTTTGTCTAAATTAAAGCTTACTATATATTTTTTCTGCTATTCATTTGTATTTATCATTAAATTGTATGCAAAGAAGTTTCAATTCAATGAGTTTGGTTATTAGTACAATAAATCTTGATTATTGTTGACTCTTCCATTGTTTTTCCCATCTTTCCCACTACTACCCATCCTCTCAAGTTATCTGGTTCCATTTTACATATGTATCTTCAATGTAATGATTGTATTCGGTATCCAGTCTTTTCATTAATCAGTCCCCTTTTTTCTTAAACGTCTTCCCCAGCCAAATATGATTTCCCTTTGTGCTATTTATTTTCTTGCACTCTTCATTTTTTGTTATCCAAAGAACTTCCGTCACTGAAATACTCTCATGAGTATACCAAGTCTTGTGTTTTTTTAATTTTATATTTATTTCAACTTGTACACAGGAACTGATCTTCAATACATTAGTGCATGAGAACAGTGGATTTTGATCATTGTCATCTCTTTCATAATTTCCCCAACCCTGCCAATCCCACCTTTTCCTCAAGTTTCTTCATTTGGTAGAATATGCATTAAGTCATATAACTGCATTGTCTCCCACTTTATTGCTTCATTTATCTTTTTCTCCCCATCTTGATCCCAGCCCTACCTCTGAGTACCTGGATCCTTGTGTTTATTTTGTTGGAATATGAGTTAGCTTTTCTAAGGAATTACATCATTTGAATTCCTCCCCAAATCTACCACAGTTCAGTCCATATCTATTGTATACTTGAAATCCACCCAAGTGTGTATGTTGTATCATTATAGATTATATCTAACTTCCTGGGCTTGACTTTCTTCTCTTAGCTCATTTAACATGATTAATCCCCAGGTCCTTCCCTTTCTTTGCAAATGATAGAATATCATTCTAATGGATGAGTAAAATTCAACTGTGTGTATACATATAGATATGCATTTATATGCATATTGCTATCACATTTTCCTGATCTACCTGCCACTTGAGTGGAATAATCCATGTCTAAATGTGATTTCTTGTAGTTACTGATGTAAAACAGTTGTTCAGTGCAGCATTTAACTTTGTGCAGTTCCTGTCTCTTCTTACTTATGGCCATGTGTTTTATGTTTTGGTTTTGCTTTTATTTTGGTTGCCATTTGTGGGGCTTCAATTTAGGGCCTTGTACTCTTGCTTGACTTTAATTCAATCAAGGCCAGCATTGTACCCCATGAACCACAGGTTGATTTCTAGATTTTTGCTAATTAGTTGGAGATAAGTGTCTTATGAACTTTCTCTTCTTTTCTTTTCTTTGTGACAGTCGTGGGGCTTGAAACTTGGGCCTGTGTATTGTCCCTCAGCTCTTCAGCTCAAAGTTAGCACTCTACCACTTGAGCCACAGCACCGCTTCCTGTTTTCTGGTGGTTTATTGGAGATAAGAGTCTCATGGATTTTCCTGCCTGGGCTGGCTTTGAACTCTGATCCTCACATCTCAGCCTCTCCAGTAGCTAGGATTATAGGAATGAGCCACCAGTGCCCAGCCTTATGAACTTTCTGCTAGGCTGGAGTTGTACCTGAATCCTCACATGTCAACATCCAAAAATACCTTGGATTAGACACAAATGAAACCAGCACTTGACTACTTCTCATTATTTTATGCTTTTGTTTTCAATGTTTTAGGAACCAAAAATATAATTTGTATAATCTTGTGTATACATCTATTTTCTAACAAAAATCATTCATTTTGTAGTCTGATACTTTACATTTTTATATGTCGACTCCTATAAATCAAATAGGTTCATAATTGTATATGAATCTGTTTCTAAAAGAAAGACTAAAAATTTGTTTGTATATATTTTACACTTTGTAATATTTTAATATATAACTATATACATATATATGCATATATAATTTATGTATATTAAATATATATCTTTATACATATATATGTGTATATATGGTATATATGTGCTAGTATTAGGACTTAAACTCAGTGCCTATGTGCTTTCGCTTTTCTTTTTTGTTCAAGGCTGGCACTATTCCAATTGAGCCACAGTTCCACTTTTAGCTTTTTGGTTCTTAGTTTGAGATAAGAGCCTTATGGTCTATCAGGACCAATGGAATAGAATTGAAAACCCAGAAATGATCCTACAGACCTATAGCCATCTAATCTTCGATAAGGGAGCTAAAACAATAGAATGGAAGAAAGACAGCCTCTTCAGTAAATGGTGCTGGCAAAACTGGTTAACTACATGTAGAAAACTAAAGCTAGATCCTTATATATCACCCTGCACCAGAATCAACTCCAAATGGATCAAAGACCTTGAACTCAAAGCAGACACTCTGAAAACATTACAGGATGGAATAGGAGAAACCCTAAGTCTCCTTGGCTCAGGCCGAAATTTTCTGAATAGAGACCCGGAAACACAACAAATCAAAGAAAGCTTGGACAAATGGGATTGCATGAGGTTGCAGAGCTTCTGCAGGGCAAATGACATAGCTAGCAAGATCAATAGAAAGCCCACAGATTGGGAGAAGATCTTTACTAGCCACACAATGGACAAGGGTCTCATATCTAAAATATACTTGGAACTCAAAAAATTAAACCACCCAACAACAAATCCTCAAAGAAACAACTGCCCAATAAGTAAGTGGGCGAAAGACTTAAAGAGAAGCTTCTCTGAAGAAGAAAGAAGGATGGCCAATAGACACATGAAGAAATGTTCAACATCCCTAGCCATAAAAGAAATGCAAATCAAAACAACATTGAGATATCACCTCACTCCAGTTAGAACAGCAAAAATCAAGAACTCTAACAACAACAGATGCTGGAGGGGGATGTGGACAGAAAGGAACCTTACTTCATTGTTGGTGGGAATGTAAACTTGTTCAACCACTTTGGAAAGCAGTATGGAGGATCCTCAAAAGACTTCACATAGAACTCCCCTATGACCCAGCAATCCCACTTTTGGGCATTTACCCTAATGTTTACAAACAAGACCACACTAAAGCTACCAGCACAACTATGTTTATTGCAGCATTATTCACCATAGCTAAGATATGGAACCAACCCAGATGCCCCTCAGTAGATGAATGGATCAAGAAAATGTGGTATATATACACAATGGAATTCTATGCCTCCATCAGAAAGAATGACATTTCCCCATTTGATAGGAAATGGAAAGGCTTGGAAAAAATTATATTAAGTGAAGTAAGCCAGGCCCAAAGAAACATAGGTCCCATGGTTTCCCTTATTTGCAATATCTAGTATAGGTATGAGTCAAGCGGAAAAAGTCAGATAATGTGATGTTAGGAAAACGAACCCTCAAATATGTATTTAATGTTTTTGTTTCTTTCATGCATGTGTTTCTAACGCATTTATAAGATTATTTCTTTGTTGCTTAGTATGTCCCTCCCCCACAGTGTAACCCCCGCTTTCACTATATTTGATGTCAGTATAACATGTGGAGGAGACGGGGACAAACAAGTCGTTTAAGGATTCAGGTGGACCTGTTGCAACAATGAGAAGTACAAAATGTCATGTCAAAACCAGCTTTACAATGTCGGTGTGGGGGGGGGAGAGGGGGGGTATGATTGGGTGGGAGGGAGGGGGGAGGCTGGGAAGGGAGGTGAAGGGTAAACAAAGGAGGAGGCTGCAATGCTTGGTAAGAAATGTATGCATTATCCTGCCCATGTAATTGTAACCCCTCTGTACAGTATGTTCTCAAATAAAATAAAATAAAATTTAAAAAAAAAAAAGAGCCTTATGGTCTATTCTACTTGGTCTAGCTTGAAACTATGTTCGTCATCTTTCAGCCTCATAAATAGCTAGGTTTAAAGGCATGAACTACTAGCACCAGTCCTATTATACTTGAATTGAAATATATATTTAAAGAACAAAGATTTGTAGTATTTTCAAATCAGTGTCTTTTCATTTACATTAAAACACACTGCTTTCAAAATGATTTGTTTTTATTATTCTAACTCACTTACGAAGGAAGGAAAGGAAATGGAAAAGGAAACATTAAAAACCAAAGAACCTCTGAATATACCAAGGCTCATGCCTGCTAGCTATTATTTCTTTGCTAGAAATTATAACAAGATGATATAGTCTACAGGTAAAGCAGAAGAACAAGCTCTACACTGAGGCTGCAGAAAGGCTAATGAGGATGAGGCAAACAACTTTATCTAGGAAGTTTCACAAAGTGTTTTCTGTGGTAGGTTGAGTCTAGTAGGTAAGTGTAGCCAATCTTAGAGAGGAAATTCATTGTAAAAGGCCATATAGAGATGAGGAGGATAACTGAAGGTGAATATGCGATTAACGGGGCTTGCTTTCTTGAAGATAGATGTTTATAGATGAGACAGTTAAGGAAGGGATGCTTATTTATTTTTTAGGTCCAGGAATTAGAAATATTATAACATTATCTTTGAAAATTGATAGTAAAGTAAGTGTATTTACAATTTCTATTGCAACATATGGTTTTACCCAATAAGTGGTTGTTTATTCTGAATGGGTTTAGAAATGAAACACCATAATATATTTGAACACACAAAAATAATGACATACAACTTGCCATGCATGGAATTAAAAAATATGTAACAAGGCTCCTGTCTGAAATCCCAGCTGCTCAGGAGGCTGAGATCTGAGCATAGCTGTTTGAAGCCAGCCCACGCAGAAAAAAATTGTGAGACTCACACTACCAATTAGCCTCCAAAAAAAAGTAGGAGATTGATGTGTGAATCAAGTGGTAGAGTAGAAGACCTGAGCAATATGGCTCGGGGACAGCACCTGGGTCCTAGTTCAACCCTCAGTACTCAGACAAAACAATAAATTATGTGACTAAGGCATGTGGTGCATATTAAATAGAGTTCTCATTCCTTATGCTCTTCATAGTATATATAACACAAAATTCAGTTTTGTACATGTATTAATTACAGTTGCCACAGTAGTATCAATTACTATAAACATATTATACATAAATTACTTATATTATATATTACATAATATTAATGATATTATACATATATTATTCCTACATTATTTATAATAATTATAGTAATGTCAGTAATATAGATGTATGTTTTAGAAAAGGGAATGCATTTTCTTTGTTATAATGAGGAAGTAACAATCACAAAAATTATTCCTTTTGGATTACATATATATGTATATATATATATATATATATATATAATTATTTCTTTTGCCTTCAAGATACTGAATGATAAAAGCATGTTCATATGCACTGATGTCATTGGCATGGAGTTGTTCTCCTAAAGCATTTACTCCAGGCAGAATAAACAGTGGAAGCCTGAATAATTGTCATGCAAGAATTTCTTTAGAAAATTAACCAATCTTTTTTTGATTATTAATAAATTTATACCCAATAAATTCCAATTTTATTGCCATTATAACTATAATTAGAAAGATAATGTGGATTCATCTGCTCCATATCTCTTAAAAGGTAAAGTAACATTCGCAGAATATCCTCAGATAAGCAAGATGGAAAACTGGATTTGAATTCTAGGTCTGCAACTGGTCAGTCTTAGGTACTTGGGAAATTTGGTTGGCCTTGCCTGCCTAGTTTTTTAGATAGATAGATAGATAGATAGGGATATAGATATAATAAAGTACTGAATAAAAAGAACAGAATCTTTTCTCAAGTATGTATATTTACATTTTGAAAAGGTAATTTAAAAAGTGTAGCCAATATTGTGTATTTCTTTGAACAAACGAGTGCATTTCAGGAGTATTTTTTACTTCAGCTTCTATAAGAAGATGGGAAATTGTATCTTTTATATGCTTGCCACTTGGTATTGCATGTGTTTTCAAAAATACATACACATTTGAAATAATGGTATTTATTTCATAGGTCACAAACCAAATAATTGGAGTGGATAACCCTAATGTCTTATTTCAGTTGCCTGAATCAGACTCACAAGAGTCTAAATTTCCTAGTTATGAACATTTCACCATGCAAACTTAACAACATAGAATGGTGTGAAGGTAGAGCCTTCACATACCTCTGAAGCTTTATATATATATTAGAGTCATATGCACCTGCACTAGTCAGCATTCATTGATATATTATAATTATGTTCATATCAGAAATATACTTTAGCTTAAAGTAAAATGAGATGGGTTGTATACTCTCAACCAAAGAGCAATGATCTCCTACTGCAATTTTTCTCAGTGGGAAACTCTCCCATGCATTTTACTGACTTAACTTCTATTTTGTGCTTTACCATTATTGGAGAGGTCCCATTGTGTCTACATAACAATGCTGTAACAGCCTGAGCTGCCTTTCAGTTGTACCTCCATTCTTGTGATCATGGTCAACTCTGCAGCTGTGATCACATATTTAGTGGACACTTGATCTTGTCAAGCCCTGATTTAAAATCCAGCTTTCACTTCTCATTGTCACAGTGTTAAAGACATCACTCTTCTAGATTTATTTTTTTATCTTCTTGTATTTCACACACTGCCTTAGATGTTAGATTTTGAAGTAGAATTTTTGTACGTTTTTTATTGTAAAAATACTGTACAGAGGGGTTACAATTAAATGAACAAGGTAATGAGTACATTTCCTATCGAGCATTGTTGCCTCCTCCTTTGTTTTTCCCCTACCATCTCTTCCCTCTCACCTCCACAACTACTCCCTCCTCCCTGCCAGTTTTAAAGTTCATTTTCAATGTAGTATCTACATCTCATTGTTACAATGGGTCTACCTGTATCCCTATTTAAGCATTTATTTAACATCATCTTATATGGTCATATGTACATAGCTTTTGACCTTTTCTGCTTGTCCTAGAAAGAAGTAGAAATTTTACTTTGCATTTGATCTGTTGAGGTGTTAGTGATGCCTGATGAACTGCATATATAATAATGTTAATAATGCGATGTTTTGGCATATATTTGTTTAATTTTTACAATTGAGGAAGTAAATACACATCACTTACAAAACTGTTTTCATGCACTTTGGTAATACTTTATTGTGAACTTTCTAAATGCCAGGCATGGCAGCACATATTCAAAATCTCATCACTTCTGTAGCTGAGACAAGGCTGGAAAGTTCCAAGCCACCGGGACTATATAGCAAAAAGAGCAAAAGAACCTTCCAAAGGTTTTATTACATACTTTTTACACTTAGCCATTATGACCACCATAATGGAACTCCACTTCTTCACTAATGACTCACAGGATGACTGCTGATGATTGGTATATTGCCAGGTGCTCATATATGTTTGTGTATCTTCTTGGATAAAGTGTGTTTCCACAGTTTGTATTGAGGAGTTCAGAATATCAGGTCGGTCCATAACCACAACTCTGGAACATTACAGATGATGGGATACCTTGCCAAAGAACTGAAATCACAGAGAGGGATAGGAAAGTGGGACACCGGGGGACACAAAGGTTCATCACCAGTTTCTGGTGGTCCTGCTTAACAAGCTTTTTATTCAATTTAATATAGGGTGTGGCTAAAGGTATGTGCACAAATTAGGTCATCAATCTATCTTGTCGTTACAACCACTAACATGAGATATACTTTGTATACATAGTGACAATTAACTCTCTTACTGTTAGGGAGCAGAAGGGAGGAATACATATTTTAGCCCTAAAATATCTGATCTCATCTCCAAGGTCTTACTATTTTAGTGTCCTAACAGCTCTAACTTAAACACACTTAAGGTAGTAACTTATACCTCTATCTTGCCTTGACTGGTTGACTTTCCAGGGTACATATCTCAGCCTTCTGAATCCTGTTTGAGATGGCTTTCTAATCTTTTATCCCTTTCCAGGTCTCAACAGCTCAGCTCTAGAATCCCTCACAAGTACTATTACAGTTGTATTTTTTGGAAAGGATATTTTTTTCTAGGATAGGCTTCACTTTTTAAATTCTTAATATTCCCTCTTTTTCTCCCTATTCCTGTCTCTCCCCTTTGTGCATGTGTTTGTGTGTAGGTTGTGTGTGTGTGTGTGTGTGTGAGATTAATATTTCTAAAATGTTCAGAGGAAAATTTCTATTCATTCACAATTTTATGTCAATAGAGTGTCCATTATGACCAATGGAGAGAGTTTAAAATTTCTGTCTTCCTTAAAGGTGTTGCTGGGTAATCAAATCCAGTGCTTCATGTGTTAGTCTACTGTGTGCCTATGACATAGCCTGTGGTTTTTCACTCAATTAGAATAAAGAAAAATTCCATAGGAAGGAATTATTACTTGGTTAGTTTATCCAATATCTCTCTCATACATACAGAAATAGAATTAATTCTACACTGACTGAAAATGGTATTCTTGTATTACATTTATTAGTAGTTGCTGTTTTTTTTATAGCCTCTCCCTTCATCCTTGAAGTCCTGCCTCTATCCTATCCCCTCTCACAACCTCAACTTGACCCACTTCCAGTCAGCCCCTCCTTCGAAACCCTGGTCCACCTGAAATCCCACCCTCACCTAACCTACACCCTAGTAGCCCTGCTATAAACTTTCAAAGCCCTGTCTGGAAACAGCCTCCTTCCTCAAATTCCGGCTCTACTACTTGGAAATCCCTCTTCTACTCCATCTCCCCCCTTCTCAGCCCAACCAGAAACCTATCTCCTCCCTCAATGCCCAACTTGCTCCACCCAGAACCTCACCTACATTCAGCTCCTCCCTTGAATCCTCACCCTTATTCTCTGGATGCCCTGCCCCTAACTAACCTAGTCCCTCCAACCCCACCCTTCCCTTTCACCCCACCCTCAACCAGCCTTCTCCCTCAAGCTCTCTAGAGGCTCCATGGGAACATTCTGCTCTTCACCCTCCCCCCCCCCTACTCCTACATCCCTGTCAACCCTCTCAAAACCCTTAACTGAACTAAACTCCTCCCATGAAGCCCTGTCCTGCTACATCAAAATCCACCCACCACCCATACTTGCCCTTGAATCCCCACCTTGTTTCACTAGAAGCTACTCACACAGCCCACCTTCTCCCTAGAAAGCCTGCTGTGTTCCACCAGATACCTACCCACCTCCCCATCCACTCCATGTCCTGCCTTTCTCCCCCAAGAATCCAACTCTCAGCTGGGCTCTTCATCCAACTATAGTTGGGTTCCTCTGTGGAATCCACACTCTGCTCCACAGGATACCCTGCATATAATTATCCTAAACTCTTGTAGTCCTACCACCTTCTGAAAGCCCCACCTCTAACTAGCCTCATGGCTCCAACCCTGCCCTTCTCCACCAGAAAATCCCATCATCCTTGCTCATTCTGGAAGCCCACATAGCTGCACTGGAAGCCATTCCACCAGCTGGCCTCTCTCTTGAAGCCTTACCAGGCTCTACTGGAAAACCCTGTCCCTCCCTAATCTCTTCTTTGAAGGTTTGCCTTGCCCTACTGGAAACCCTGTCCACAGTAGGCTCCTTAGATATCCTGCCTCATAACACTGAAATCCCCAACGAATCTTACTCCATCTCTCCAAGACCTAACTGGCTTCACCAAAAACCCCGCCCTAACTAGTCTAGTCCTTTGGATCCTCGCCCTTCTTTCTCAAAGCCCTGTCCTGACAAGGCTCATTCCTCCATTGCTGCCCCCTCCTGCTCTGCCAGAAACCATTCCTCCCTACCACATGCCAGAAAGTACGGTGTTTTCCATCAGAAATGCTGCCCTTTACTAGCCCACTTCTTCATAACATGCCCTTCCCTCTCAAAGCCACACCCCTCAAAAGCCTCTCCCCATCAGCCCAGCCTTCCTCCACCTGGAAACCCTGCCTTCCATCAGCCTCTTCCCTCAAATTTCCCACCCTGCTCCACGGGAAATCCCACCCTACCTATCCCATGGAGGCCCAAAGCGCTCCACCAGTAACCCCTCCTCTAAGTAACCTCTGTGAGAACTTGAGGGGCTGGGATGTCCTGCCCCACGCTGATGCCACCCTCTTGCATGCCAGGCCGCTTGGGGGAGGGGTGTCAAGGGTGGCTTGGGGGACAGGCCACCGGATATAGGAAGAGAGACTTCCGGGGAGGGGAAGGAAAGAAGGAGGTGATGCAAGAGACACATGACAAGAGACATGGCTCCTGCAGCAGAGCAGTGCCCAGCTCTCCTCAGGCTTGAGAAGATCCCGGGATGGCTCAAAGAAGCTGGATCAAGGAGGGGTCTGGGAAATTCCAGGCTGTCAGAGAAGGCTGGACGAAGTCCAGGCAGGCAGGTAGGCCTGGGGAAGCCCTAGCCAGTGGAGAGGACTACGCCGAGCTGAGAGGCCTGTGAAGAGCAGAGGCTTGAACAGAGGCCAGAGAGGCCTGCAGAGAGCTGAGAAGCCTGTGAAGACCAGAGAGGCCTGCAGAGAGCTGAGAGGTCTGTGAAGAGCAGAGAGGCCTGCAGAGAGCTGGGAGGCCTGTGAAGACCAGAGAGGACTGCAGAGCACCCAGAGGCTTGTGAAGAGGTGGAGAGACAGAGGGGCCTGCAAAGAGGCCAGTAGAGAGTGGAGAGGTTAGGCTTGCAAGAAGGAGGAAAAAGGAAAGCAACTTGCCCCCCGGAGGTTGCAGTTGCTCCTAATTCTAGTAACCTAGGACAGGGTGGCAGACAGATTATTAAAACACCTTTGACATCTTTAACTCTGCTTATGTGGATTTTCTCGCTCACAGGTCATTACACCTCCTCCCTTGCAGCTGCATTCTTCTCTTAGCGAGGCCTGCAAACAACATCTTCCCCTGTAACCCTGCCTTTTTCCCTGAACACAGAGCTACCTGTCAGCCTGCTTCCTAAAGCCTTGTCCGGCTCCACTGGAAACCCCACCCCTGACAAATCCAGTATTTCCTACCCCTCCCAAATGTCTCAAAGCCCTACCCAGACTGGCCTCCACTCTCAAAGCCCTACCCTGCTCCAATACAGAGGCTTTGGCAATGCAAACTTCTTTCTGGAGAACCAGAGAGTGGTTCACTGGAAACCCCATACCACCTCATCCACAAAGGTCTTAGCTAGTAACTGTTTTATTCCAAATGTAATTTTAATTTGGCATACAATTCATACTACTCAACACGGTAAAACAGTTTTACAAAAAGGAAACATCCAAGTGTGATAGCTATTAGATGCCTTAGTCTAGTTTGGGGTTTATGGTACCAGACAGATACATATTGTGTGAAGGTGTTATCTTATATTGTAAAGCATTCTTTGCAAGTATCAGTAATGTTTCATAAGTGATCATTTTATTTCTAGAAAATTTATGCACATTTGTGACAATTAACTTTAAGAATATTAGTTATTTTGGTTGAGGAAAGAGTATTAGTGTGCAAAAGTATGACTTTCAACTCATCTGTCTAATGAATACTTTCAGAGTTCCTTTCCATACTATGTACTAGATTTTTTAATAACAGAAGTTCTCTAAGTACCAGAATGAACTTTCAGTTTCCTCCTTCCACTAAGGTGCCCTTTGGAAAAAAATGAATTGAGATTATACAGGTAAAATATTAGAAATAAAAAAGTATAATTATATAATTAAATAACAGATAAAATATTAGAAATAAAAAAGTATAATTATATAATTAAATAGTTATATAATTATAACAGGTGAAGAACCCACCCAATGTGCTTTTCATTTTCTAACAAAAGGAACTTAAGAATATTTAACTGCAGACTTTCTGAAGGCTAGAAGACAATAATATAAGAAATGCCCTGTGGGCTGGGAAGGTGGCTTGGTGGTAGAATGCTTGCCTTTCATGCATGAGGCCCTGGGTTCGATTCCTCAGAATCACATAAGCAAAAAGAAAAATGCAGGAAGTGGCACTGTGGCTCAAGTGGTAGAGCGCTAGCTTTGAGCTGAAGAGCTGAGGGACAGCGCCTAGGACCAGAGTTCAGGCCCCACGACCAGACCGCCCCCCCCCCCCCAAAAAAAAAAGAAAAAGAAAAAGAAATGCCCCGTGTATTTCTGAAAACAAAACAAAAACAAGGAAAGCAATAATGAAGCAGAAGGGAATCAGGAACTTTGTATGTGTGATATATAACTGGAGACTGTAAGAAACACAATTAATCAGGTAAAAATATCTTTGGTCAAAATGTCTGTTTCATTGTAAATATTACTTTTGTTAACCTCTGACTGAATATTTGTTTCAGCAGTGATATGCCCAGGGAACTATGTGGTTAGGCAATTTCATCATTGCAAGATCATCAGGATGATGGACTCCCACACACTTTACCATACCTGCAATAACACTAGCTATGCAATCCTGTTGGTCCAACACTGTAAGCCAGACCTGTGTTTTACCAAAGTTCTGTGTATGTGTGCTATTATTTTATTTAGGCTTTATTTTGTTTATTTATATGTCTTCTGGTCCAGGAGGAGGCAGCAATAAGAATTTGTGGGTGGTAAACACATGTATGTACCCTTGGCTAAAATCTGCTCTTGTTTTATCTAGGCTGCCCTAGAAATAAATGATGACAATTATATCTAACATGGTATAGTGTCACTATTAACATCTAACATATGCTGACTATATGTTTTTTTATATTTCTTTTTACCACTCTCTTTCTCTTTCTCCCTTCTTCCTTCCTTTCTTTCTTCCTTCCTTCCTTCCTTCCTTCCTTCTTTCCTTTGTTCCTATCCTCCTTCCCTCCCTCCTTTCTTCTCTTTTCTCCTTTCTTCTCTTCTCTCCTTCTTTCCTTCCTTCCTTCCTTCCTTTCTTGTTTCCTTCCTTTCTTCTTTTCTCTTTTAATTTTAATTTAGATATTTTGTTTGCTAGACAGGTATTCTACAAATAAGGACACATCAGCAATCTTTTTTTATTTACTGACTTTGCCCATATGTTATCAATTTTGTTGAAGGCCAAATAGAGGCTAAGGCTAAGCTCATTCTTACCTTGGTCTGCCAAGTAGCTGGGATCACCAATGCATTCCAACCTGCCTGGCTCTAGGGAGATATGGAAATCTTATTACCTCCCTTGCCAGACTGATTCTGAACTATGATCCTATCAAATTCTACCTCTTCAGTTAATGATGTGAACTTCAATAGCCTGCCTTCAGTATAGGTGACCCAAATGAATGATTAAAGGCAATAATAGTCTCTTTTTGCCAGACTTGGGGCTTGAACTCTGGGTCTAGTCAGTGTCCTTAGGCTGCTTTGCCTTGACACTTGATCCACAGTGACACTTCAGGATTTTTCTGTGATTATTTTAGAGATAAGAATCACACAGACTTTCCTGCTCAGGCTGGCTTTGAACCATGATCCTGGGGTCACTGCCCCCCCAAGTAACAAGGATTACAGGTGTAAGCCACAGTTGCATGCAATTTGACTTTAATCACTGGCATAAATATTAAAATAGGTTTTTTATGTTAAAATATAGGGTAAGATTGAAAATATAATTACACTAGTCAGATATTTTGGAAAGTAATTTTGTTTCACATTAGAAACTCATCTTTACCAGAATTAAGGGATTATTTTTCTGTTTGTCATCTTGTATGTCATTTGGGAAAGTAAACTTCATGTCTTCCAAGTGGGATAAAGGATTTTGAATGGCCTTATGTGACAGCTCACATCTATGATCACTGTCAGAAATCAGAGATCAAGAGGATCACACTTTGAACATAATCTGGACAAAACATTACAAGTCTCAATCTGCACAAATAAGTGAAGCATGGTGACTCATGCCATTAATCTCAGCAACATACAAGGCACAGGTAGGAGTAACATGGTCCATGCATTGTCCACACAACAAAGAGATTGAAAGATAACCTAAGAGCAAAAAAGGTAAGAGGTACAAAAAGACTAGAGTTAAAAACAATAAATACATGTAAAATTAAATGATATTTAAAATAATTAATTTTAATTGCAAATTTGATTTTATAGTTATTTCTCCACTTTTTTTTGTCAGTCGTGGGCCTGAACTCTGGGCCTACATGCTGTCCCTCAGCTCTCCAGCTCAAGGCTAGTGAGCTACCACTTGAGTCACAGTGCTACTTTCTCTTTTTTCTGCTTATGTGGTGCTGAGGAATTGAACCCAGGGCCACATGCATGCAAGGCAAGCACTCTACCACTGAGCCATCTTCCCAGTGCCTATTTCTTCACCCTTTATGTCTTCATTAGTTTGCCTTTCTGCTCTTGCTCTCACTCCCACCTATGATTACTCGATTCCTGGTGTTTATTTTATTGGACTATAAGTTAGTTTTTCTAATAAATTATATCATTTAATTTCTAATATGAATCTATCATATTTCAGTCCTTACACTTATGTACACCAAGTTTACCCAATTGTCTATTGTATATTTATAGATTAATTCTGTCTTCCTCAGGTGAGAGAAAACACACATTCGTAGTTTCTCTTGGCTTAACTTAATCTAGTTTTCACCAGGTCCTACCATTTCCTTAAAATGATGCAGTATCATCCTTTCTAATAGATGAGTAAAATTCCATTATGTATATATACCAACTTATCCTGATTTATTTTTCAATTGAGTGAAAATGTCTAAATGTCATTTCTTGTATGTGGTGTGATCCATCTCTCAATGTAACATTTAAATTTGCATAACTTTTGCCTTTTTGTGTTTCCATGTATTTTATATTTTGGTTTTGATTTTTATTTTTTATGCCACTTCTGGCCTTTGCATTAAAGGACTTGCAATCTCCTTTGACATTTTGCACTCAAAGCTGGCATTCTACTACTTGAGCCACAATTCCATTTCTGGATTATTGGTGGTTAATTGGAGATGAGAGTCTTATGAACCTTCTGTCCAGCCTTGCTTCACACATCAATTCTCAGATATCCACATTCAGAATATCTAGGAATATACACAAATGTCAGCCTCACCAGGGAGATTCTCTGTATTTTATGTTATTCCTGTCAGTATAATAACAACTTGTTATCTTACTGATATTCGGAAAATGACAGCAACTTGTTATCATTTCCCTAACATTGTGCATGCAATCTATTCTATAACAAAAAGTGCCTTTATTCACTCCTTGGCCTGATGGCTTACACTTTTACATATGTCAATATATAAATCATTAGTTCAATATGATACACAGATCTGCTTTAGAGGGAAAGAATGAACATTTGCTTGTATTTAGATAACAGTTTCTAATATTGTTTTACCATATATATTTCAAATATATTTAATTATATTGTATATTTGGTATAACATTACTTATATAATTGTGTATATTATATGATTAGTATATATAATATATTAATGTATATTAATATAATGTATTTATAACACAATTTTATACTATACTATATAATATATAAAATACATATTATAATAAAATATAAATATAATGTAACTAATGTAATATATAATGAAAATAAATGATTATCAATCAAATGGATATTAATAATAAATATATTTATAGACTTGTCATATTTATATACTCTTATATACAATGTTATTTAGATGACAGTTCATAATATTTTATTTCTCTATAAATTTAATTAATTTTTGCTAGCTCTGGGGTTTGAACCTGGGGTACAGCTGCATTCCTCAAGTTATTTTCTGAAAGCAGGCACTCTACAAATTGATCCATAGCTCCACTTTTAGCTTTTTTTTTTTTTGGTCCGGTCATGGGGCCTGAACTCTGGGCCTGGGTGCTGTCCCTCAGCTCTTCAGCTCAAGGCTAGCGTTCTACCACTTGAGCCATAGTGCCATTTCCGGCTTTTTTCTTTTTGCTTATGTGGTGCTGGGGAATCGAACCCAGGGCCTCAGGCATGCAAGGCAAGCACTCTCCCACTGAGCCACCTTCCCAGCCCATCCACTTTTAGCTTTTAGGCCAAGAGTTTCACAGAATTCCCTGTCAACTCTAGCTTCCAACTGTAATGTTCAGATCTCAATCTCCTCAGCAGCTGGAATTAAAGGATTGAGACACTATTAGCCCCCCTCTATTATAGTTGAATAGACAAATGAATTAAGAGAGTTGTAATTTTATCAAACTTGTATATTTTCAGTAGCAATAAACCACACTGTTGGGTTTTTTTTTAGTCAGTTGCGGGGCTTGATCTCTGGCCTGGTCACTGCCTTTCAGCTGTTTAGCTCATGGCAAGCGCTCTACCCCTTGAGCCACACCATCACTTTCGATGTTCTGTGGTTTACTGGAGATAAGAGTCTCACAGACTTTCCTACCCAGGCTGGCTTTGAACCACAGTCCTCAGATCTCAGCCTCCTGAGTAGCTAGGATTACAGGCATGAGCCACCAGCTCCTGCCTTAAATCACATTTTTAAAATCATATTTTTGGTATTTTGATTCACATACAAAATAGAGACTATACCAATGCTTAAGCATGCTAGTCATAATTAATTTACTGGGAAATATAACAAAACAATCTAGTTATGACAGTTATCACGTGGGAAAGGAGAGCAGGAAGGAGAATTTTGTCATTTAAGGTATAACTGCCCAGCTATATGAAAATATACGAACATTTTCTGTTTAAATCCATATGGAGGAAATCATAAAATCTCAGGGAGACTTTTTTTTGGTCCTGGGGCTTGAACTCTGGGCTTGGGTGCTATCCTAGTGCTCTTCAGCTCAGGGCGAGCACTCTACCACTTGAGCCACAGCACCACTTCCGGTTTTCTAGTGGTTAATTGGAGATAAGAGTCTTATGGACTTTTCTGCCCAGGCTGTCTCTGAACTGTGATTCTCAGCTCTCAGCCTCCTCAGTAGGTAGGATTACAGGCATGAGCCTCTGGCGCCCAGCACAGGGAGACTTATTATCATTTTGGAATTTCCTCTGAGTTTCTTCAGGGTTTGTTTGGTTTTGCTTGACATTCTTGCATAAGTTGTTGGTCAACAATACATCCAATTGGAAATGCATATTTCTTAAATCACAATTTTGATGCCTGAATATATCAATCTAAAATATCTCTATATGGAAAAATTTCCTGGTTTAATTTTTTTTTTGGGGGGGGGGGTCTGGTCGTGGAGCCTGAACTATCGGCTTGGGCGCTGTTCCTCAGCTCTTCAGATCAAGGGTAGCGCTCTACCACTTGAGCCACAGCACTATTTCCGGCTTTTTTCTTTTTGTTTATGTGGTGCTGAGGAATCGAACCCAGGGCCTCAGGCATGCAAGGCAAGCGCTCTACCACGGAGTCACCTTCCCAGCCCCTGGTTTAATTTTTTTTTTTTTTTGATGTATGCTGAATATCACTTTAATGAAAGTTGGGGAGACTTCCATCTTAATCCTACCATCACATTGCTTCAATTACAGAAACATGATTAATTCACATGTACACAATTAACAATAAAACCTGTTTTAAAAAATACATGATAGGGTCTTAGAAATTTATTTAAAAATTAAAACAGGATAAGATACATGATAAAGTATTGACAGTTACATAACTGGGAAGTTTTAAAATGCACTTTGAAGTCACAGATATTAAATCATCTGTGATTGGCAATGACTATAAAGAAGTGATAAAATAATCATTATATATAATCAAATTTTTTGTGTGGAAGAATTGATTGTAAGCAGTAAAAGCCATGAAAAGTTAGGACAATGTTGAAATACTACAAGTGAGATATGATGAGTTTCTTAACCAATTAATAGATAAAACACAAGAGCAAGACAGAGCAAGAATAAAAGATCATCAAAGCCTGAACTCTAGAAAACAATCCTTGAGCTGGGTGCTTGTGTAATCCTACTTACTTAGGAGGCTGAGATGTGAGGATCAAGGCTCAAAGCCAGCCCAGGAATAAAAGCCACGAGTCTTTCTTCTCCAATTAGTGGAAGTGTGCCTCAAATGGTAGAGGACTAGCCTTCAGTGAGAAAGTGAAGCAAGAGTGCAAGACACAGCGTTCCAACTTGAGAGAGAGAAAGAGAGACAGGGAGAGAGGGATGGTGAGAGAGAGAACAGCATTTGAGTATTGGTATTAACAAGGAAGAATACTAAAAATACTTGAACTGGAATGGCTGAAAAGGTGAGAGAAGAATCGAGAAGCAACAAGGCTGGTTTTAGAAAAAATACATATTAATTTCTAAATATACTCACATTTCACATTATATTATACCATGCTATAGACACTAAGCATTTACTATATATATAATGACTGATACTCAAAAATAGTCATAAATACATAGTTTTTCTTTTTTTTGCCCTCAGTACAGCTCTTTTATTGTTCTTTTAGTGTTTTTCATATGCTATGTTTCTTTTTTTAATTTTTTAATTTTTATTTTTATTGTGAAAATACTGTACAGAGAGGTTACAATTACATGGGCAAGATAGTGAGTACATTTCTTATCAAGCATTGTAGTCTCCTCCTTTGTTTACCATTCACATCCCTTCCCATACTCCCTACCCCCCCAATCTTCCCCCCACCCAAGTTGTAAAGTTCGTTTTCGACATGACATCTTGTACTTCTCATTGTTGCAACAGGTCCACCTGTATCCATATTTAAACGACTTGTTTTTCCCCTTCCCCGCCACAAATTATGCCAACATCAAATACAGTGAAAGCAGGGGTTATACTGTGGGGGAGGGACATACAAAGCAACAAATAAATAATCTTATAATTGTGTTAGAAACAAATGCATGAAAGAAAAAAAAACATTTAAAATACATATCTTAGGGTTCATTTTCCTAACATCACCTTATCTGACCTTTTCTGCTTGACTCATACATATACTAGATATTGCAAATAAGGGAAATCATGGGACCTATGTTTCTTTGGGCTTGGCTTATTTCACTTAATATAATTTTTTCCAGGTCTTTCCATTTCCTAACAAATGGGACAATGTCATTCTTTCTGATGGAGGCATAGAATTCCATTGTGTATATATATGCCACATTTTCTTGATCCATTCATCTACTGAGGGGCATCTGGGTTGGTTCCAGATCTTAGCTATGGTAAATAATGTTGCAATAAACATAGTTGTGCTGAAGCTTTAGTGTGGTCTTGTTTGTAAACATTTGTGTAAATGCCCAAAAGTGGGACTGCTGGATCATAGGGGAGCTCTATGTGGAGTGTATTGAGGAACCTCTATACTACTTTCCCCCTGGTTTAATTTTTAAAAATTAAAACCTGATGCTGCAAGCATGAACACTCTGTATGTAAATAATTTTTTTTTTGTGGGTCGTCGGGCTTGACCTCTGGGCCTGGGTGCTGTCTCTCAGCTCTTCAGCTCAAGGCAAGCACTCTACCACTTAAGCCACAGTACCACTTTGGGATTTTTCTGCTTATGTGGTGCTGAAGAACTCAGGGCCTCATGCATGCAAGGCAAGCACTCTACCACTGAGCCACCTTCCCAGACCAAAAATTCTTTATTTTTTTGTCAGTTACAGGACTTGAACTCTGGGCCTTGGCACTGTCCATCAGCTCTTTAGCTCAAGGCTAGTGCTCTATCACTTGAGCCACAGTGCCACTTGTAAATAATTTTATAGTTTATTATTTACCTTCCATAAATGTTCCAATATAGCATTATAAAGTTAAAGCAGTAGTATTTCAATAGTTTGGGTTACTATTTATAAAGAATTCAGAAGAAAGCATCTATTCATGTGTGTGTGTGTGTGTGTGTGTGTGTGTGTGTGTGTGTGTGTGTGTGTGTAGTATAGAATGGCTTTTTAAAAAACCAATGTGAGATAGTTTTAAAATTTATGGTGGTTCTTCTTATGGACAGTTCTTAGATCAATTCTATTGCTTCATGTGTCAAAGTCTATTCTGTGCTTTCCAAGCCTGACATGAACAGTGGTGTTATGCATATTCATCAGGAATGAAAGGAATTAATTTAATCTAATTCCTCATGCATACAGAAATAAAATTATGTTAAATGTATGCTGAAAGAAAACATTATTCTTTTTTGTATTATTGGTAAATATTTTATTCCAATTTTATATTGTTTATAGATTTCATACTAATTACTAAGACAAATAGCGTTAGAGAAAGGACATCCAAAAGTAGGGTAGCAGTGGGGCGCTGGTGGATTACTCCTGTAATCTTACTCAGGAGGCTGAGATCTGAGAATCACAGTTAAAAGCATGCCCAGGCAAGGAAAGTCCATGAGACTCTTATCTCCAATTAACCACTTAAAACCAGAAGTGGTGCTGTGGTTCAATTGGTAGAGCCTTTGCCTTTAGCTGAAGAGCTCAGGGACAGTGCCCAGGCTCAGAGTTCAAGCCTCATGACTGAAAAAAAAAAGTATGGTAGCAGATACTAGATTCCTTAGCCTAGTTTTGGGTTATGCTACTGGCAGATACATGTTGTGTGACATTGGGTAAAGGTGCTGCCTTACACTGCTAATAATTCTTGGAAATATCTTCTTGGTAAGATTATATTTCTAGACCATTTATGTGCATTTTTGCACATTAGCTTTAAAATGTTACTTATTTTAAATTCTTTGATTTAGTTGAGGGAGGAGCATGAGTGTGTAGAAAGGTGACTTTCAAGTCATCTCTCTAATGAATATTTTCAGAGTTCCATTTCCATAATACTTATTGCAGTGGCTAGTAACAGAATCTCCCAAAGTAACAGAATGATCCTTCATTTTCTCCTTCCAATAAGGTACCATTGGAAAAGATGGAAGTGAGATCTATGGATATAAGTCTAGGGCAGAAAATCTACTTGAAATTATAAAAAATCATTTTGATGACATATGAAGAGCCAGATTAGACAGTGTGTTTTCATTTTCTGTCAAAAGGAATTTTACACAAGTATGTTTAATGGAAGACTTTTTGAAGAATAGAAGAAGACAAGAAATACTCAGTGGTCATCTGAAAAACAAGGAAAAAATAATATAAAAAAAAGCTAAAGAAAATCAGCAACCATGTAAGTGATATCGTGTTGGATACTTTAAAAAATGAATTGATTCAGCTAAAAAATTATTTGGGAAAGGTATCTGTTTACTAAATTTATTCATTACAAAGGTTATTTTTACTTGTGAATATGTATGCATATATGTACATATATGTGTGTGTGTATATATATATATTCCAGCAGGATCTGTCCAGTGAACTATATGGTTAGGCAATTTCATCATGGCAAGTTCATCAGAAGGATGAACTTCACAAACCTTAACACCCTGAGTAATTCTTTCATGTAGGCTTGACACAAAATGTGTCTTCACCTAGAAATAATGATGGCATTTATAGCTAAAATAATTAAGTATAAATCTTTACATTTAACATATGGCTGAATAAGGGTTTTCCTTTTCTTTCCTTTCCTTATTTTATCTTCAGGACATTGATTTGAGTTTAGATGTTGTGTTCGCAAGACATGTACTCTACCATTTGAGTCATTCCGCCCATCATTTCTTGTTTAAGTTAGTTTGCTCATAGATTAGCAATTTTTTGCACCCAGCTGTACAGAGGCTATACTCCTACTTACCTATGTCTGCCATGTAGCTGGGATCATGGTTGCATTCCAGTATACCTTATAGGGTGAAATGGATGATAATTTCCTTCCTAGCCTCTTTCTGAACTGAAATCCTCTCAAATTCTACCTCTTTAGTTAATAGTGTGAGCTCTAGTGGCCAGCCTGCCTCTGGTATATATGACTGAAATAAAATAATTGAAGGCAATTTGAGCTTAGTCACTGGCATAATGTAGGTGATTTGATATTAAAATATAGGGTAAGTTTGAAAGTATAATTATAGTAGTCAGATATTCTGCTAAGTAATTTTGTTTCACATTAGAAACACATCACTATTTAAATATTTTGTTTTTTTCCCTTCCCCTCCCCAAATTATACCAACATCAATTACAGTGAAAACAGGGGTTATACCATGGGGGAGGGACATAAATAGGGATACAGTTTGACCCATTGCAACAATGAGATGTACAAGATGCTATGTTGAAACATGAACTTTACAATTTAGGGGGGGGGTTAGAGGGGGGGTGTAGTTGAGGAGGTGGGAGGAACGGGATGGTAGGGGAAAAACAAAGGAAGAGGCAACAATGCTGGATAAGAAATGTACTCATTGGGGCTGGGAAATTGGCTCAGTGGTAGAATGCTTGCCTCACATGCATGAAACGCTGGGTTCGATTCATCAGCACCACATAAGCAGAAAAAAGCTGGAAGTGGCTTTGTGGCTCAAGTTGTAGAGCCCTAGCATGGGGCTGAAGAGCTCAGGGACAGTATCCAGGCCCAGAGTTCAAGCCCCATGACCAACAACAACAACAAAAAAGAAATGTACTCATTACCTTGCTCATGTAACTATAACCCCTCTGTACAGTATTTTCACAATAAAAAACTTATCTTAAAAAAAGAAAGAAACATCTCTACTAGAGTTAAGGAATTACTTTTGCTTCTGTTAACTTGTATGTCATCTGGGAAATTAAACTTCATGTCTTGCATGTGGGATCAAGGACTTCGAATGGCTGGATGTTCTAGCTCACTCTATAATCACTGTCAGTAATCAGTAATCAATAGGCTCACAATTTGAACATAGCCTAACCAAAAATTAGGAAGTGCCAATCTCAACAAACACGAGGATCATGATGAATCATGCCATTAATCTCAGCAACACAAGAGACATAGGTAGGAGTAACATGGTCCAATTGCTCACCTAAAAAGCACAACAGGGTAGAGGTGTGGCAAAAGTGAGGCCATTTACCTATTAAGCTATAAAGCTTGAGCTTATTCTCTGCAAACAAGGAGGAAAATGTTAAGCAGCCCAGTGCTCAGCTCCAGAGCCGCGAATGCGCACAGGCATTGGTGCAAGCTGAGTCTGCCTAGCGCCACAGCTCTCACTGGGGAAGGAAGGCTGCCATGGCTCCTCTCCTGGCCTTGGCGCAGGCTTTCTTTGTTCCACCCATCCATAGCCGGTCATGGGGCTGGAGCCGATGTTTCTGCCACTCTCCCCAGCTGGTGCTGCATCCTAGGCGGGGACATGGCACTGGGGCCTCTTCCATGTCGCTGCCAGGGCATTCATGTTTCTGTTGTGCATGGGCCTGTGTGCAGGGCGTGTGGGGGATGTACTAGGTAAGAGTAAAGTCTGTGTTTCGAGGTAACCACGTCCTGCCTTGTGAGCCTCAGCCCTCTGGTGCCCCCAGGACCCCAGCAGCCCCTTCCCCT
Organism: Dipodomys spectabilis; assembly: GCF_019054845.1. Taxonomy (NCBI): domain Eukaryota; kingdom Metazoa; phylum Chordata; class Mammalia; order Rodentia; family Heteromyidae; genus Dipodomys; species Dipodomys spectabilis. Next base: position 411,687 of record NW_024870688.1, read on the forward strand.
TCTTCCTCGGGTTGGATCACTAGGCTGAGGTCCTCTGTGCTACACCCCATGTTCCTGCCTAAGCCTCAGTGGTGTGAAGTGTCTGTACTGGAGCACATACCACTTGCATGGATCTGCTCTCTGCCACCCAAGACTTCTTGAGACTGGGGAAGCTGCCCACATTTCAGCCCAGCAGGTGCTGCATTTTCTGTAAGTGTTTGAGCCTCATTGCTTTCTGCCTCCAAATGTGTTGAGATGCCAGTGTCCTGTGGCAGTGGAAGGAAACACTGAATTCCACATTGGTCATTTGAACTGCTATTCTCAACCTATGAGTTCAGAACAGCAGTGGGGATTTCATTTTTTGAGGGTTAAAAATATTGCGGTAGAGGAGGGAGGGTGAGAGAGACAGAGACAGAGACAAAAAGAGAAAGAAAAAATGAGAATTAGCTGACTTGACTCACATGGCAGAGGTAGTAGCAGTACTGGGAGTTTCTAGCTAGGAATTCGTGGATATTTTTGTGACACACATGAGTTTGGTAACCTCAAATCATAATCTGCTCAATCATCAGTTGACAGTATGATTCTGTCCAGAATCTTTAGTAGCATTTTAATTAACCTGAAAGTCCGTTTTTTGCTTATAGCCATAGAGTTGTTGGGACATACAGAAAGGAACTCTGGCTTCTTATTTTCTCACCACCTTGGGCAATACAACCTCTATGCTACCAGCTTGGATGATGGACTGTGAAAATCTAGGAGGCAAATAATAATAGAGCATGTACTTCATCAGATACCATGGCTTATTGATTCCTCAGATTTGTTTAAAAATAATATAAATTGATTGTTATTAATGTGTTGTACAGAGGTGTTACCATTTCACAAATCAGGTGATATGTACATTTCTCTCTTGGACAACACCACTTCTTCCTTTGCTTTCTCTAAGTTTCTATAGTTTTGTTTTTGTTTTCAAGCCTGTTCTACTTGAACTCACAGCCTAGGAGCTGTACCTGAGTTTTTGTGCCCAAGGCTACTATGTCATTTGTGCCAGCTCCATTTATAGCTTTTTTGGTGACAAATGGGAGTTGAGTTTTATGGATTTTTGTGCTCCAGCTGGCTTTGATCTGCAATCTTCCCCCTCTTGAGTAGCTAGGATTACAAGCCTGAGCCACTAGTTCCTGGCTACCAAAGTGTTGATTTCATGCTTCCTCATTTTGTTACAATTTTCCTCCACTTTTTTGTGCTAATTCTATATATTTCCTGGAACAAATCTGAAAAGATATGCTTTTATTTTGAAGAAGGCAAGAATAGGAAACTATAGGCCATTAGGCCATATAAGATACACAAAATCATTTGGTACGTGGCAGACAGACAGACATGTGGGTTTATTGTCAAGTGCCTGTGTTCTGTCTGTCTATACTGATAATTCTGCATACATAGGCTGTGAATGATGTTATAAATACCTAAGTGGCCGTTGGCAGAACAAAATGTCTCTGTTCATGCTCTAAAAACAAAACAAAAAAGAAACAAAAGCCTGGCGCCAGTGGCTCATGCCTGTAATCCTAGCTACTCAGGAGGCTGAGATCTGAGGATCAGGGTCAAAAGCCAGCTTGGGCAGGAAAATCCCTGAGAATCTTATCTCTAATAAAGCCCTAGAAATCTGGAAGTGGAGTTGTGGCTGAAAAGGTAAAGCACTTACCTTGAGGTGAAGAGCGCAAGGACAGTGCCCAAGCCCAGAGTTCAAGCCCATGACTGACAAAAAAACAGAAACAAAAAAAGAATACTTTTTATGTGTCCAGTAATTCCTCTCATTAGAGATCAGTCTGTCCTAGTGTATGGACAAGTTTCCATTTTCAAAGTGTTGCTACTTTTCCTAAATACAAACTTAAAAGCTGTAGTACTCTATAGAATTGTATGTCACTGCTGTCATTTTTATTAATTCGCAATAATTGAGACATTCAGACAGTATATTTTAAAATGATGAACTGCTAGGTGCCAGTGGTTCACATCTGTAATCCAGGCTACTCAGAAGGTTTAGGTCTGAAGATTGCAGTTTGAATCTCCAATTAATCATCATGAAAGCTGAAAGTGGAGCTGTGGCGCAAGTGGTAGAGGGACAGCCTTGAAAGAAAAAGTTCAGGGAAAGTGCTCAGGCCCTGAGATCAAGCCCTCATTCTAGTGTGGGTGCGCACAGACCAGTGTGCACACAAACATGCGTGCGCGCGCGTGCGCGCACATACACACACACACACACACACACACACACACACACACACAGATGTGAAACCGCCTTGATCAATAAGACAGACCACACTACCATGTCAATTTCTCAATCGATAGAATACACAAAACTAGAGACAAGACAGTGTCAACTCTAGGAGTTAATGTTATATCTTAGGACAGTATAAAACAAGGGTGGGGAATAGCTTTTTTACTCCGAAGAGCCACACTAATATTTATTACATTATTCTCCTGCATGGGGGCTTTGAAATTTGAAAAATCTCCCATATTTATTGAATTTAAACTTGCCTTTGTGAGACCAGACCAAATGATTTTGAGGATGTCATGTGGCCCAAGGGCTAGATGTTCCCCAGTGTTCATGATGAAGTGAATAAATAGGCAGAAAATTGTCCTGTGCTCTCTGAAGAGATTTATTGCTATCATTTCTGTTAAGCCTATAACAAAAACACTCCTTTTTCATCCTTATTCACTCAAAGAGATCAGTGCTATGCTGATATTGTTCAAAACAAATATATATATATATATATATATATATATATATATATATATATATAAAATATATTTGTTTTTGATGTGAAGGTTGGATTTTCTTAATTTTTAACCTGTATCATAAACTTGCCTAATTCTAGTGATGCTGTAGGTATTTAAAAGAATAGAAGCCAAATGGTAACAGTATTTAGACTACTTGGGACCAAAGAATCTTCCTTTCCCCTCTCCCTCTCTCTTTCCTCCTCTCCCTTTCCCCTCTCCCTCTTTCCTTCTTCCTCTTCCTTTTTCCCACTTCCTCTCCCTCTCTCCCTCTCTCTCTCCCTCTTCTTTTTCCTCTTCTTCCCTCTCTCCCTCCTTTTCTTTGCTAGTATTGGGTTTGATCTAAGGACCTCAAGCTCTTGCTACTCTTTTTTTTTTTTTTTAAATTTTATTTTATTTTATTTGAGAACATACTGTACAGAGGGGTTACAATTACATGGGCAGGATAATGCATACATTTCTTACCAAGCATTGCAGCCTCCTCCTTTGTTTACCCTTCACCTCCCTTCCCAGCCTCCCCCCTCCCCCCCACCCAATCATACCCCCCCTCCCCCCCACCACCGACATTGTAAAGCTGGTTTTGACATGACATTTTGTACTTCTCATTGTTGCAACAGGTCCACCTGAATCCTTAAACGACTTGTTTGTCCCCGTCTCCTCCACATGTTATACTGACATCAAATATAGTGAAAGTGGGGGTTACAATGTGGGGGAGGGACATACAAAGCAACAAAGAAATAATCTTATAAATGCGTTAGAAACACATGCATGAAAGAAACAAAAACATTAAAATACATATTTGAGGGTTCGTTTTCCTAACATCACAATCTCTGACTTTTTCCGCTTGACTCATACCTATACTAGATAAGGCAAATAAGGGAAATCATGGGACCTATGTTTCTTTGGGCCTGGCTTACTTCACTTAATATAATTTTTTCCAAGCCTTTCCATTTCCTAACAAATGGGGAAATGTCATTCTTTCTGATGGAGGCTTAGAATTCCATTGTGTATATATACCACATCTTCTTGATCCATTCATCTTCTGAGGGGCATCTGGGTTGGTTCCATATCTTAGCTATGGTAAATAATGCTGCAATAAACATAGTTGCGCTGGTAGCTTTAGTGTGGCCTTGTTTGTGATCATTTGGGTAAATGCTCAAAAGTGGGATTGCTGGGTCATTGGGGAGCTCTATGTGGAGTCTTTTGAGGAACCTCCATACTGCTTTCCAAAGTGGTTGAACAAGTTTACATTCCCACCAACAATGAAGTAAGGTTCCTTTCTGTCCACATCCCCTCCAGCATCTGCTGTTGTTAGAGTTCTTGATTTTTGCTGTTCTAACTGGAGTGAGGTGATATCTCAATGTTGTTTTGATTTGCATTTCTTTTATGGCTAGGGATGTTGAACATTTCTTCATGTGTCTATTGGCCATCCTTCTTTCTTCTTCAGAGAAGCTTCTCTTTAAGTCTTTCGCCCACTTACTTATTGGGCAGTTGTTTCTTTGAGGATTTGTTGTTGGGTGGTTTAATTTTTTGAGTTCCAAGTATATTTTAGATATGAGACCCTTGTCCATTGTATGGCTAGTAAAGATCTTCTCCCAGTCCGTGGGCTTTCTATTGATCTTGCTAGCTATGTCATTTTCCCTGCAGAAGCTCTGCAACCTTATACAATCCCATTTGTCCAACCTTTCTTTGATTTGTTGTGTTTCCGGGTCTCTATTCAGAAAATTTCGGCCTGAGCCTAGGAGACCCAGGGTTGGTAAGTATTCTTATAGACTTATTTTTTGTTAATTCTTCTTGAGGCTAACTGATTATCTGATGCCTCTTGCAATAACCAATCTTTTTCTCCCACTGGATTTATTGGGTCTCCTTCATCCATTATCTAGCTTTCCCAATGGTAGATTTGAAACAAAAAGCAAAGCAAAAGACAAGATATATATATATATATACATATATATATATGTATATATATATATATACATGTGTGTGTATGTGTGTGTGTGTGTGTGTGTGTGTGTGTGTGTGTGTGTGTGTGTGTTTAAATATCCAAATTTTGTAAGCTCAACTATTATGAATTGAAGGTAATCTATGAAAATGCAAGTAAGACTAGAAATAAATTCTCATATTATCTGGGCATCTTTGACTATCATGTACTGAAGCTCTCTATTTCAGTCAATGATTTGAATATTATATTTGCATACATATAGAAGCCATTTTAATAGCCTTTTGTTTTTATTTATTGTTAAAGATAAAATAGTTTTTTAAATTGTTATTGTTATTATATTATAATATAATAAGGTTATATATTAGATATTCCAGTTACATAAGTCAAGTTCCTAATGCTCTCCCATTTTTTCTCTCCAATCCCCATCCAGAAGTTGTATAGTTCATTTCCAATGCAGGGTCTAGTGAGTACCCTTACTACATTTATTTACCATTGTCACTCCATTTCTGTGCCTCCTCTTACATTCCCAAAGACACATAAATGAACAATCTGAAAAAAAGAAAAGAAATCAAAAACAAAAGAGAAAAACTCATTTTGACTTATATTAATTCTTATCAATGAAGTGTAATTTCTTTAATCAATTGCTGGCAGTTTCATAATAGCACTTTTTTATATTCCTTCTCTATACTAAGTGGTGCATTAAAGTTAAAAGATCCTGTTTTATACTTGTTATATAGCATCATCCTTGATATTGGCAAATCAATACTATTATAATGTAGTAAAAATATGTTGTACTTTAGCCTAGAATCTTGAAGTAATGATAAGAAGAAAAGGAACTGAAATTGCTCCTGTGAATGCAAAGTAGAGCATTCGTGGTGACAGGTCAGCATCTACCAGGATCTGGGTTGAATTCTTAACAGTCACACAGAGTCATTTCAAAAAAATATGATGACATGCTCTTTCTTCTAAAGGACAAATAATGACAAAAATGAATAAGTGAATGATTGATACATCCCAATATTCAAATTAATGCATACTCCTTAAAATAGTAAAAAAAAAAAAGTACTTTATGATTTGTGGAGTTTATTTGCATGCTCCTAGGTAAGTTTATGCAAATATATGTATGAATATGTGTAATTGTGTTTAAACTACGCATTCCATATTTCTCTCAGATGACTCCATTTATTTTCTTTCAATTAAAATCACACCCATAAGAAGACAAAAATTTTATCTGTAACCACCAGCATTTGAGGTTGTAGAAACAGTATGGAGGCAATTCACAGTGCAACTGCTTTTACTTGTAGGAGAAAAGAATTCATCTGCCACTTCATTTATTTCCTCATAACTCATGGGTAATTAATTGGTCTGGAAGAACTCCTATTATACTTCTTTTGGTCATAAAAGAAATGATATTTCAAATCTTTCATTTCATATTGATCAGCTTTTTTCATAAATCAATATGGCCACCTCAACACAATTGGTCTAACCTTTAAAATGGATTTTGCATCTCCTTGCTTGATTCAAAATGTTTTGGTATTCCTTGTGAAAAGAACAAGTAAATAGGATATTCGAATCCTTCAAAATATTTTCTCAAATATTGTCCATATCTCTCCAAAATAGCTTTAATTATTTTTAAAAAGAATATTTCTAGTTTGTTGAAGGCAAAATAAAATGTTTTGACACATTTTCTTCTCTCCTTAATGAGATAATCAAATCAATATTTGCAATGCACAATAAAATCAGTCTGCATATATTACAAAAGAGTAGTGTAATTATAATTTGGTTTTGTGAAAAGATAGCTAATTTTAGCTACAGCTCTCATCTCCACATCAATATAGTACTTAGCTAGCCTGTAATTCAAGTAAGAACAAAGTAATTTCAGATGAACTTTTTCCAGTTTAAGGGATAAATTAAAATAGAAATGGCAAACATGAATAACTTCCAGTGGTTTCTGATTATTACAAACAACACTATGTATTAGATATTATAACCAACTACAGAGGCAGCAAGGTAAATCTCGAAAGAAAGTGAGGAGAGTCCCAGTGTGTTCCTTTGTGGTCCTCTCTTCAGGAGTAAAGTTTTAGAAATTGATCAAAACTCACAGTAACAACAATCATAATGGGTTTAGTAAATTTGCAGTAATATGTGTGTGTGTGTGTGTGTGTGTGTGTGTGTGTGTGTGTGTGTTTGTGTCTGGTATTTTATTTCAATGATGTACAGTTTACATTTGATGTTTATTGTATGTCTCTCATAGATCATCAAACAAATCTGCTCGTGAAAACACTCAGGGTTGAGAGTTTTCACTCTGCACCGGAAGAATCTCTAATCTTCACTACGAACAATAAATGTGGAAAAATCACCAACTGCATTTCAAAAATTCGGTCCTTAAGGAAGTCATGTCATTGCTGATCATACCTAGTCAGTCAAAATGAGTCCAGAAAAATTCAGCCAAAGAAATTAAATGTATATAAATATTTGGGCAGTAATAGAGTTTGAACTCAGAACTTTACATCTTTTTGTTGTTGTTATTGTGGTTTACTATTTAAGAGTTTTTGGCTATTTCAGAGTTTTTGTTTTATTTAGACTTATGGTTAGCTAGGGTTTATTGTTAGGATGGACAACTGTTCTACCTGCAGCCATCTACATAGTTGAGAGGCTGTAGGAGCAAATCACACAGCACACTCACAGAGGTTCAGTCTTTTAAACTTACTGAAGCTGGCCTGGAACCATGATTGTCTAGATTTTTTTTACCTCCTGCACATATGGTTTGAAGATATAAATGGCTTTGCTCTAGGTCAACATTTCTTCAAAAACTCCATTAAATTGTAACCATGTTGCTACTTTTTACAAAGGAAAATAAACAGACATCATAAAGATGATGCATCCAAATATAAAGAACTCAATCTATGGTTGCTGAAATTCAAATACCTATAAATCAAAAGGTAGAGTTCCTCACACAGCAAGTACAAGCTGATGAAACAGGAAGATTATACCTCCATGGAAAAAGAAGAGTACTGATGTCCCAGAGATTTTGGTTCACAGCAGTTTCATAAGGGAATGGTAATCACAGAGGTATTCACTCTCTGGTGGTGAGCAGGATACATTTTTGTTCAGAGGCCCAAAAGATCTGTTTGGAAGAGAGGTCTAAATCTATGACACTTTACTGTCAAAAATTCTACGTTTCCACTGTGCCCATTGTCACAGATGAATTGGAAAGTGTTTACTTTCAACAAGTGAGCAATATTTGTACCTCACAACATCACTTGCAGGGTCATCTCCATTCTGTGTATGGACAACTGCATTTTTATAGCTATAGTAACATAGTTGCTGTGTACCCAGATCCCCTGTTCTCCTGGTGGTTTACTTCTGTATATGCATGGCAAGATTTGTACTTTTTTTTCTTTTTAGGTATATGGAACAATAGTCTCATGGAACTTTTTTTTTTCTTTTGTCGATCGTAGGACTTGAACTCTGGGCCCGGGCGCTTTCCCTACACTGTTCAGCTCAAGGTGAGCACTCTACTGCTTGAGCCATATCACCACTTCCGGGTTTCTAGTGGTTTATTGGAGGTAAGAGCCTCACCGAGTTTCCTGTCTGGGCTGGCTTTGAACCATGATCCTCAGACCTCAGCCTCCTGAGTAGCTGGGATTACTGGCCTGAGCCACCAGCACCTGGTTGGCACAAATTTCTTGATGTGGTTGTTTGCACATTGTTTTTGTTTTTGCCCAAATGTTTCAATGGAGAATGTAAAAATAAATCCTCCTTTAATATCAAACCTTAACCAATTTTTTCAACCAATAAGTTTATTTGTGGACATGTATTTTTAAAAAGTTTGAGTTAAATAATTCCTAGTTATCAAAAGTATCTCTTCATTTTGTAGTTGAAAATAACTAATTCTCTGAATATTTAGACTTCGTTTATTAGTTAAAGTATGTTTGCTTTAAATTTCATCTATTTTTTTAATTTAGCAATCAACAAGGTAGTGACTTAAACAAATAGTATAAGAAAAGATGGCCTAGGACTGTGTGACTGAGTATAAACTGAAATCAAATCAGTTTTCCAAGTGGTCAACACTAAAGAAATGACAAATAACATGTGGGTGAATAAATACATGCACACAAACATATACATGCATGCACTATAAAATTATGTCATTCATAGGAAAACATAGAACTAAGATCATTAGATTTTCAGTGATTTCCTGAAGCTCAAAAGCCAAGTTTCATGTATTTTTACTATTTATGAAATCTCTACCTAATCTAATAATGATAATGTTTATGATAATGCCATATAAGCATAAAAGATGTTTGTTTGTCGAGGGTGAATAACAATGAAGTATATTTTAGGCATGTGCATATACACATATTTATATGAACTCATATTTATTTGTAAATATATATACCTAAATATATAATTTATGTGTGTATAAATATGTATAGGAATAAATATTTATATATTCACATATATATGTATATAATATATTCATATTTTTCTGAAGTCAGAAAAATAAAATCCACCTAAACTCTGTTGGAGAAAGTAAATTGAAGAAGACAAGGGATATAATAGAAAAGGTAAGTTATTTCAAACCAGCTTGTGCACACTTATAAAATTATAACAATAGAACCCTTCATTAATACATGCTAATTCAAAATTGAATTTAAATATAAAAATAAACTACAAAAATCTAAAATCACTGAGAACAGATAATTGTAGGGTTATATGTTCAGTAAATTACAAGAAAAACGAAGACATTCTGCCTCTCTACATGATAGCAGTTATACTCAGAAGGGATGGATAGAAAAGCAATATTTAAAAAATTCAGAATTTAAATGCCATGAACTTGTGTAAAATAGGACTAACACCTGAGCTACTTGCTCTAGGAGTTCATAATTATGGTAATATACTAAGAACTGTAGAGCTGCAACTTTCTGCAAGCGTACATGTGTTTGTGAGCCAGTACCAAGGGCTGAACTCAGAGCCTCACATTCTTACTTATCGTTTTTTCTGCTATATTTAGAGTGGTTATTTTTATTGTTATTGTAAATATGTAATGTACAGAGGGAGGACAATCACATAGGTCAGTAATGAGTATATTTATTTTTGAACAGTGTCACTTCTTTCCTCATTTTCTCAGTTTTTTTTCTTAATTTACAACTCTACCATTTGCGCAGTTTACTTTGGTGTTTGATTGGAATAAGGGTCTCTAGGATTTGTCTTCTCTATGCTGGCTTTCAATTGGGATCTTCAGATCTCAAACTCCAGTACATCTAGAACTGGTCATAAATGACCCCTGCCCAGGAACTGTACATTTTTATGTATCTCCCTTGATTAAAATTATCATCTAAGTACAGCAGACACAGAAAATAACTTTAAGTACACTGATTTGCAAAATAATTTACCTGCAGTGCTGAAAAAAATGTCTCAGTGGTAGAGTGCTTGCTTCGCATGCATGAGGCCCTGGGTTCAATTCCTCAGCACCACATAAGCAGAAAAAGCCAGAAGTGACACTGTGGCTCAAGTGGTAGAGCATTAGCCTTGAGCTGAAGGATTGAGGGACAACATCCTGGACCAGAGTTCAGGCCCCACTTGACAAAAACAAACAAATAAACCAAAAAGCCTGCTAAACCTATTCAGGTTGCTGAAAAACTATACTATTACAGAAAGGAGAAAACACAAATTTGTAGTGAGCCCTCAGGAATTTGGCTGAGTTTCCCAGCAATAGTATATAATACCTGGTTGAACTTGGCCAAGTTCAAAATCTATTTTGTCTTCCCAGTTGCACAAATAATTAGGGAATAATTTGAATTATACCAATTGTTTGATTGTTATGAAGAATCAATAATTAGAGATACAAAAATTTCCTTGATCTATGACTTAATATTGTAATTCAGATTATGTAGTTAATTAATACCTGAATTGTCTGCTCTTGAGCTTTTTTTCCCCTTTAAAATGCAACCACCATTTCTCTAATACAAACTCCTGTCAGCTTCCTCAAGGGCTTTGTGAAATTTAGTTATATTCTCAAAATCATAAATCATCTCTGTCAAGATTAGCATGTCTAGGCAAAAAATCTATTAAAAGAGATTAAATTTTAATTTTTAGGAGAATAAATGCTATCCAAGAGGAAGAATGCCCTTGTTAAATGAAAATCCATCTACACATAGGCACTTATAACTGCATTTAGGACAAGATTTTACTTTTGAATGCAAAAAGATAAAGTGCCAAACAACAGAGATATGTTCAGTATTTTACAGAGATATGTTCAGTATTTTCTTTGTATAGTGTCAATGTTTATGTTTATATGTAACTCTTACTATTTAATGAAAATAAAGTTTTAATTGCTTGACATCAGGAAATGTTATGCTTTGCTCTAACTTAGGTTAAAAGTATCTTAAATGAAGGCAAATGATTATCAATTGGTTGTCTGTTTCTGAAGTTTTATAGCCTTATTATTCAGAGTATCAAACTCATTGTGACACAATTGAATGCATAAAGCAATCAGAAACATATATCTGTTTAATTAAAATATATTTTATTTTATATTAAATTTCAGTCTATTAATTTAACCTATTTTCTTCTGTGTAATCAGATGCTTACCAACATGCATATAACAACATAAACAAGCTAGTGTTTGGGGATAATGTAGTTAAAACTTAAAATGGCCAGCAGATGGCGATGCATCCCCTTACATGAGCTTACTAGACTTATTAGAGTTTATCTCTTGAACAATACAAAATTAATTTTGATAGGCTGAATCATATTTGTTATTGAATATGTCAGCAGATAAATGTTTTCGTCATTATTTTATTCTTTAAATGTCTCAATGCCCAATAAATATTTCAAAATATATTTTTATTAAATGCTTCAAAATATTTTCAAAAGTCAGGAAGCACTCATTTTATAATTTCTTTAGGAAAATGTACCTTTCAAAATATTAGTTATACATATAAAGGTCAGTTGAGGAGATTCGATTTAAATAGGAACAGTTCAGATAGTTTTAAAAGGTGCTTAATTCCCAAGAGCTCACACTACAGTGGAAAAAAGAAAAGAACATATTTATAATATAATTTGATAAGACATTGGAGCAGAGAGCTTTGAGCAGAGAACAAAAGTGTAGATGGATTGCAAAAAAACTGATAGAAAAATATCTTCATAGAAAATGTATTGGTTTAGTTGCATTAGAAATAAAGTCAATATTTTCCCAATTGTGAGATGGAGAAATATTACTTAAGGGAGATCAGTGTAAGGAAAAATAAGTAAGGAATGTAAAAAATATTCTTGGATTTTAGGAAACTGATTATCTGCATGACCACAGTGTAAGAGTAACATCAGAGTGAAGAGAGAAAAAATTGAAGCACATAGGTTTTGATTCATAAAGCCATGAGAATACAGAATTTTCTGAAGTTATTATAAGGTAAAATGAGAACTAGTGAATATTATAAAGCAATGAGAAATTAATTAGGACCAGGTGGAAATGGCTTGTGTTTATATTCCTAGCTACTCAAGAGGCTGAGAATCACAGGTCAAAACAGTGAGTAGTTGAATCCATGCACCTCTTATCTCCATGAAACCAGAAAAAGGATGTTAAGGGAAGTGTGGCTTAAATGATCCACCAAGTGAAGTAAGAGTGTGAGGTCCTGAGTTCAAGCCACAGTATTAACATTCAAAATATGGTTTACTAAACAGCTGTGCAATCAGAGGTCATTTCGGGAGCCTGGAAAACATCAATGAAAGCCTCAATCAAACTATAGGAGGGGTGCTGAAATGAAAGGAAGAGACAGAAACATATGTGCATGAATCCTTACCTCAGTGTGTTGTACTTTGAAGTATGAATGGAGATCAGACCTCCATATGTTCATATTTTTTTCAAATTAGTTCTAAAAAACTATGTGTCTTATTACACAGGAGCAACAAGAGCATTTCCTTTGTGGAGTAGACAGAATCCTTGCTGACTATATGAACAACAACCACATGATTTAAATGAGAGAGAAGAATAAAGTATTTCCTTTTTTCAATTCAAGGTTTTCTGTTTTATTTTTTAATAAGTTTTTTATTGTAGAAATACTGTACAGAGGGGTTACAGTTGCATGAGCAAAGTCATGAGTACATTTCTTATCAAGCATTGTTGCCCCCTCTTTTGTTTTTCCCCTACCATCCCTTCCCTCTCACCTCCACAACTACACTTCCCCCACACACCTAAATTGTAAAGTTCGTTTTTCAACCTAGTGTCTTGTACATCTCATTGTTACAATGGTTCAACCTGTATACCTATTTAAACATTTTGTTTTTTCCATTCCCCTCCCCAAATTATACCAACATCAAATACAGTGAAAACAGGATATACCGTGAGGGAGGGACATACAAAGCAACAAAAAAAAAATCACATGGTACCTTATAAATACATTAGAAACAATAGCAAGCAAGCAAGAAACAAACAAAAACACTTGTGACCCTGTCTTGGGGTTCATTTCGCTTAACTTCATCTCATATGTACATAGCTATTGACCTTTTCTACTTCTGAGACCTTTATATTTGATAGACTCAAAGCACCTGTTACCCATGTACAGGTAAGACACTGAGACCTAAATAGGAGGTGAATAATTTTAAGTTGGATAAAGGGAGTAAATATACTTATTTGAGATTTGATGTAGTTACCTTCTGAAGGAGTGTTACATTTCCATAGGTACCTGAAGTCATGTGTACCAGACTGAAACTTAAAGATATGTAAGGTACAGAAAAGACTTGACACTCAAATTAAAAAGAAAAAAAGTAACTTTTTAGAATGAAATAAAAAGAGCCATAAAGAAAAAGAGCCATAAAGGAAGAAAATGTGTACATATACAGACATTCTTACACAGAATAATACAATATTACCAATAGCTAATATGTAGTAAGGGCTTATCTGGTATCAAATATTTGGTTAGATGCTTTGAATTCATTAGTTTTCTTTACTTTCCCAAACAATTTTAGAAAGCAGAACTAGAATGGGTGCCGGTGGCACATGCCTGTAATCCTAGCTACTCAGGAGGCTGAGATCTGAGGATGGCAGTTCAAAGCCAGCCTGGGCAGTTAAGTCCATGAGACTCTTATCTCCAATTAACCACCAGAAATCCGGAAGTGGCACTATGGATCAAGTGGTAGAGCACTCTCCTTGAGCAGAAAAGCTGAAGGACAGTGCCCAGGACCAGAGTTTAAGACCCATGACCCGGAAAAAAAAGCATAACTGGGATGATTCCAATTTTATTTTATTTTTTAGTAAAATACACATAAAGAAGTGACCAACTTAGTCATCCTTTAGTAATTGCCCAACCTTAGGAAGATGGGACAATGTCCAATCCTAAACTTGAATCATATGAATCTATTATTGGTTCTTTTCTTTCCCAGATTTTACTGTCTTGTAACATGGATGTCAAGATCTCCTTGAACTTGAGATTCTCCTGTCTCAGCCTCAGGAGAACGGGGTTATAGAAAAGTATCAGTGCTCACATTTTTAATGTACATAGTTCAACACAGTAAACACTGGGAAAGGCAATCATAGTTCAACCACAATATTCTGTGTTTGGTCGTTGAAGTTATTCCAGGATGAGAGTCTCTTTATTCTGGGTTTAAATTAAAGCAAGAACTAATTAGTGTGGGGAGGAGTTGTCACTACATGTTGGGCAGGACCCCAGGACAATTTAGATATAGGAAGAAGCTTTGGAAAGCATAACAGGACCCTGATCTTGACACTGGGCATCTTTCCACAACAAAATTAAGTTTTTAAAAATGAAAACTTTCAGCCAAAAAAGAGAAAATGTTGATGTATCTGGGCACTCCTCTATGTCACTCATTCAGGAAAAAAATATGTGAAGTAAATAACAGATGATGAGTGCTTCTCATGGAACATGTAAAACAGTCTTCTTGAAACGCTAAGCTCTGCTTCTCAAGCTTTATGTAGCAAAGTTGTCACTAAAGGCAAAAAATACGCCAAATTTGGGATTGGGAAAAATGTCCTAGTGATGTCATTATCTTCTTGTATTTGGAAACCAAATAGTAATTGAACACATACATGAAACTTAAGGTCAGTATGTATATACTTAGTGACCAGGGAACAGCAAAGAAAATAAGGTGTACTTTATTTAAATGAATATGCCTAAAATACTCATTTTTTTAAATTATTAACAATTTTTATTAAGAGTAAAGATGGCGACCAGTGATTATGGGTTAATCTTGCCTATGCACTTCAATACTGTGGCATCTAAGTATGTACTAATTAAATTTAAATTCACCTCTATTAACTACATTTAAATAAATTAAATCCACATTAGTTCAGACACAACAGTCACATCTCAAGGGTCCAAGGAAGGTAACAATTGCTGTACTTCCTACTTCAGTAAGAGAATCTCTTCCTTAACCTAGGCTGGCCTTACATTCTTCTCACCTCGATTAAACTTAAGACAGTTTTCTCCTCCTCTTTCTTTCCTTTAGGCTCTTACTCTGCTTTATTAGAACATTTAAAAAAAATTGTAATTGTAATTTTTTCCTCTTCCCCTTTGAGATATATGTAAATGTATTCCAGAACTTCTAGCCAGTTTTATAACCCAACAATGACTTCTTCAGAAAGCTTGGAGCCATCTTTTTGAAATGTAAATATTAAGAAAAATAGTCTTCTGTTCATACCTTTATAATTCTCTGGTAGGAGGTAGAAGCCTAACTTCATTGTGTACCTCCTTCCTATTACTGTAAAAATATAGGAAAGTTCCACTTTATAATTACGATGTACAATTATACATGTAATTATAAGTATAATGGTATTAATATAATCATGTGTCATATAATATATATATAATATACAATTATATATTTTTATATATGGGAAAAACAGGTTACTTAATATTTGACTGAAAATTTTAATTATTGCATAATAATTTTACACATTTATAAGGTACAGTGTGATATTTCACAAAATAATTTGAAGCTGGAAATGTTATTTACACTGCTTTGGTCAAAATTTATATGCATGTCTTGAACTGTCTGTGCTCTTCTTAAAACTTGATATTCAGACACTGACATTGACTTCCATTTTTTAAGCTCTGATATGTTGTTCATTTAATATCATTTCTAGAATTTGAAAGAGAATATAAAATATTTCTACATTCAGTCACTGATGTGTGAAAATATTTTGGAAAAAAAATTGTCTGTATGTAGTAGGTACAGACTTTTATTTATCATCATCCTCTGATTCATACAGTAGAGCAACTACCAAGATAGTTGTTGTCTTTGATATTATAGATGAAATAAGCAATCTAGAAATTTATACTTTATTGCATTAGATAAAGAGATTATTAGATTACAGATATATGGCAATATCCATAAATATCTATAAATCTATCTATAGTTAGATATATGAAAATTATCTACTCATCTGTAGAAGAGACTTGAGCATCCATGTGTTTTGGCTTTGGTGGAATCCAGAACCCATTGCTTGAAGGTGTCAAGGCAACACTATGTTTCATGACCAAGGTGAGATAATATTCATTAAAAAGAAGAAAGTTTAAACAAAGTTTAACTAAGGATGGAAGGGTAGTGATGTGACTATAATTGTATGAGAGAGAATATTTCTCACATTTACTTTAAAGTAGACAATGCATCTTTCTCATGGTAAGTCATATTCCAGCAATTTTCCTATGATTTGTGTTGTCTACTAAAGCAATGTAGAAATTTGGACTGAACATCTAAATCACTGACCAGAGAAGTAAATGTTCCCTTACATTTTGTTTGGTGTCCTACAAATGAAACATACGCAAGCATAGACAAACATGTCAATATGACCAGGGAACTGTGTTTCCTTAGGCCAATCTAAAGTACATTTAAAGATTCTTGGTGTGAATCACACTCTAATTAAATGGTATTATGAGATAAACATCATGTAGATGTAAACAACTCTGGCATCTTTGCTGTTATATGAAAGGCATTTATCTCTGAAAGACAAGGATATGTTTATTGTGAGAAACAAATATAATGAAATGAATTGAGTATAATAAAATTACAATATGTCCAAATACTGTAATTCTTCAGGCATATATAATAATACAGATTTACTCTGATAAAAGGTTTCAAGCCATACTCTTTATTGTGATTGGATTTGAAGTGACTTTCTTTTTTTCTTATTTTTTTTTAATGTTTTTTATTGGGAGAATACTATACAGAGGAGGGGTTACAGGTACACGAGCAAGGTAATGATTACATTTCTTATCAAGCTTTGTTGTCCCCTTCTTTTTTTTCCCCTACCATCCCTTTCTTCCCATCTCCAAAACTACATTCCCCCTCCCATCCCCCGCCCCCTGCCTAAATTGTAAAGTTCGTTTTTTGACTTAGCATCGTGTATATCTCATTGTTGCAATGGGTCAACCTGTATCCTTGTTTAAACAATTTGTTTTTTCCTTTCCCTTCCCCAAATTATACCACCATCTAATACAGTGAAAACAGGGGTTATACTGTGGGAGAGGAACATACAAAGCAACAAAAAAAACTCAGGTGGTACCTTATAAATATGTTAGGAGCAATAGCAAGACAGAAAAAAATCACTGTGTCTTTATCTTGGGCCATTAGTTAGGAAATGGAAAGACTTGGAAAAAATTAAATTCAGTGAAGTAAGCCAGGCACAAAGAAACACAGGTCCCATGGTTTCTCTCATTTGCAATAACTAGTATATGTTTGAGACAAGCAGAAAAGGTCAGATAAGATGATGTTAAGCACAATAAACCCCAAGATAAGGACACAAGTGTTTATTTTTGTTGTTTTGTTTTGTTTTTGTAGGCCTTGAACACTGGCCCTGGTCATTATTCCTGAGCTCTTCAGCCCAGGGTGTGTGCTCTACCACTTGAACCACAGTATCACTTGGGGTTTTCTGGTGGTTAATTGAAGATAAGAGTCTCATGGACTTTCCTGCCCGGGCTGCCTTTGAACTGTGATCCTCAGACTCTTGCATAGCTAGGATTACAGGAGTGAGCCACTGGTGACCTGCTGAAGTGACTTTTTAACAACATAATTTTCAAATCCTTCAAGAATATAACAGTATTATTAATTCAGATAATGGTTTAAGAAAAGTATAAATGAATCCAAAATATTAGGCAAAATATATCTTGATGAAATCAACAAAGTAATTCAGAGCTACATCAAGAAGAAACTCTAGTAATTTTAATGTTCAATATGGACTTAAATGATTAAAATGAAATTGACTTAGGCACTAAGATTGAGTACAAAACCAAGCAACCAAGCTATCTTTAAAAAACCTATCTAGAAAACCTTCAGTTTTAGGAAGTAAAAACAATTTAAATGTGTGTAATACATTTTGTTTGCAAACATAATTTTCTAGAATTCCACCAGAAGATATGTAAAAAGTATGCTAAGACTATAGCATTGATAATCTCTGTTTAGTGCACTAAGGTTTCAATTGAAAGGTAGTCCTAATTTGAATCAACATCTAAATACCTCATTTAATTACTCTGCGCCAGCGTAATTGATTTTCTAATTAGAAACTGAAAACTGCCTAAAATGGGGGAAAAACATAAAGTAATTTTAGTCCACCAAATTAGGAGTTTGGCAAAGACTTCATTTAAATTTGTAGGATATATCAAGTTATATATATATACTATTACAACTATTATTTCAGCATCACATTACAAGGTCATCTGAACACAAGTATAGTGAGATTTAGTCAAAGATGCTCATGGTGCTGACACAAATCCTGCAATAGAGAAGTATCCTGGTAGAAGCACACATAATATTTAGATGGTGATTTGTTTAAAAACATAAACTAGCCGGGCACTGATGGCTCACACCTGTAATCCTAGCTACTCAAGAGGCTGAGATCTGAGGACTGAGGTTCAAAGCTAGCCCAGGTAGGAAAGTCTGTGTGACTCTTATCTCCAATAAACCACTCAGAAAAGGGGGAAGTGATGTTATAGCTCAAGTGGTAGCTGAAGAGCTGAATGACAGCTCCCAGGCTCAGAGTTCAAGTCCCATGACCAACAAAAAATAAGAATAAAAATAAAAGCATAAACCACCATTACTAGAGAAACAGTTCATAATGAATTATATGGTGTATCTTTTCAGCAGAGTGAATTTTCAGCACAGACATATGTAATATGACCATAAAGAGACATGGAGGTAGTTGCATCTATTTTTTCTGCAATTAATCAAATTAGAATATACTCTCTTGTAATTCTTGGTTGTCTGCAGGTATCAACTACGTATCTGCTCAAATAAAAATTAATTCTTGCCAACCTCAACCCATGCTCAAATACTTTATATTAGCAGAGGATCATTTTGCTAGATTCCTTTGCTTCCCACAAATTCTCATGACATGGGCAAAGCCTCGTCTGTGCCACATTTTAAGGATACAACTTTCTCCTGTTAAAACTTGGAAACATGTTCAGGCATTGGTGGCTCATTCTTGTAATCTTAGCTATTCAGAACACTGAGATCTGTGAACTGTGGTTCAAAGACATCCTGGGTAGGTTAATCCTTGAAAATTATCTCCAATTAACTGCTAAGAATCAGAAAGTGGATTTGGGACTTAAATTGTTAAATGCGCGAACCTGGAGAGAAAAAAAATTTCCAGGGACTGTAACTAGAACCTAAATTCAAGTCCTGTTACTGGCAAAATAAATACATAAATAAATAAATAAATAAATACTACTACTACTAAAACAAACAAAAAATCCTGGAATCATGAAGCATGAATTTCATGAATCTACAAAGTGAAGGCCAGTGTGAAAATATTCTTAGTTGCTAACATCAGGCTTCTTCTACACTATAATAAAAGAACATTATTTTTTAAAAGAAAAATGGTTAAATTTGTTGTTGTTAAAGTATTCCATCATGTTTAGAAAGTATACATTTATCCCCATCCTCTTACATGCATGCTTGTAGAGTAATTGGCAAAGGTGCATTGATCCACATTTTATTTCCTTTGAATGAATGGCTTCAAGAAAATGTCATCTTTGACTCCTTAATATGTCAACGGCAAAAACAAAAAGCAAAAATCAAGCAAACAAACAAACATAAGGATAGGAGTTGAAATTCCTTACTGACTGGGCAGTGCTATATAGTACATATTCTCAACAGACTGATTAAATTTTGATCTACATTTAACCACTGTTAATTTGTTCATTAAAAATATATCTAAACACCATAAATTTTGTTCTGCAAAAACATTTTCAATGTTTTCAATAAAAATATACCTAGATTACCAAAAGATACAATTTAGTTGCAAAATTTTGTAATTTTTAGAAAGTGGCAAGGAGATAGTCATTACACACTGCACATTAAAAGCACCTTTATATAATTATATTTATATTTATATTATTAATCATATTCTAAAACTATAGTTATGTACTGATATTAGTTTGTTTCATTTTTGTGAATGCATTATAAGCATATAGTATTATACCATAGTTGTGAATACTGTGTACTGTTTTATTATTTGGCTAGATCATGGTTCTTGTGACTAATCTATTGGAAAATCAAACTAGATTCAAAGTTTGTTATCATTACTATTATTATTTGCAAGTAATCTTTTATAGGATGGCTAAAAACTCATCTATGATTTATGCATTTAATTCAATATTTTTTTTTTTTTTTTTTTTATTTTTTTTTTTTAATTCAATATTTTCTAAAATATAATTTGAATATACATATAAAGCACACTTTTCAGTTCCATAATTATGTTCATTCAGCTTCATTCCTTGCTCTGGTTCATCTTCTGCCCTTGCTATATTTAAAACATCTGGCTGAAACATCTGGACTGACATTGAGTCAGCTGCACAATCAGTTATACACTCAGCCTTTTTCTAAAGATTCACTATAAATGGGACCCAGCCCTTCCTGAATAACAATCCTGCAAAAACTTTTTTATAAATGATCATTCTTATGCTTAAGTATTTTTACAAAGTAGTTGCTAATCAGCAAAGCACTTTGTTGGTAAATATTGCCTATTTCAACATTCTCATCAATTCCTCCTGTACCCATCTTTTCATGCAAAAATTCCTCTTACCATTGGTGCTGCAGATGTCAGTATGTTTTCTCCTTACTTCTTTCTAACTGTTCTCTTTTCTTTTCCTTGGATGTTCCCTTCCTGTGGCAGTGGTCTCCCAATCCTTATTGCTCTGTTTTACTTTAGCTGGTGATATACTGCAATTATCACCCATACCCCTGGCAGAGTTCTTGCTCCTTTCTACAGCAATATAGATGGTATTTTCAATTATCTTTGCATTCAGGTCATTAACATTTGCCTTTCCAGTGTGCAGTCATTTGTGAAGAACTCAGAATGTAGAGTCTGATTTTCTGGTTCCAAAACCTATCTGCAACACAAGCATTGAATGTCTCTGTGGGTTATTTACCATCCCCTTGCCTCAATTCCCTTCTCTGTAGTATTGACAGATATTATATAGTACAGTTCTGAGGACTGCTTGAATTTTTATGTGTATAATTATATGTATGCATTTATTAGATTACCGTCTTTATGAAGTAGGCTTAGTGAAAGTGTTTAATTCCATTGTTAAGTTCAATTTTTTTTTATTTTTTAGTCCAGCTCAAAATAGATGTCATTCTTTGTTGCTAGTGGCAGTATTTTCAGGATCCTTAATCTCAGTTCCAATAATCTCATTCTTAATTTCTACAAACTTCTTTTCTTACTTTTTGCCTCAAGTGCCAAGTCCAGGATTTGTTGTCTACATGGATTTGCACATATTTGCTTCTACCTTATTCTTCGGCCATTCATTACATTCTCTGTCCTGCCTTCTCTGTCTACTTACTTGAAGTCCCTGGAGCATGCATTACAATCACACCAGTATGCATTGCCTCTTTTTCTATTGCTCTCCTACCTCCACAATCCGTGGTGCAATTCAAGCCATTATAAATACAATCTTCATTTTTTTTACTTGTACATAGCTGAATATGAATTGGAAAAGCAAACAACCAAACATGATAGGCTTCATTTCAACTTCATGATCATTAACCTCATAGTGTTTTCTCTTTGTTGGTTACCACACTTTACCTATTTCGTTAGAAAACTCTCATTTTCTATCTTGTTTCAAACTTTCTCATCTTAAATACTTGCATCTCCATTCTGTTCTTACTGATTATTTCTAATATTTCTAATTTTGCATGACGTATTAGTAAAATGTGGAAAATCTTCACAGGATTATGATATTTCTACACAGGAACACTTACTTGCATCTCTCCTTAGACCAATTTTAATTCCTTCCTAACACCAGATAAAACTTTGTGTCTTTGGCTACCTGATGTAGGTGTTTATTATTTCATTCCAGCTCTCCTATTCCTGGATCTTCTTTCAGTTATCTTCCTTCTTCTCTTGTTTCACAGGTTGCCCTCTCATTGAGTAGCCAAACATGTTCTTTTGTATCTTATTAACCTTCAGTAACAAATATTGTTCGAATGTGTAACTCAATGGCAGAGCCCTTTCCTAGCAAGGCCAAAGCCCTCCATTTGATCCCCAGTATGACAAAACTATTCTTGGATTAACATTTTTGATTAATGAACTTTCTGTGCTCCTCTGTCAAGAATGAAAAATCATTATTAATAGCAGCGATAATTCTGTCTTTATTCAGGGGTGAGCCAACAATGATCATAGACTCTGAACCTCTCATTCTCAAGATTTAGATAATAGCTTCCCAAAATACACTCCTGCAGAGCAAGTTGTCCAAGTTAACTTGTAATTTCTTAGAATCTTAAGAATCACTAAAAAGGTTTTCAGAAGCAGACATCACTGTTCCTTTGTCATTTGGTGCTCAAAACCCATCTGGTCCTCAAGCTTAGTCACTAGTTGAAAGATCAAAGTTTCTCACACAGCTTCACAACACAGCCAGAGTCTGGTGTATTACAAATTTCTCCTCAATATAGTAGCTCCATTTTCTTTACTCAATATATACAATTCACAGCCTTGGCATCTGTTATAGTAGCATAGTTCCCATCAAAATGGTTGACTTCCCATCTGCCACATGTGACCAAGCACATTCTTCCTCCTGTTGAAGATGCCTCCCCTCCCCATTTCTTCAGAGTGCAACATGAAAATGAAGCCATTGGTTTATCATTTTATGGCAATTCTTCACCAACCCCAATTGGTATTATTTTCACATTTCTACTTTATTAAATTTTGTTATTACTATGATGAAATACAAAGGGGTTACAGTCTTTTTGGTCATGTCACCCTTCCATTGCTCTTGCTTGATCCCTCTTTTTCCTCTCCCATCCCTACTCACAAATTTTCATTTTACTTTCAACATAGTAAATACCACTACTGCATTTGTTCCCTCTTTGTCTCTGCCTTGTGTCCCCCTTACTCTCCCAAAGACATATGAAGTGAGAAACAAGACAAAATAAAACAAAAAACAATAATAACAATCTCTTTTTTCCATTTTCTGGAGTTTATTATAATAAATATTTTATATGATTTTATAAGGCATATAGACATTGAGAGTTTGTATTCATCCACTAAGAATATCCTCCTTTGATCTCACTGTGTGTTATTTTCACATTTTTTAACTTTTATACCATATGCTCAATATTTGACTATCTGTCTTGAATAGTAAAGGCCTCCTCACAAATCCTAGGCAGCATCTATTCTAGCTGCAAGGCCTGGTTGGTCACCACAAAAAAAAAATGTACCTTTAATGAAGGCTCTCTGACTCCGAGGTGAGATGGGAGACTTCAGAGGTAGAGCTGTGATGGGAGAGGAAAGACTCACACTTGTTCCAGCCATGTGAAAGGTAGCCATGCCCTCCCCAGCTGCCTGGCACCTTGATGAATCTCAGAAATGTTGCTCTGGGCATCCAGGATGAGATTTACTTCTGCTCTTTCCTGGTCCAGCTTAGAAAACTTTCCTGACAGAGGACTTCTAGGAGTACAGTCAGCAGAATCCTGTTTGACCTGATGCTCATTCATGCTGGAGGACATGGTGAGTGGGGCAGGGACAGCGCTGTGGGCATTAGTGACCATGAAGATGTAAGATTTGTCATGAGCACCACTGACCCATGAGGTGAGGTGGTTAAGTCTCCCATGAGTGGGGCTAATGAGGGCCAGCACATCATGGGGATACTGTGTTATCCCCCACTCTGGTTTCAGCTAGGGTTGGCACTGACGTGGGTGAAACTGGGTGTCACCCATCACAGGGAGAAGGCTGCGTCCAGTTGTGATGGCAGCCACAGAGTATAATCTGCCATTATTCCTGAGAAGAGCTTTCTGTGAAACGCAGTCTCTTTGAGGAATTTCTGCCTCACCTGGCTTCTGGGACAGGCATGTGTGAGCTACAGCTGAGCTCCTTGTATCAGCCACTGCTATGGCCTCATGATTCTCATCCCAAATAAACATTCCAGGGACACCTTGGGCTGGAATATCTAGATTGTCTAGTGAGACATTATCAATATTCAGATACAGGGCATATCTGTGTGCCCGGAACTTGTGATCACCTGAATGTAGGTCTCAGGGCCTGTGTGGCTGGACTTGGACTTTCCTGGGCCAGTCAGGCTCTGGAGGGCATGACTCCTGTTTTCTTAGAATTCTTCAGTACACCAGTGTGGCTTAAGAGTCCACAGGAGTGTTGGGCCACGGCAAAACATTGTCTACTGTCCTAGATAAAGCTCCGCACTGACTTGGTACTTCTCACGAGGACATGGATCCTAGCAGAAAGAAGATAAAGGCAGCATCTAAGGTACCCACTTAGTTACCCACTTATGGCTGTGACAAAATATCTGATATCAACCAAGCAGGAAAGGTTTCATTTGGATCATGATATTAGGGCTTTCCATGCTAGAAGGTTGTTCCAGAGCAAAGCCTCACACAATGGGAGAGTTGCCTCAGGGCAGTCTGTACAGCCATCCTCTTGTTTATACACAGGCTTTTAATCAATAGAGATGAAGTCCCATAATCTTTATGCCCATCTTCAATCACAGATGTCCAAATCTGCACCTCCTGAGTAGAATTACAGGTGCGAGTGACCATGCCTGTGATAGCTGTAGTTGCTATTCACTGTCAAATAGAAGAGTGGAGACATACCCATGTGTTTCGCAAAGCATGTCTCTTTTTGTGTCTAAGAGGATCTCAAGACAGCATTAGTTCAGAAAAGGATGGAGACCTGTCCTGAATGTGTATAGTACCCTTCTATAGACTATAAGCCTGAGTGAAAGAAAAATGAAAGCAGGAGAAAGCAGGGACATACAGGTCCCTTTCACTCCCCCCCTACCTTTGTGAGTTCCACAATTTGAGCTGTTCCCCCTCTGTTAAATTCTCCCCACCATGATGGACTGAAATAGTCAGGTAAAATAACCTTTCTTTTTCAGTTGTCTGTGTCAGATACTTTGTGACAGCAACACACATCTGACCTGTGGAGTTGATGGTGGGAGATATTTGGAAATGTTTGGGACAGAGGATAGAGAAGGTCCCTGATGCTGTAAGCAGAGGTGAATGGGTAATTACTCCTTGGGCTTTAAAATGCCAGAATTATGTTTTGATTAGACAAGGCTTCTGCCTGTCGTGTATGGTCTTTGGCCTCCATCCCTGAGAGTTGTCTGGACGGTCCTTGGATCTCTAAGGTCAGTGTGTGAAGCTGCACAGAATTTTGGCTTTACAGGAGTGGTTTTGTGCTCTTGTGTCCCAACGCTGGGACTCCATGTCCCAGCTCTTTTCCCTTTTGCTATTTTCTGAATGGAGACTCTGTGGATGCCTGGGTAATGGCTGGATGGGATGGCAGGTCTCTTCACAGTTTTCACCTATCTGGGATGTCGGGTGTATACCAATGGTCCAAGCTTTTTATTATTGAGATGGTGTCTTGTCAACATCTCTTAGGCTCTCCTTGACTCCTTTCAGTCTCTTCCTGCCAAGTGCCTACGTAGGATTATAAGTGTGTGTCATCATGCTTGGCCCCTTTCCCCAATTCCTGACAAAAGAAAGTTCATCTGAAACCCTACTCTCACTGGCAAATAGATAGCTGTGATGACACATAGGAAAAAATCCTGTTCTGGAAAATGCTTCTTATTTTTATCTCTTGCATTCAAGCATCTAAAACAGAGGCTCAGAAACCACAGGCCAGGTTTGTGGTTGCCATAAAGCTCTGGACTACCTTCTACTAGATGTGTGGCTCTGCCACTGCCCCGATTCTCACCTCCCCCAAAGACAGCCGAGATGGCTGTATTCTCAACCAACCCCTTCAACGGAACACTGAAGAAACTCTACAAGAGCTATAACGTATTGATTTTCTCTAAATACTACTCTCTTTAATTTGAGCATGATCCCATGGTCCCTTCTTGAAAGGTTATCTTCAGGCTGAGCTCAATATGTAGACACAAGGTTACTCCTGATATTGCCTTTTACTTTATCTGAGACTTTTTTAAACTAGAATATGTGAAGAATGAAAAGGGAGAAGAAGAAAAGAAGAAGCTAGAGGTTGAAAGATGATTTGAAGAAAAAAAAGGAAAGGTGAGTGGGCATGGTGGTCTGTGTCTGCAGTCCCAGCATTTGGCAAGCTGAGGCAGAAAGATCAGATGAACCTAGGACTTCAGGGGAAGCTTGGACAACACAGGGAAAACCATCTGTGAAACATTTCCTACTAAAACAAGACAATTTACTACAAAAATGTCCAACTGAAAGCAACGGAAAAAAGAAAAAAAGAACGTGTTCATGGGTCCAGAGGTCAACATTCAAATGAAAGGAAAAAGATAAAAAAAATGAAGTATGTGCTGATGGTCTTTCAACATCAAAGCAAGACCTTCCTGTGATGGGTAAAGGAGAAGTGAAGATGGAGAATGACAGAGGGCTGACATGGAGGTGACTAAAGCCTTAAAGATACTTTACAATATCCTTTGCATCAGCACTCACATTTTGTGGTTTCCTATCTGACCAGAGTTAGAGGCATGAGTCCCTCTGGACAGCCCTTCTTCTCCTTTGATGCTATTTTATTTTATTTTTGCCAGTCCTAGGGCTTGAACTCTGGGCCTGGGAGCTGTCGCTGAGCTACTTTTGCTCAAGGCAAGCACTTGACCACTTGAGCCACAGCACCACTTCTGGCTTTTTTATGTAGCTTATTGCACATAAGAGTCTCCTAGAGTTTCCTGCCTGGGCAGGCTTCAAACTTTGATCCTCAGATCTCAGCCTCATGAGTAGCTAGGATGACAGGCATGAGCCACCGATGCCCTGCTCTTCATTCCTTTTACCCTTTGCTCTCCCCACCACAGCTATGGTGTCTACTTACCTGTGTTCTCCACCTTCCCCAACCCACATATCTGACAGATGCTCTCCACCCACTTATTCATGTCCTCCTCTGTCCTGGCCAACAGGTAAAAAGTGTGCTTGTTGTTCTGAATGGCAAACACAAAGCCATCTGGCTACCTCTCATTCTAGAAGGTCACACCAGAATTTACAGTTTCACAGAGGCTCAGGTCAAAACACCTCTGGGGCTTCTTAGAGAGGTCATTCTTGTAGTATACCACAGCACCTTCATCATTGCTTGTCTGGCCACTCCACAGGATAAACCAGCATTTCCTGCAGACCTAGATACCACCGGGCAAACATACAAGGGGAGTATAATAGGTGAAAGATGGTAGGTGTTGGGGCTGCAGCAGGCTGCATTGGAGCCTGTCTCATTTTTAGGATTTCTACACTGTGAGAAATGGAATAAGGATTTAGAATCTGCATTTGTGAAGCAACAATCTCTGGCAAAATTTCTTATCATATGTGGCACTGCATACTTCCAGCTAAGACATGGGATGATGACCCAACACCACAGAAAATGCATCCACCCAGACCTAACATCAGGGCAAGGACCCTGTACTTTCAGGTAGGATCCATCCTTTGAGGCCATGAGATCTCAGTCTTCAAACAGGGAGTCCCTTCCCATGAGGCATGGTGAGTGGAGCCACAATAAATCCTGGTTAAGCAGCAGATAAGGTTTCCCATCTTCAGTAGAGTATGTTTTGAACCTGTGCATAGCTAACATTTGAGGTTTGCCAGTTTGAACTCAGCCCAGATAGGAAAGTTAATGAAACTCTCATTTCCAATTAACTACCAAGCAAAAGCCAAAGGTAAAGGTGAAGCTCAAGAGAGTTAGAGAGCCATCCAGTAGAGCAATCACTATGGGACACAGCACTTGCACACACATCCCTAAAGAGTGATTGGATACAACCTACAGCATCCACTCTATCGAGCCATTAAAACAATAAGGTGATTCAACCTCTTTACACTGGCAGTGGGCTACCACCTGAAGAGGCAGGCATTGGGAAAGACTCCTCTCCCTCCCTGCCTGTGCCCCAGCATGAGGGCAACATCTGGGTGACAACACCTCCCCTCCCTCCAAAACAACACTCCCCCCCCCCCTTGGGGATCCATGCTCTCTTGTTCTGACACCTGCGGTGAGAACCTCACTCTGAGGTGTCTGTGGTGAGTCACCCAATACTTGAGCACATGAAGCAGCCTGTGCCATAACCCCTCTTCCCCAGTCCCCCCAACATTCACATCCAGACCCCTCCCACAACCTCTTGTTCTGGGGAACCCTCCTGCCCCTTCCTGAACTCACACATAGTCCAGACTTTTTCTCCTAGGATGACTTCTTCAGCCAGCCAGAGCACACAATGTGCCCATGGTCCATGGCCAGTGCAGGGAACTGAGCCATAGGCCAAGCTCCTGATGCTGCGGTCCAGCACCAGCCCTGGGACCCACGTCCCCCCTATGCACACATGCACTCCCCAGCCCATGGATTTGCCCTCCCCAGCCCCACTGGGAACCCCCAGCCGGCTTCAATTGATCTGGCTCTCGACCCCCTGGGCTGAGGTTGGGAATGGAGAAGGCCTTAGAACTCCAACAACAGGGGTTTCCCCAGAGCCAGGGAGAAGGCAGGGTAGTTCCAACTAAGATGTGGGAGAGCACTTCTGCACACCATCCTTCCCTGGTGGAAACAATGAAGAAACATCTGTAAGAATCAGGAGAAGAAGGTAGGACCCACACACGTTGCACCCAGCAAAGCTCCCATTGATGGAGAAGGATGGCACACAGACATTTTTTAAAACAAGAAGGAATTTAGGAAAGAAGCTAGAACTCTTTCAGGAAGAATGATCCAACTAATCGATGATAAAAGACATGAATTGGTGACTAGAACCCTTTGTTTTCAGATGAGAGACAGTCTACAAAATCCAAGGACTAGAGAATGAAATCGAGGGAGGCTGAGGATCCAGACATGGGCATGGAGGGGGTTGACTGCGTAGGGTGGGGAGGGGCAAAGCCATGGGCTGGGAGGCACACAGGGCAAGAGCTGGGCCACTGCTTCTGGAGTTTGCCCTGTCGGTCGGGTGTCTGTTCTCGCCATGGATGGTGTGCACATTGTGTGTTCTGGCTGGCTGAAGAAAGCTCCCAGGGAAGACAAGTGTGGACCCTTTGTGAGTATGAAAAGGGGTAGGCCCAAAGCTGCTGGGAGGGACATGGAGGGGGGCTGGTAAGGGTGAGGTAGGGACAGTGAGGGGAAGTTGGGGTAAAGGCACAGGCCAGGTGGCTCTGTAGGTGGGATGGGTGCCCCCTCCCCCTAAGCCTCCTACCTCCATGCAGACATGGCAGAGTGAGTGAGGTTCACACTGCATGTGTTACAGCATGAGAGTGCAGATCCACAAAAGGGGGGCCATCACCCCAATGCTGCCTGCTGCGGCACAGGTAGGGAGGGGCTCTTCCCCTGTGCCTGCCTCTCCATATGGCAGCCCACAGCCGGTGTAATCTGCTTGAATCACATTATTGTTTTTATGGCTAGATAGTGTGCATGCTGTAGAGTTTAACCATTCACTTATTAGTGTTGGGGGGTGTGGTGGGGTACATGTGTGTGCAGGTATTGGGGTTTCAACTCGGGGCCTGGGTGCTAGCCCAGAGCTTTTTTTACACAGGGCTAATAGACCTAGAGAGCTTGATCCACAGCTATGCTTCTGGCTATTTTCAACAGCTCGTTCCAGAGTCTGACAGACTTTTCTGCCCTTGCTGACTTTGAACCGCTATCCTCACATCTCAGCCTCCTGAGTAGCTAAAGACAGGCATGAGTCACTGGGTCTGCAGAATGTTTTAAATTTTTGTTCTGCAATATTTAAGAGTTTTCTTGTTGTAGGATTGCTGTTGAAAAGGAAATATTCTTTGGAATTTCATATGGAAACAGAATCTCATTTGCAAATAAGAAAAGTGTAGCCAGGGGCCGGTGGCTCACACCTGTAATCCTAGCTACTCAGAAGGCTGAGATCTGAGGATCACAGTTCAAACCAGCCTGGGCAGAAAAGTCCATGAGACTTATCTCCAACAAACCACTGTGTCTCAACAAACCACAGTGTCACTGTGGCTCAAGCTGTGGAGTGCTCGCCTTGAGCTGAAGAGCTGAGGGACAGTGCCCAAATGCAGAGTTCAAGCCCCACGACTAACAAAAAAAAGAAAAAGAAAAAGAAAAGAAAAAAGTTTTTTTTTTTTTTTAATATCGTTACCTTACTGCATTGTTGGTGGGAGTGTAAACTTGTTCAACCACTTTGGAAAGTAGTATGGAGGTTCCTCAAAAGACTCCACATAGAGCTCCCCTATGACCCAGCAATCCCACTCTTGGGCATTTACCCAAATGTTTACAAACATGACCACACTATAGCTACCAGCACGACTATGTTTATTGCAGCATTATTTACTATAGCTAAGATATGGAACGAACCCAGATGCCCCTCAGTAGAAGAATGGATCAAGAAAATGTGGTATATATACACAATGGAATTCTATGCCTCCATCAGAAAGAATGACATTTTCGCATTTGCTAGGAAATGGAAAGACTTGAAAAAAATTATATTAAGTAAGCCAGGCTCAAAGAAACATAGGTCCCATTGTTTCCCTTATTTGCAATATCTAGTATATGTCAGAGTCAAGCAGAAAAGGCCAGATAAGGTGATGTTAGGGAAATGAACCCTAAGATATGTATTCAAATGTTTTTTTTTTCTTTCATGCAATAGTTTCTAACACATTTATAAGATTATTTCTTTGTTGCTTTGTATGTCCCTCCCCCACAGTATAACCCCTGCTTTCACTGTATTTGATGTTGGTATAATTTGTGGAGGGGAAGGGGAAAAACAAATCGTTTAAATAGGGATACAGGTGGACCCATTTCAACCATGAGATGTACAAGTTGTTATGTCAAAACAAACTTCACAACTTTGGTGTGGGGGGGGCGGGGAGCATTGGGTGAGAAGGTGGGGAGAGGATGGGGAGGAATGGGAAGGGGAAACAAAGGAGGAGGCTACAATGATTGATAAGAAGTGTACTCATGGGCTGGGAAGGTGACTCAGTGGTAGAGCGCTTGCCTTACATGCCTGAGGCCCTGGGTTCGATTCCTCAACACCTCATAAGCAAAAAGAAAAAAGTCGGAAGGTGCACTGTGGCTCAACTGGTAGAGTGCTAGCCTTGAGCTGAAGAGCTGAGGGACAGCGCCCAGACCCAGAGTTCAGGCCCCTAGTGAATATCATGTTTGCATTACTTGAGCTCTGCTTTTTCTTTGATTCCCTTTCCCTTCCATGGATCAGATAAACTCATATACAAGATAAAGGATACAGAAAACTGAAACAGAAAAAAATAGAAATTGTCTTTGTGTTCTGTTTCCTTTTCCCACCTCATAACCCTGTCTAGATGTTCCAGTATTTACTCATGTGAATTCCAAATTCATATCCTGTGGCTGACAATGGCAAAAACCAAAAGGGACTGCTTGGGACATGCAGGCCCAATACCTATCATGCTCATATTCAAAGCTTTGATATAAGTCGTGTGAATTCTACCTCCTCTGTGTTTCCTAGTGGTCTGAAAGAAACACTAGGTTGTCCTGTGGAGCAGCAAGGTATGGTGACCCAGATGTGTGAAATACTATAAGAACAACTGTAAAAGCCTGGCATTGGTGGCTCACACCTTTAATCCTAGCTACTCAGGAGTCTGAGATCTGAGGATCATGGTTCAAAGCCAGCCCGGACAGGAAAGCCCATGAGACTCTTATCTCCAATAAACCACTCAGAAAACTGGAAGTGGCACTGTAGCTCAAGTGGTGGAGAGCTAGCCTTGAGCTGAAGAGCTGAGGGACAACACCCAGGCCCAGAGTTCAAGCCCCATGACTGACAAAAAAAAAAAAAAAACAACAATCATACCAAGAAGCCCCTGAGGAACATCGATTTGAGCTTCTGCCAGTGGGTAGGTACAGAGGCAAACTTCCACACCATGAGGCAGCCGAATGGCTTTGTGTTATTCATTGATACCACAGAGAGCCCTTTCTACTTGTTGGCTAAGATAGAGGAGGACATGACTAAGAGGGTGGACAGTATCTGTTGGATCTGTGGCTTTGTGGAGATCAACCAGAGAATAGATAGGTAGATGTCGTGATTCTGTAATGAGGAGAACCATGGTATCACTGAGCCTTTCTCCTCGCCAGGGAAAATAGCCAAGGAGAAGAAGAGGCTGGCTGACTATCAAAGGGACTCCAGTCCCTGATGACTGGTGGATTGGCAATCAAGAAAGGTGGGTTGTGATGAAGCAAAAACATCTTGTAAAGTGTCTTTGTGGCTCTAGACACTGCTTCCTTGGCCATCTGCCATTCTTTTCTTCATTTTTCTTGTACACCAACCACTTGCTGGCCTAAAAAGCACCTAAAAGTACCTAAAAAGCATCAAGTCTTGACTTCTGATCCTAGTTCTTAAAACAAATAAGTTCAAGATTAAGTGTTGCAGAGCAACAACATACATACATATTGAGCAACTAGTACAGTTTTCATTTTGCAAGTGCCTATGTGGCAAACAGAGCTATTTTTTCTATCATGTGTATATTCTCTTCCATTACATTGAAATATAAAGCAAGAGGAAAGCTGGGCACAAGTGGCCCAGGACTGATATTTTACCTACTCAGGCCGCTGAGGTCTGAGGATCACATTTAGAGGTCAGCCCAGGCAGGAAAGTCCAAGTAGGCCCCAGTCTCCCTTCAGAGCCCATGTTTCAGTGGTTAAGGCACAGGTGGCTATCCTAGAGGTGAGTACCTCTGCTCAGGGCAGAGTGAGGTTCCAATGGTGAGGGGAAGGAGGGGAAGAGGGGATCCTACCTGTAGGCAACCCCTCTGGATCACAGCCCACAGCCCTTGCAAAGAGGCTGAATCACATTATTTTTTTTATGGCTTGTTTGGATGCCATAGTATTTAAGCACTCACTAATTAGTGTTGGGAGTGAGAGGTGGGATGAGCTAGTGTTCGCTCAGGTACTGGTACTGGGGTTGAAACTCAGGCCTGGGGACTATCTAGAGCTTTTTTGCTCAAGGTTGTTAGTCCTAGACCACTTGGGCCATGGCTCTGCTTCTGGCTTTTTTTTTTTTTTTTTTTTTTTGCAGCTCATTGCAGGTAAGAGTCTCACAGACTTTCCTGTCTGGGCTGACTTGAACTGTGATTCTCATATTTCAGCTTCCTGAGTAGCTAGGATGAGAGGTGTGAGCAGACACTGGAATTGTGTATCTATTTTTTTTAAACTTGCTTCGGTAATATTCAAGAATTTGCTTGTTGTATGTGTGCTTTTGAAAGGGGAATATTCTTTGGAATTTTCAATGGAAACAGAATCTCATCTGCAAATAGGCAAAGTTTTATTTATTTATTTGTCTTTTCTCTTTTGGCACTGACATTGAACACAGGAATTTGTGTTTTCTAGGCAAATGCTTTGCCACTGAGCTACATCCCAGCCCCAAGTTTTTTGTTTTGTTGTTGTTGTTGATCATGATGTTATTTTGCCAGTACTGGGGCTTGAACTGTTCTTGAACTCCATTTTACTCAAGGCCAGTACTTTCCCACTTGAGCCACTGTACCACTTACGTATTTTTCTGTTTATGTGGTACTGAGGAATTTATTGTTTTTGTGGGGGGGTCTGGTTGTGGGGCCTGAACTCTGAGTCTCGGCACTGTCCCTCAGCTCTTCAGTTCAAGACTATCACTCTACCACTTGAGCCACAGCACCACTTCTGGCTTTTTTCGTTTTTCTTATGTGGTGCTGAGGAATCAAACCCAGGGCCTCATGCATGCAAGGCAAGCGCTCTACCACTGAGCCAACCTTCCCAGCCCCAGTACTGAGGAATTGAACCCAGGGCTTCTTGCATGTTAGGTAAGCACTCTACCACTGAGCCACATTCCCAGCCCTTGTTTGATTATTAATTAATTTGCCATTCTTGGGGCTTGAACTCAGACTTGGGCACTGTCCTTGAGCTTCTTTTTGCTCAAGACTGGCACTCTACCGCTTGAGCCACAGTGCCACTTCCAGCCTTTTCTATTTAATGTGGTACTGATGAGTTAAACTTGGTAGGCAATACTGTACCACTAAGACACATTCTCAGCCCTTCTCCTTACTTTATTTATTTATTTATTGGTTGGTTGTGGTGCTTGAACTCTGGGACTGGTGCTGACCCTCAGCTCTTCAGCTCAAGGATAGCACTCTACCACTTGAGCCACAGCGCCACTTCCAGGTTTCTGGTGGTTAATTGGAGATAAGCATCTCACAGACTTTCCTGCCCCAGCTGGCTTGCAACTTTGATCTTTGGATCTTTGCCTCCTGATTACCTAATATTACAGAAGTGAGCCTCAAGTGCCCGGATTCTGCTTAATTTTTGACATATCATAGAGAAAAAAAGTCACTCACAGATCTGGGAGAAAAATCTGTCCGGATCTCCTAATCCCATTTTAGATTCTGTTCCATCTGCTCTCACAGGTGAGATGACTGGAGAGGAGGTGAGGAGAAAGTGGAAGGCCCTTGCTCTGGTTTTCCCATGCCGCCACCATACATGTGTGGACTGGAAGGCTCAGCACGACAAAGCTGAGGGTACTGGCCTATGTTGCCCTGTGCGATGTGTCCCCTAGTTCCTGCTCTCATACCGGGAAGGCTACTGGGGAGGAATCCAAATGGCAAGGCTAACCTGGAGCAGCCCCTCACCAGATGCTCACTTAAGCTGGGTGCTGACCTTGCCCCGTGGCCCATCTCAAGTTATGATGTGGGGGCCTCAGCCTGATTGGAGGGAGGCAGGGAGAGAGAGCTCACTGGATTCTCCCACAGAAGCAGCACCCTCCCCTATGCCTCCTCCCAGGACCTGGACCCCTGGCCAGGCCTGCTCATGGCATCCACAGCAGTTTGGATAATACCCCTGCTCTCCTCCTCCTCTCTTTCATCCTCACCGGGGTGGACTCAGGGTCACTGGGAGCCGTGAGGGGCGGGGAGTGAGGGGGCCTCATGTTTACAAGGTCTTCATGTCACTATCTCATGTCCCCCAACCACACAGCAGAGCGACTCCTCTGAGGTCCCAGGAGGTGATAGTCTGGGCAAAGATAGCACTGCCCCAGGTGGTGTGCAGCTGACATGGAGAGCTGCACCCATCTCCAGTGGAGGCCTCTTCTCGGGGAGCGAAACAGCTCATGACACTAAATGAATGGAAGGTCATATGTAGTGGGCTCACACCCTTCATCCTACCTCCTAAACGAGGCTGAGATGGGGAGGATTATGGTTCCCAGAGCTAGCCTTGGTGGCTGGAGCAGGCCTTGGAGTGCTCTTGGTGGTGGCTTGTGGGGAGGGGGAGACAGGTGGTTGGGCGGAGCATGATCAGAGATTGGCCAGGAGAATCAGTGATCAGTCCCTCCAAGGGGCAGGGCCTGTCACCTGGCCTGAGAGAACGGGGGACCCTGGGGCCTGTCATGATGGGGAGCAGGGTGCTGGCATAAGTGAACTGGGGGTATCTCAGTACTGGGTGCCAAGGATGGGCCCAGCAGGGGTCGCACCTATTCCATCTCGGTGGTGACTGGTGAGGCCACTTGGGTGGTAAGTGGGGTGAATCAGTGTCCACACTACGGGGCCACATCCAGGATGCCATTCAGGGAAGGCCACAGTGCAGACAGAGGGATGGACATCCAAAAATGCCGAAATCATCTCCTGGGCCTGGAGCTGTCAGGGGCAGTGGGCATTTTGCTCTGAAAATCACTGGATTGCCTGGAGATAGAGGTTTTCTTCTGGGCATTTGTGGTGACTGAAGGTAGTGATGGGTGACTAAGCAAGGAGGTTTGAATGGGTGGTCTGCAAATTCCTCACAGGATGTGTCCTCACTTGACCCTAGAGACCCAGGGTAGGGTCATCCCCATGAGGAAAGGATCTGGGCCCATTGCTAGCCAAACCCATGTCCACAGAGAATCTCTGCAGCTCTCTCACCTTGAGAATTCTCACCAGCAAATGGTGTTTCAGAATGTGTCTATTGTTTACTTGTGATCATCTCAGGCCAATGAACATAACTCCTTAGCATCTTCCATCTGGGGATTGAGGTTCAAAGCCAGCCCCACAGACTGACTGAACACTACATTTTTTTTCTTTGAAGGAAATTTTATTTTTACTTGAAGTGCTACACACATTCTAGAATAATTCAGGTTAACTTGTATATCAGCTTAAACAGTTATCATCTCTTTGTGAATACAACATTTAAAATCATCTACCTATTTTGAAATAGATAAAATATTACTATTCACAATATCACCTTGCTTTAGTATTTCAGTCATGTTCACCCTTCATCACATTCTCCTTTTGCTCTCCCTCATTCTCCATTTCTGACACAATTATTTATATATTCATGGTGTGTGTGTGTGTGTGTGTGTGTGTGTGTGTGTGTGTGTGTGTGTGTGTGTGTGTGTGTTTGTAACTGCGCTGTATTAGAAACATTCCAAATATTCACAGTCAAATAAATGTGGTTGTTGACTAAAATTGTGCTATGTCTAACAATGGAGTGCCACTCATCGATGAGAAAGGGAGGAACTGATAGAGTTAAATTAAACATTTATATTAAGTTAAAGAAAAACCAGGGAAAAAGAACTAGCACTGTGTTAGGTGCTGGCAGATCATCCTATAATGACATCTGCTCAGGAGACAATTGACAACTTGGTGATAGTGCTTTAAAGGCAACACAGGAAGAAAATCCTGAGGTGCCCTATCTTCAGTTAACTGGCAAAAATTAGAGGTGTGGATCAAGGGGTAGAGCACTGGCACAGAGTTAGAAAGCTGAAAAAGAGCACAAAGTCCTGAGTTCGACACTGTATGATTTCATCTATATGAAACTTTAGAGACAGGCACCAGTTGTTACTATTGCTAGCTATTGAGGAAGCTGTGATCTAGAGGAAGCTGTGATTTGAAGCCAGTCAGCCCAGCTAAGAGAGTCTAAGACTCTTCTTTTTTTCATTTTTATTCTTATTATAAAAGTGGTGTACAGAGGAGTTACAGTCACATTAGTCAGATATCCAGCCCATTAATTTTTAAAACAATGTCCCCCTTTCCCTCACTCTCTACCAGATTTTCCCTGTCCCCGCCTACAAGTTGTATAGTTCATTTCCCATGTAGTGTTCAGTCAGTACACTGCTGCATCTGTTCACCTTGGGTTTTTGTTTTTTCTTTTATTTTAAGATTGTATTTTTTCTGGCAACCTTCTTCCTCTGGAAGTGGCAAGTATTAGGCATATATAAGAAGAGAATTCTTTTCTGATTGATCATTTTCTGTGTATGTGTGCCAATATGGGGACTTGAACTTAGGTCCTGGGTGCTAAACTTTAATGTTTTTTTTTTCTCTCCTATTACTTGTGGGCCTTGAACTCAGGGCACTGTGCCCCAGTCCCGCCCTCCATCTCAGAAACAATCACCATCAGGGCTGGGAATGTGGCTTAGTGGTAGAATGCTTGCCTTGTATGCATGAAGCATGTACTGCATGAAAAGGAAAAGTCAGAAATGGAGCTGTGGCTCAACTGGTAGTACGCTAGCCTTGACCAAAAGAAGCTGAGGCACAGTGCCCAGCCCCTAAGTTCAAGGCCTAGGATTGACAAGAAAGAAAAGAAAGGAAAAGAAAGAGAGACAGACAGACAGAGAGAGAGAGACAGAGAGAGAGAGAGACAGAGAGAGAGACAGAGAGAGAGAGTACACAAGAGCGAGAGCGAGAACCGGCACCATTTAAGCCACATTTAACCACTGATGATGAACTCCATGTCCTCTATTATCTGCTCTGAGCCTTGCTTTCCTCAGAGGTTCCTGAGATATCCAGCTGCCTTCCCAGCACTTTGGGTTTGGTCTGGTTTCACTGGGAACCCACAGGTTGCAGCCCTGGCCTGCACCTCCACCAAGTGGGGGGAGAGAGCCCTCTGGTGGCTATGGTAGGTATGGCAAGAGTGCATTCTTAGTCCAGGGCAGAGAGGAGAGTGGAGCCTAGGCCAAGCCCAGGCTGCCTGTGCCTCACCAGGAGGAGGAGGCCTGGACCTTAGGGGCCGCCTGCGGTTCACGAGGAGGAGATGCCAGCACCACAGCCATTAGACTTCTACCCTCTTCGGAAAATATGCTGGAATTGGCACATTCCACCCTCCCATCCATTCCCATTTCACTCACCTGTTTGGGAAGAATAGACACAGGATTTGGCAAGTGCATTTGCCATGTCTATTCTTTTGGTCTGAATATTTTTGTCTTCCTCATTTTTCATAATTCTCCATAAAATTATGGAGACCACCACCAATGTTGACCACGAATGTCTTTGATATTGCATCAATGTATCATGAACGAATAGTTATTTAGTGCAAGTATAAATAATAAAATAAAATAAAAAATATCATTTTAGTACAAGTATACATCATAACCCTAAATATTATTTTCTATTCATCAGAAATATACAGATGAAAGATAGATAATACCTATATATGTACAATATACACAAATACCTGAAAAATCAGGTGGAGGGGTTGGCAATTAGAGCCAGTAAGGCTGCTGCATTTCATTCTGTGAGTTTATGTGAACATTGTGAGATTTGCTGGCATTGTGTTCTTAAACACATGATCTGTGAGCGGCGACGTGGTTGGTTCTGCATTCTCCATTCTTAGATCACTCCTCTGTACCTCACCTGACTCTTCTAGCTGGTGTGCCAGTCCAAGGTATGCTTGCAGGTAAGGCGAGAGACACCGGTCACAAAAGGATCTTTTTCAATATCTCAGTAGAAAACACGACACTTACTTGTAGGGTTCCCTGGAGATTTTTGCACCCAATTTTTTTTTGCCATTTCATGTTCAAGCACCATGACTGACCAAAAAAAAAAAAAAAAAAGAGTCTCACAGACTTTCCTGCTCTGGCTAGCTTTGAGCTGGGATCCTCAGATCTCAGTCTCCCCAGTGGCTAGGTTTACAGGCATGAGCCACCAGTGGATCAGCTGTTGTCAATAATTTGTTTCCTCACTAGTTTATAGAACTCAGTCCTTAACAATGACTGTGTTTAATAAATTGGCTTTCAAGGGCCAACTATGTATTCCACAGGGGAGATGCGGCAGCATCAGGGATGAGTTCCACTCTCAGGAGTGTCTGGATTCCAAGCAATAGGGTTTTTAAAGTCTGGCTGAGCCTCTCCCCAATCTTCTAGAGTCTAGCTCTGGCCTAGGGAAGAAAGCTTCAGGGGGGCTGCAACCTTCACTGTGCCGTGGGACTTAAGATATGCAAATGAACTTCTGTGGAAGACATCAAAGGGACAGAGGTAGCCTGAGAGTTAGCAAGACATACCTGGAAGACATAGAAAGCAGACAAAAATGGAGCAAACCTAAATCAATTCACTACTCTTCAGAGGCATTCATAGACTCCCCAGCCTAGTCTACACAGAAGCCTGCAGTAGAACTTCCTGAGCAGCCTGTGGCCATTTCTGAGCCCAGTGGACCTGGAGACGCCCCAACCCATGTGCAACTTAACCTAGGACAGAGTGATGTAGCAGGTGAACCTTCCTGGGACAGACATATGATGAAGTTGAAATAGGATTGTGTTAGGTGAGTGAAGTCTGACACCTAATGGATAGTAATGGAATAGGAATGCTAGAGGACATAAATACCTCCACTCACCCACATGATTATTGTGCTCCTTACACACACTAGCCATGTTGGTGGTCTCTTTTAAATCATGATGGGTTTATTTTGATCTAACCACATAATGAATGTAGGAACGTCAATATTCTATAATAGACGTTCTATATTCTATAATAAACGTTAAGGATCTGATTTCCGTGAGCAAAACTTTTCCCAGGGAAGTGACTTCCCTTCATAACTGTTAATAATCAATAATACTCTTTTTTGTTTTTTGGCAGGTGCTGGACTTGAATTCAGGGCCTGGCCACTGTCCTTGACTTTTTCAGCTGGAGGTGAGTGCCCTGCCACTTGAGCCACAGCTCTACTTCTGGCTTTTTGGTGATTCAATGGAAATAAGATTCTTATGGACTTTCCTTCCTGGGCTGGCTTTGAACTGTGATCTTCAGAATTAGCCTTTTGAGTAGGTGGGATTGCAGGCATAAGCCTCCAGTACTTTCACATTTTCATGTTTTTGACATATTGAATATTCTTGAATATTCTTGAATTCTTCCCTCCCCTCTCTTCCTTTTCCCTTCCCCTCCCCCTCCCCTTCCTCTCTACTCCCTTCCCCTCTCCTCCCCTTCTTCTCCCTCTCCCTCTTGGTAATGGGGCTTGAATTCAGAGCCTGAACACTATCTCAGTTGTTTTTTGTTGTTGTTGTTGTTCAAGGCTGGCATTCAACCACTTGAGCCCCAGCTCTACGCTTAGCTTTTAGTCATACTCAGCCTCCTGAGTACCTAGCATTAGAGGACTAAGCTTCCAGTACCCCAGCTTTGCTTTCTTAAATGAGTCCTAGAATCTCAGCCTAAGCAGAAAAGGCTAGCCTGAAAACAAGCCTAGGCAAGAAAGTCTGTGAGACTCATATCTCCAATTAACCATCGGGAAGCTGGAAAAAAATGGAGCTGTGGCTCAACTGGTAGAGTGTTATCCTTGAGCCAAAAAGCTCAGGGACATCACCCATGCCC
Source organism: Dipodomys spectabilis (assembly GCF_019054845.1). Classification (NCBI taxonomy): domain Eukaryota; kingdom Metazoa; phylum Chordata; class Mammalia; order Rodentia; family Heteromyidae; genus Dipodomys; species Dipodomys spectabilis. Next base: position 452,259 of record NW_024870688.1, read on the forward strand.
TGAGTTCTAGCTCAAATACTATCATGCAAGGCAACCAACCACAAAACTTGTATGGAGAAGGGAGAGTTATAGAGAAGATGAGATTTGAATACATTATAATCATGTGGAAATTTTAACAATGAAAAATTTCACTGTTTTATATAAGCTAATAATGCATAAAAATCTACATTACAGTCATCTCTGGATATAGTTAGCAGATCACTTCTCAAGCTATGCACCAGCCATTTGATGAGGTCTTATTGAATCTTGGTTTCCCCATCTGTCAGTGGGGCTCATGCTTCCTGCCTTGGGCTGTTGTTATGAGCAAAGAAGTGAAATGATGAGTAGACAAAACGTTGCTCTATTGGAAACTCCCATAGAACCTGAAGAAATTGCTATTTCATTCATAGTGATCTTGGATAAAGGCATCCTTACTACTGATTTTTTTCCCTAAATTACTCTATGAAAAATCCAGCTTACCACAGGCTCTAAAGAGAGCTGCAAAGTAATTTAAGTGATGCTCCAGAAATCTACAGACTTGATATACATTTCTCTGTAATCCAGTAATTTGAAATGAAGTGTAGGAAGTGAGAATGGAGAAAACACTTGATACTTAAGAAAAAGGTATTTTTAAAAGAGCTGGTTTTCCAGACAGTTGTACCAGAATTACTAGAAAGCTAGGCTAATTAGCCAAGACCCAGCAGTGACACATTAAAAAGATGAATAAGCTTGTTTGGATGGCACATGCCCATAATTCCATGCTCAGGATGCTGAGGAAGGAGAATTGTTAATTTGATCAAATTTAACCTACATAATGAGTTCCAGGTCAGCCATGGGTACAGAGTAAGACCCTGTCTCAAGATAATAATAATAATGATAATGATAATGATAATAATAATAATAATAATTGTTGAGTGCTAAATGCATGTCAGGCATTTTGCATTGAATTCCCTCCTTAATCTTCACAGTGAAGTTTTTATTCTGATTAATATGCAAAGGGAAAAACCTGAGACAGAGAATGCTAAAGGCAGGCTGAAGATCAAGATCAACAGGGCTTGCTTGTTCCACTGCGCCCAGTTGAATCCCTCCCTCCCCCCCTGCACTGCCTTTCTGCAGCCTGTCTCTGAGTACACATTCAGGTCTTCTCTTCCTGCTTGTTGCCCTAGTGCTACTGGTGGAGTCTGCCCCAGGCACTTGTTGCAGTGTCTTTCAGGGAAGCAGTACAAGTGATGCGTGGCTGGCTGAACTGGAGTAGCCATTGCGATAGCTTCACCTCTTTGCTTGCACCTTTCCAGCCTGCCAAAGCATTCATGATCAGCTCACCTTACTTGTGGATTTTTTACATGCATTTTGACCAAGTGTGGCAAAAATAAAGAAATCAATCAAAAGAAATTTCAGAAATAAAAATGTTTTCCCAAGTTGGTTGGTGAAGAGAAGCTCTCAAGGCATCCTGTGTTTTTGTCATTTGTGCTTAAATTAGGCAATCTCCTGAGTGTTTCCTTGCCCTTTACTTTGTGAAAATCAGCTTACCTCCACCCAAAAAGCCAATGGCAACCCCCCAAAAAGGTAAAAATTTAATGTGCTTAATTTAAAGGACAGAGTAAACAAAATGAGATTCATTGAAAGATGTGCCTGTTGCAGTGGTAGGGGTGTGCTTGGTAGTGGTAGGGGAAAAATGAATCAAGAATCTGCAAGACTGCACTGAATTTTATGTATCCTGAGCATGCATTTCCCCCCTCAATATCTGTCTCCTTTTAACCATTTCCCTGTGGATACCTTGTCTCCCTGCAAAGTCACCAAGGTGTTGTTAGGTTCACCAGACACAGAGGCAGGGTGATTTTTAGCAGCTGTTGTGTTGCCATCTGGTTCTATAATCTCTGATTCTCAACCTCTGTGGAACAAAAGCTCACATGTCCACTGCAAAGTGTTTGCATGGTGATTAGAGAAGGACAAGATCTGTAAAGGACAAGATAGGACCAAAGTTAAATAAATGGTAGTTTCCTTCCCCGTCTTTCACTTCCTCGAGCAAGATCTAGAAATATATCCTGTAACCAAGTATAGCCATTCCTCTTTGTGGAAAACTCAGTCACATTTTCATGCTTCCTTCTCTCTCCATTTACAGGGTTCCCACATATACCAGTGTGGCAAACAACACTGACTTGGCTCTTTGTCTCTAGACAATGGAGAACAAGGCAGACCACATGCCGTGATCAGTGCAGAGAGATGGGACCAGGTATACCAAGAAATGGATTTAGCATCTAAGTAGGTGACAGCTCCCTGAATTGCTCTCTGCTTGATATCCTGCACCCAAAGTGAGTGGAACATCATCTCTTTTGGTAGCTAAAGAGTTTGCCAATGGCTCTGATTTGAGAATGAATGATTGAAACATGAAGTTCTGCTGGACAGACTCCCTCACACCCACCCCATTTCACAGAGATGTGTGTGATCAGATCCCCTTGGAATTTGGAGTTGATGTGGCAAACACACTGTAATGGCCCCAGAAAAGCCACCCTCCTTCCTATTTTCAGAGCACCACATGACCTGTGCATTTCATCTTTTTCTCTGGCCCCTATGGAAGTTCATGGCTCAATTTAAAGAAAAGTTGTAGGCACCCTTGCAATCCTCACACTCCTTTTTCTATTCATGATAACTTCTTAAATCTATTACTTTTAATTTTTTAAATTATCTTTAAGCAGTTGTGCAAAGGAGTTCCCATTTAACAAAGCAGTTTATAAATATATCTTAATCAGTGTCACCCCTTTCAACATTCTCACCCATCCCTCCTCTACTCAACTCTTCTTTCACACTTCTTCATTTTGTAGGATATACATTGGATTCTTGTCTGCATTTCCCCCTTTTTTCTCTTCATTTGTCTATACCTTTCCTCTTGGCCCCCTCATCCCTTTCAAGTACTTGCTTCCCGGTGTTTTATTTTGCTGGACTTTGATTGGCTTTCTAAAGAATTACATTTTTGAGATCTCCCTTAAATAAATCTACTGTATTTTAGTTAATGCATTTGTATAACTTGCATACTACTCAATATATGCATTATGTGTTTCTAAGATGAATATAGATTCTACATATTAGGTAAATATGGTTCCTTTGTCTCTCTGGGCAGGCATTGCTTTTGTTGTAAACTTAGATCATACTGAGAGAAGAGAGACATAAGAATTATCAAGATGACAAGGGAAGTAGATGCTCTTTGAACAGATAGTATGTGCCAGGCAATTTATATGCATCATCTGATTATCAATGAGGAAATTCCTAGAATGGTGACCATTTTACAGATGAGGAAATTGAGGCTTAAATTAGTGTCCTAATACCTCAAGTCAGAATGGATGTCATTTAGAAAACAAATGACAATAAATGTGAAGATGCAAAGGGAAAAGGAACTCTTATTCACTGATGGTAGTAACATAAATTAGAACAGCTAGTGTTGGAAGCAAGTATGTGATCAAGTTATAACACTTCTGGGTATATATGATAAAAGATTCAAGTCAGCTTGCTATAGAGATACATGGGTGCCAGTGTTTATTGTAGCACTATTCACAGGCAAATTATGGAATCAATCTAGGGTTGCATTGGTAAATGAACTGATAAAGAGAACATGGCATGCATATACAATGGAATATTTTTCAGCTATCAAGCATAATGAAATTATGTCATTTGAATGAAAATGGATAAAAAACAGAATTTGTTATTTCAAGTGAAATAAGTCCGTCCCACAAAGAGAAGCATTGTATGCATATTTTCTTTCATTTGTAAAACAAAGCATCCAAGGTCAGGACTACTAGGAATGTAGAAAAGGAAGGTAAATTAAGGAGGTCAAGAAGGGGGACAAGAAATACAGTGGCAGAGGCAAATTTAACAAAAATACATTATATGCACATATAGAAATACCATTATGAAACATTTTCTAATGTACAATTTAATATATAGTGATTTTAAAAAGTGTCATAACTCAGTTAAGACAAGATAACTGAGAAGCCGAGCAAGACCTTAAATCTAATTTAACCAGAACTGCGCCCTAGACCTCTTTGTGTGCTTTTGAAAGGCTTACTGTGGTGCTGATGGAGACTTTCTAGGAGAACAGTTCTGAAAATGGTGCACAGCTCGAATTGCCTGCAGATTTCTAGAATGCAGGGAATTGAGTCTTATCCATAAAGTTCTACTTTCAGAAGGCCATTGTAGGGGCCCAAGAACTTGCATTTAAGCCAGCTCTGATGTAATGCTGGTGCTGCTAGCTCTTATCACTACCAGTAGGAGATTTCAAAACTGGTTCTTCATGAAGGCAGTACTGAACAATGTTGGAAACGTCTTGTGATGCTCAAGTATTATGTAGAAATAAAGATACCAACTTGGCTTGACAAGGCAAAGTTTCCTTCTGCATGTTACTGATAGGGAGCCAAGTAAGCAAAAGCTCCAGGTGGGCATTTTGTCCAAACTTATTCCAAGCAAATTACTGCCATTGTTCTAATTGGTCAGAACTTTAGGTTCACAACTTGTAGAGTTGACTAGTTTGAAAGGGGTTAAAAGTTTATCTGAGAAATCAACCAAAACAGGACACCTGTGGCAAAAGCTGGAAAACAAGTCTTACTCATCTAGCATTCTACCACATTGTGAGTTATGACTGTAGCGACTAGAATGATAATTCTTACAACAGCTTAACTAAAATAGCTTCTTGTAAGATGGCAGTATTTATGTCAGGCAACCAGTTTTACAGCAAACATCCTGACTCCTAAATAGCACTGAAACATAAGTGATTTTGTTCAGGGACTAATAAAATAAGAACCAGGGAAAGATTACAGATCACATTCATTAGATATTTACTGAATTCCAGCCATTGTTCCTTCAGCAAATTTGTTAGAATTGTTGAGAATAACTGGACCACACATGCTGGGGAGAGGTTCAGCAACTAGTGCTTCTGCTTTTGTTACTTTGCCCATTCTAGGGCTTGAGCTCAGTGGTAGAGAGCTTGCCTTGCATGCCTGAGGCCCTGGGTTCGATTCCTCAGCACCACATAAGCAAAAAGAAAAAAGCCGAAGTGGCACTGTGGCTCAAGTGGTAGAGCACTAGCCTTGAGCTGAACAGCTGAGGGACAGCACCCAAGCCCAGCATTCAGGCCCCACGACCGGACCCCCCCCCCAAAATAAAAGGTGGCACAGATGGAAAGAGAGGATCAAGAATTTGAAACCAAGGACTCAGACTCTAAAATCCATCTTCTTACCCATTGGTTGGTGGAAGTCCACACCTTATGGATCTCAGTGACCACAATGCAGGAGTACAGACTTTCTCTTTGGTGATTTACAAAATGATTTTTCCCTGTTGCCTCTTTATTTTATGCAGTAATACTTCAGTTGACATTATTAATTTCATCTCCAGACTGGAGAGGAGAAAACCACACTGCTGGAGAAGCTCACCTCAAAGACGGCTGTCACCTAGGGCTTGGAACCTACACCCTCAGATCTCTTGTCCACAGGGGGCAGGACAAGGATCTTGAGGTAAAGGTGTGTTTCATCATCTTCATTATTAAGCCCTCATTTTTCCCCATCTAAGTCTGAGAGTACAGTTCAACTATTACTGAAGTTTCTGGATTTAGGAATTCATTTTATGTGTTTAGCTCCCTTCAGAGTTCAAAAATAACACTGAATACAACTTTTGGAACTGGGGAAAGTTCATTTGAGAGCTTGATGCTTTAACCTCAGCTTCTTTTCTTGGGATACTGTAGTTCTAAAATTCAGGTGTGTTTGTGTGTGTGTGTGTGTGTGTGTGTGTGTGTGTGTGTGTGTGTGCATGTGCGCACGTGCCCGTGCATGCATGTGCACACTCATGTGTGAGCTTGCTGTTCTGTAAGGTTTCATCTATCTCAGGGTCTGGATGCTAACCTTGAGCTATTTTACTCAAAACTAGCATTCTACTACTTGAACTACTGCTCCATTTTGAGCAATTTTCGTGGTTCATTGCAGATAAAGGACATTGGATATTCCTGTCCAAGCTGTCCTTGAACTTCAATCCTCATATACTAGCCTCCTGAATAGCTTGGATTACAGATGTGAGCAGTGGTTCCCAGCTCCCTTCAGTTTTGAATATGGGCAACAGAGTGCCTATGATGTTGTCACTCAAAGAAACATCACTTTATAGACCTTTCAAAAAAACACTTGTATTTGCCATTACTTTGAAAGGATGAAGTTTTAAAACTACCAGTAGATTTTTATTAATCATGTATTAACAAATGAGCATATTTATTATTATTTTTCTCATTTTTATTTTGTTAAATACTACTGGTTATCAACTACAAGAGCTCCTGTTGACTCACCTCTATAAACCTAGCTACTCAGGCAGCTGAAATACAAGAATTGTGGTTCAAAGCCAACCCTGGAAGAAAAGTCTGTGAGACATTTTATCTCCAGTTAACCAGAAATAAAAGATGGGAGGGACCTATTGCCCAAGTGGTAGAGCACCCAACTTGACAAGATAGTTAAGGGACAGTTTTCAGGTCCCGAGTTCAAGCCCTAGTACCAGAACAGGAAAAAAAAAAACCAAAAACAAAAACAAAGGATCTTTGTTTCCTTGTGTATGTTATTTTGGTTTTAAAGATATTTTATTATACAATGTATTTCTCTATAAATGTTGGAAAAGATAAAAAGTAACATACTATAGTGTTCTTATATGTAAAGTGGTATAATATCATTTGAGTTTAGATTATGTTATTAAAATATATGTTCTAGCTAGGTACTAATGAATTATACCTGTAATCCTAACTTTCAGGAGACAGAGATCTAAGGATCTTGGTTTGAAGCCAGCTGAGGAGACTATGAGAATCTTATATTCAATAAATTATAAGAAAAGCCAGAAGTGGAGCTGTGACTCAAGTAGTAGTACAGTTATCTTAAGTTTAAAAGAAGCACAGGGATAGTGCCAAGGCACTGAGTTCAAGCATCAGACTGGCACTGCCCCCCCACCCCAACCCATATATGAAAGTGTCATAAACTCCAAAGCAAACACTGGAAAAACTAAGAGTAGTGAGCTAATGAAGAAGATCAAAGGAAACATGAAAAAATGCACAATCCAAAGGAAGACAAGAAGAGGAAAGGGGAACAAAGATGACAATTGGAAGATAAAAAGCAAATAGACAAAGATAATGACATTAATTATATCAAAATTCACATTGAATGTAAGTGCTCTAATCTTTTTAGTTCGTAGTCTAGATTGACTGTTTAAGAAAGCAGGGTCCAACTCCATGCTGCCTGCAAGCAACCCAGTTTAAATGTAAAAACATAAAGTAAAAAGGTACAAAACATATGATAACACTAGTCAAAAAAACATGTCAGTGGCAACATTAATAGCAATCAAGGTAGATTTAAAAGCAGAGAATGATTATGCATACAGAAAGACATTTCATAAGAAAAATTCACTTCTGAAGAGATTACAACATTTTTTTCCTGTCATGGGGCCTGAACTCTGGGCCTGGGCACTGTCATCAGCTCAAGGTTAGTGCTCTACCACTTGAGCCACGGCACTACTTTGGGCTTTTTCTGATTGTGTGGTACTGAGGAATCAAACTCAGAACCTCATGTATGCAAGGCAAGCACTCTACCATTGAGCCCATTTCCCAATCCTAATTACAACATTCTTAAATGTCTGCATACCTTGTGAGAGAGTTCCAAACAACGTGAAGCAAAACAGTATAGAAATGTGAGGAGAAATAGAACCACAATTAGTAGAGTACAAAATCTCTTTCTCAACCATTGATAGGACACACAGAGAATCAGCACAGAGATGGTAGACTTGAATGTCACTATTAACCAAAATATCCTAATTGATATTTATAGGACACTATCCAGTAACAGTTGAATGTGCATTATTTTTTAGTAAATATGGACTATTTACCAACGTAGAGAAAATATTAGGCCAGACTCAATTCTCCATCCATTTAAAGTTGTTGTTTTGTCTGGGCACCAGTGGTTCACACACTCAAAAATCTCAGCCACTTGAGATTGGCAGCCTGTATGTACACATGATACCTCATCTCAACCAATAGCTGAACATGGGTGATACATGCTTGCCTTCTCATCTATGTGATAGGCTAAGATTGAGAGGATCATGGTTCCAGGACAGCCAAAACAGAAACATCCAAGAGACTCCCTTTCAGTGATGAAACTGAGTATGATTACAGACATTTCTCATAAGATAGAAAAGTTATAATAGGAATTTTAAGATTTGAGATTCAGCTCAGTGCAATAGCACTCGACTGTCAAGTGCAAAAGCCTTCAGTTCAGTTCTCATCTCTGCAAAATATAAAAATAATTATAAAAAATAGGAAGTTCACAGCTCAGGATTATGCCTTGATGGAAAGTGAGAATTTTCCTTAAGAAAAGAAAAGAAAACCCAAAAAGGAAAAAGAACTAGATGGATATCAGTGAAGAAGTGCCTGTCTATTAAAAGTGAATCCCTGAGTTCAAATCCAAGTATTGCCAGAAAAAGAATTGACCACATGTAGAAACTCAGCACCACCAGCTTGTCCCTGAGGCTGAGTAGAAGAAATAGCCAGGCAGCTGTCAGCATTGTTTGGCATCTGCTATCCTGGCTGTGACCTCCCAGCTCCCCCAGAACAAGGGAACATGGCACATGGCCCCCCTCAACTCATAGCAGCCCACATCCTAAGCATGACATGCTGCCCAGATGTTCACCAGATGACCAGGGACAAAACATTTATCTTAAAAAAAAAACATTTATCTCCCTCCAAGTCTGAGCCACAGGAAGACTCCAGGAATCCAAGATGGATACTGACCTTCCAAGCAAGGTCATCATCATTGAGGGATACTGCAAAGGGTGTCAGACATGACAGCCAGCAGGACTTCATGCTCACCCTAGGACCTTGATGCCCTAGGCCCTGTGCCCTAGGCAGACACCATTTCTGCAATTTAATGTTCCATTTCATTCATCCAACTCATCATTTATACCTAAGGGCAATTTCTCCATCTGAAGCTTCAAGAACAAAATTATTTCCATTTAAAAGTTAACGAGATGAATCTAGACATTACTAAAGAGGTCTGGTCAGGTCACCCACACAAAGCATTCCATCATTCAAACTTATATTACATGACTTCTCTCCACCCACAGCCACTAACGAATGATAAAAATTTTTCATGTAAACTAGCAAGTGGTAGACACTCTGAAAAATAAATTAATATTTCTCTCTTCAGAAAGATCTCACTGAAGTAAGACATAGATTCAGTGATCCCAGAGGTAAAATAAGATAGTGTTAATAAAAATGATTGAGTTGAAAGGCATGTTAGACAAATCTAAGCTGATGAACACGTACCTGGTGAAGTATTTCTTGAATGGCTGGGAGCTGGGTTACCAGCATTATCCACTTCTCTTCAAACTGTGCTAAGAAAGCCCAAAGTGTGGCCATGTCTGCTGCTTTCAGGTAAAGATCTTGGTTTCCAGAACTCAGAGCTGCAGATTTCCAAGGAGAACTGTTGGTCCACGTCCTTGGAAAATTCCTAAAGAAAGGTTTCCAGGATCAGAGACTTATCAAATTTAAGTATAGTCAGAATAACTATGTAGAGTACTAAAAACTAAATACAGCAACATTTTAATACAGGTACAGGTACATTTACACACAACATACACACACATTTTTTATAAGTGTTAGGATTATTCCAGGTACCTAGTAGACACTAGAGAACAAGAAATTTGTTACCAGGTAGATTTCACTTTTGAAAAATATATAAGCCATTTCAATTTCCTCCTTTGTTTTGGTCCAAGACTAGGACTCAAAGCCAGTACTTGACACTTTTGCTCATTGGCTAGTACTCTATCAATTGAGCCATTCCTCTAACGCAGCCATTTCAATTTCAAATTTTATAAGGAAATATAAAACCCAACACAATTAACATAAAATTTTACTATAGTCTATTTCAGTCCTACAATAATTTATTACTAGAATAATTATATTATCAAAGGCATATTATCTTTTATTTTTTTCTTAATGGTATAGGTGATGAACCATTACATAAATAGGGAAATAGGGACATTACTTTTTAGACACTGTTAGCCGCTCCCGCATTTTCTCCTGCTTACCACTTCCCACTCTCCTCCCCGCCAGTTTGTAAAGTTCATTTCCAACATAGTGTCTAGTTAGTATCATTGTTGCATTAGTTCATCCTTTGTCCTACTGCAATCTAAAATACTTAAGATAGGTTTTTCAAAACCTTATTAGAATATAATATTTTATATTATGACTAAATCTGTACCATCACCACCACCACCACCACAATGGCTTTTCAAGCTCTTCTATTGTCCCTGAATATTCTGTTTTTAATTTACTAATTTACAATTTTTCTTTTAAAAATTATGTTGCCGGATGCTGGTAGCTCACACCTGTAAACCTAGCTACTCAGGAGGCTGAGATCTGAAGATCGCGGTTTAAAGCCAGCCCAGGCAGGAAAGCCCATGAAACTCTTGTCTCCAATAAACCACCAGAAAACCAGAAGTGGCGCTGTGGCTCAAGTGGTAGCCTTGAGCCAAAGAGCTGAGGGACAGCATCCAGGCCCAGAGTTCAAGCCCCATGACCAACAAAAAAATATATATCATGTTATTAAAAATGTTTATTTAACATATTTGAAATTTTCCTGTGTGTAAATTTTTTCAGCTATATTTAAAAATTTAAATTTATTATCAAAGTGAGTTTCTATAGTTACAAACCATGAAAAATAAGAAACAAAAAACTAAGGGAGAAAGACCAAAAAAAGATTTCATACCTACATTTGTGTGTTTATTTCCTTAGGTGCATCATAGATAAAACCCAGGACTTCATGGATGGTAGGCAAACACTCAAACACTGAGTGCAGTCCCAAATTCCAAGTTCATTTTATAGTACAAAAAGTATCTTTTTTTCTTTACTCTTTATTATTCATTCATTATTATTATTATTTTGTTTTTTTTTTGTAGTGGGGCTTGAACTTGAGCTCTTTTTGCTCCTAACATTCTACCACTATGAGCCATAGCTCCACTTTCCTGTTTTCTGGTGGTTAACTGGAGACAGATCTCACGGGCTGAGTAGTTAGGATTACAGGTGTAAAGGATCATTCTTTATTGTTATTATAAAGGTGATTTATACTGGTGTGGGCTGGCTGGCACGGAGGATGCTGCCTCCCTCCCACTCTACCTCCCTGCATCCCTGGCACTGGACTGCCTAGCCATGGTCGTTCAAGGGTTCAGGGCCCTGCTTGCAGGCCATGAGGGAAGGAGGTACCAGGGGTAGGGAGACCCATAGGGTGCCACTGGCCCCTACGTGAGGTGCAGGGGCAGTGCTTGTGGCCTGGCCACAGCAGCAAGGGCAGCAAGGGGATGGAGCTCATTGCCATGGGCCTGGCAGGGCTGCAGGAGAAGGTGTTTGCTGGGCAGTCAAATATCTATTCCTACATGAGCCCCAACAAATGCTCTGGAATGCGTTCCCCTTCAGGAAGAGACCTCACACATCACAAAATCAAGTGCCAGGGGAAACCATTAGCTGGAATCTACAAAATGCAAGAAGAAAATAGAAATGCTGGAAACATGACAAGAAGCTGGCTTCCTGGCTACATGGAGATGGGGGAGGAGCTGCTGTACAACTACTGTGACCACAGCAAACCTCCATCGAGGCCTACCTGTGGCTCAAGCAATAACCACACTGCCCTCCTGCGCAAGACTATGTGCCTTCAAAAGGAAAGGATTATCTTTTACACATTTAATCTTAGAAGATTACTTCAGAATTTTTGAAGTATATTAAGATGTCTTCTTACTGTAATATTTAATATCTGTTACAGGTTCCTGAGCAGGCTTGAGCAGATGGCCTTATATTACCAAAACTTTTATATAGTACTTGCTTTTTACTTTTTTGCATACAAATGGAATATTTGTGCTTCCCATCCATGCAGTCCAGGACTCTACACAGCTTTAGAAGGAAGAGTCAGGCATGAACTAGGAAGCTGGCAAGTGTGCCCTACAGCTGTTCTGGAACATGCAAGGGTGCAATGTACCAACCTGGCTTGGACAGACGTCTCCAAGCTTTGACAGGCCCACATTGAAGTATGAATATGTTTTTTAAAAGATTTCCAGTAAGTTAGTCTACACTTCTGCTTTCTCAAGCTTAACGACCTGCACCAGCCAGCTTGCATGTAGGGACCCAGGTGCACTTCCCCAAAGGCAGCTGGTCCAGGCACCTCAAATTGGAACATGAGGTGGAGACCCCCTGGGGGAAAGGCACTGCTCCACATGCCTGGGAGGGCTTTCCTGAAATGGAGTTCCTTATAGAAATGTGAACACTGAGCTAATAATAATAATAATAAAATTTAAAAACTAAACTTTCAAAAACAAACAGAAAACAACTTACATGCATATAGGTCTGGCAATGTATGCAGTTTTTGGTTTCATTTGGGGTTTGTTTTTTGTTTTGTTTTTGTAGAGGAGAATGAGGTGGTACTCTACTCTAATCAAAAATAAAGTTTTGTAGAGGACCAGAAATTACTTACCCAATGCCCCACCCACCAAGTTGTGCTGGGTTAGAGTTCCCAGCATGCTGTGGAGAACTTCTGCTTGTCAGAGCACAGCCTCAAGCTGAAGCAGGGTCCAAGGAGCCCTGCCCCAGTCACCACAGCTATCCATAGCCCTGGGTTAACAGTAAGTTCATTGAGTGTGATAGCAGAGGCAGAAGATGCCTCCTCCCTCGTCATTAGGGACCAGTTTTCTCAATGCTCATATCCAGGCCCCATCTCCTGCCCACCCTACACCCGGGTAAGTGTGAATAGAGACAGGTATGAGAAATGGCCCTTGTCCTCAATCCTCCACTCTGGACCTTACCATGGTGCTACCTAAGAAAGACTTCCCCCACAAGCTGCTAGCATGGTCAGTAGTCATCAGACTGGAGGAGGTTCTGACAAGGGTGTGTAAATGTGAGATGAAATGACTTAGTTGTAACTGTTTGTAGCTTTGTACTTAAGCAAACAAAAAAGGAAATAAAACTTGACACATTTATAAGATTATTTCTTTGTTGCTTTGTATGTGCCTCCTCCACAGTATAACCCCTGCTTTCACTGTATTTGATGTCGGTATAATTTGTGGAGGGGAAGGGGAAAAACAAATCGTTTAAATAGGGATACAGGTGGACCCATTGCAACAATGAGATGTACAAGTCTTTATGTCAAAAACGAAATTCACAACTTTGGGGGGGTGAGGGGGGGGAACGGGGAGGATTGGGTGGGGGTTCAGAGTGAGGATGGAAAGGAATGGGAAGGGGAAACAAAGGAGGAGGCTACAATGCTTGATAAGAAATGTACTCATTATCTTGCCCATGTAATTGTAACTCCTCTGTACAGTATTTTCACAATTAAAAAAAAACTTGAAAATTATTTATCATAAAAATGTGAAAAATTAAATTCTTTATTCTAGGACAAAAAAGGTTATATACACAGGGGTTACAGTTACATAACTCAAGTAATGAGTACATTTCTTTTTAGACAATGTCACACCTTTCCCTCACTCACTCTCAGTTTTACTCTTTTTTTCCATGACAAGAAAATATTTTATTGTTTTTTGTTGATATATGTTAAATTTCCACTTACTTTCAATCATAAAATAAAATAACTTAATCATAAAAATTTGTTGTATACATTACTTTGTGGTGATCAAAAAATTCTTGATACTTTTCCCTTGATGGTTATTCCTGGCCAGTAATTATCTAACCATGTTCTATTGCAACTTATAAAAAAGAAACTTGTCTATGTTGCTCCTGATTGTACCCATGTCTAGAGATGCATTGAGGGACTGTTCGTTCCAGTAATTCAAAATCTACTGAGTAGATTCCAAACACTTAGTTAATTCATCTGAATCTCTGATATAATTCACAGGAGCAAAGTGGGAATGAAATTAAATGAGAAGTGCACTCTGCTAATGGCAGATATACCAGCATCTCTCCTTCTGCTGTTAGTGTACATTTTGCTATCACAAATCAAGTATAGTGACAACAGGGGATATACCATAGAGGGAAGAACATACAAAGGAAACAAAAAAAATCACATAGTACATTCAAAACAATGACAACAAAGAAAAATTTCTTGTGTTCATATTTTGGGGTTCATTTCACTTAGCATTATCTTATATGGACATATGTACATAGTTTTTGAGCTTTTCCACTCTTCTCATAAAATTATCCTAGATGTACACTAATTATTGCAAATGAGGGAAGCGATATTTATTTTGGTCTGGCTTTCTTCACTTAATATTATTTTTTCCAAATTTTTCCATTTCCTAACAAATGTGGTAGTGACATTCTTTCTGATGGAAGCACAGAATTCCATTTTGTGTGTGTGTGTGTGTGTGTGTGTGTGTGTGTGTGTATCTCACATTTCCTTGATCCATCATCTACTGATGGGCATCTGGATCAGGGTTGGTTCAATATCTTTGCTATGATGAATAATTCTGCAATAAACATACTTGTGCTGGTTGCTTTAGTATGGCCTTGTTTGTGATCATTTGAGTAAATGCCCAACAACTTCGAAGTGGGAGTGAGGGAGGTGGGGGAGGGAAGGGATAGTGGGAGAACAACCAGGGAAGGGGTAACAATGCTCAACAAGAAATGGACTCCAGGATTTGAACCAGAGGAATCTTCACAAGGACCAACAAACATGAAAGCAAAACTGCAAACTCAACTGCTGCTGGTAGAGAGGTGGCATTTCCTACCGAGTTTCTACTCCAAATATACCTGGTCTGCACACTAATGTCCACAGAACTACTTGAAAACTAAAGACAGATGAAAACTAAGCACTTACAGACATTTGTTTTAATACACACGTTAATATTTCATATCATGCAAGCCATTGGTCATTTTTCTAGTTATTCATTGTGTTTGAGAATTGAATAATACTGTAGGATAGTTGAATAAATAAGAAGGGAAGAGAAATAAATGTGTTAATTACCAATATGTTTGAAAAAATGGTGGAAAATATTTTCAAAGTGATCAAATACTCCTTTCTGCCTTTAATTCTGCTCTAGACCCCAATAATATAATTCACATGCAGCCCTCTGATGATTTGGCTTCACAGCTTTTGCACAGTAATCATGGGTGTGCTAAGGCACAGATCCAGCTGCTGACTTGACCTCACTTTGAGTGCATTATGACTCAATATCTTAGTCAGGCTATGTGGAGAGATCTTGACCTCTTACTTCAGCTGGGACCAATGGTCAAATTTCATCTCTATCTAAGAAAGCTCCTGTAGATTTAGAAAGGGTTTCCCGCATGCTGAGCTCTACAGCCCCTCACACACTCATTCCAATGCTGTAACATGTTTATCTGTGATGCTGTTTAGGGGTCTTACTAAGAATTAAGAGGCAGTGGAACAGTGAAATGTAGCAAAGCAACAAGCTTTTATAAAGCTAAATTAGAGAGGAGTCTAAAAGCCTGGAATATATGAAATTCCTCAGGGAAGTGCTTCATTTATTCTTCTTTTCCCCTGGCACTTATTAAGTGAGTCAGCACCCCCTGTGAATTTGGGAGTTCCTCAATGGTGTCTGCCACTTGCAAGGGTAGTGGTAGTAAGTTGATTTGTCATGCCTAGTCATGCAGCAGGCACTATGTATCCACACATTTAGAGAATTGTAAGAACAAAAACATTTCAGTAGGAAGTTAAAGAAGCATTAGATTGGAAATCCAAATTGTTATGAGAAGCCTTGGTATGAGAACCCACAACAATCATCAAAAAGTGGAGATGTGGCTCATGAGCTAGATCATGCCTTTTTTTGCCAGTCCTGGGGCTTGAACTCAGCTTCTTTTGCTCAAGGCTAATACTCTATACAACTTGAACTACAGTGCCACTTCCAGCTTTTTCTGTTTATGTGGTATTGAGGAATTGAACCCAAGGCTTCATGAATGCTAGGCAAGCATACTAACAGTAAGCCACATTCCCAGCTCATATATCACCAGCTTTGAGAGAATACCACCAGGAATGGGTGTGGAGCCCTGAATTCTAATCTCACTACTGGGGACCACACAAAAAAGTGAAAAGAAGGATAGTAGGAAATGAAGGAAAGAAAGAAGCAAAGTTTCAAAATATGGAAGGGAAAGGAAGGAAGGGGAGGGAGGAGGAAAGGGCTTAGTTGCACTAACAGTTTTTCTTTTCCTCAAGGTGACTTCACAGTCTGGGCATCTGCTAATGCTCACCAGGTCACCCTCAGTAGATGGCAATTGTATAGGTGGGATGGTTGCCAACCTTACTCCTCTATAGTGGCTGGACTCTCAGAGCCAGATTTTCCATACATAACAATGGAAACAAGGAAGAAATCTGTGTTTTCTTGCAGTATATATCTATGAAGAAGTATCCAGGCAGGCAGAGGGATTCTGGCTGTTGGTCCCTCTGCAGGAAAGATCAGAGATCATAGTATGCCCTACCTCCATCAGACTAACCTCCCCATGGCTACTGCTTCCACTCCCATCCTGAGGTGTCCAGTCAGCTCCACACCTCTAGTGTTGGCAGCACAGAGGATCCAAGGGATTCCTGGGCCATGTCTAGAAAGCCACCCCTGAAAACGAGCAGAGCATTGAAACACCTCCAAGTCTTCCTGGTATCATAGCTATCAAATATGCAGATTGGGGCTCTTTCCTGTAAGTCTGGGTCTTTTAGCAGATATTGTATGGGAAGAGCCAAAGTAGGCATGACTACTGATCCCTCATCCAATTCCTCATCCCCATGCAGAGAGGCCAGGTGAGTCTCTCGATTATACCCTGTTGCAAACCTGTTCCCATAATCACTTCAAAGACTGGAGATGCTCACTCAGGGGAGAAGATAGAGTGTGGATGGAGTGTGCTAGGTGGTGGCAGAAAAGAGGGCACAGGGTCGCAGTACTGGAAGAGAAACCTTTCACGATTCTGGTTATAGCAAAGAGACTAGTTGGAAAGCATGTGTGTGCCAAGGCCATTTGCTCATGCCTGTAATCCTAATCAGGAAGCTAAGATGTGAGGATCAATGTTCAAAGATAGCTAAGCCATAAAAGTCTGAGAAACTCTTTCATTTAACCAGCACAGAGACAAACTGAAATAGGTATACACACACACACACACACACACACACACACACACACACACACACATTATGGAAATGTGTTATGTATGTGAATGCATTTTGTGTACAAGTGGAAGTTTGTTATAAATGTAGATCCTGTTGAAGATTTTATTTAGAATTTCCAATTTGTTCTAATGCACAGAGTCTGATTTTTCTTACATTCATGGCTTTGTTTTACAGTGGTATTATTGAAATGACATACTTCGGGGAACAGCCAGAACCCAACTAGGCAGAATGTGATTCTCCCTGGCCTTTTATAGGCTCAGTTGAAAAATGCCATGTAGATGGGGTCTTGCACAGGAATGGATGTAGCAGTAACTGAAAGTTTTGTTGTATGGAGTTGTTGGGTATCAGCTATATTCTCAGGAAGTTTGTAAAATTACAACTTTTTCAGTCATGTTTTTAGTAATAGGTTTGAACACTTTCACGAGAATATTGTTATTTTATTTATTTTTGTGCCAGTACTATGCTCTTGCTCAGTTTCTAACTTCCCCATAGTTGGCATTGTACCTCTTGAGCCAAACCTCCACTTCATGGACTTTTCTAATTAAAATGTCTTCCAACTGCAAGTCTCAGAATCTGGTCTTCTAAGTACCTAAGTACCTTCGAAGCCTGAGAAAGGCATCCAGATATAAAGTTTTTAAGTGTAACACAGCCACAATTTCAGTGATATTGTTTTACCTGATCTTCAAATACAATATTATATTCACTAACTTACACAAGTCTCTCTTGAGTTTTGGGTAACATCTATCTGAAATGTGATATTTGAAAAAAAGAGAACCACAAGCAGAAATTTTGGTATTATTTTTATTTTTGTTTTTCATTGTGTTGGTAAGTATTCAAGGCCAACAAAACACTTTTGGAAGCACTAAATATAATAGCTTAATGATTTCCTACATAATTTCTGAATTGTATTGCTCTGTCAAAAAATAAGTATCATATTTTAATGTTATTCCTAAGGATATCCTTTTCAGTGATAGTCTTATACATTTTGGTCATCAAATTTATATTACTAATAGTTTCAAATTATTGATATTTGATCTGTTGGAATATGTGAAGCCTTGTCATTGACATTGAGTGAAAACTGGGTCACAAGGACTTGGATGTGTGTATATATTTGATTTCTACAAGTGTATGATAAAGTCATGGTCTGAGTTTTGATGGTATTTTCAGCCTCATTGATGTTAAGTTTTTTGTATGATATTGCAGCATTGAGCGGCATTGGAAAGAAAGACAGTGAGAAGCAAAGGGAGGCTCACCATCAGCATGGTCTTTGTGCACCTCCTCAGGTTCCTTTCCCTAAAGGAGGTCTTGTTGTGTTCACTGCTTATATTTGTTCTCTCCTCTGTTCCTGGACTACCACCAGGGAAATTCCTCTTCAATAAGATTTTCACTTTGGAAGATTTTTTTTGGCAACAGTTTTCTCCATTTTGTTCCTTGTGATAGAATGAAAAGGTAGGTGCCACATTGTCAGGACCTCTGCAATCACTTGATATCCTTGTTTCCAACAACTTTCAAAACTCTTTCTACTCCCTAAAACTGCTAGTTGTGGTGTAAGGCAGAAGAGTGGACCATAAGGGAGTACTTGAAAGCAGGTAATTTAGGTTTAACCTAAAGGCTACATTTTATTGTTAGGTTAGATAGAGGTACACAAGAAAAGAAAAGCCTCCCCTACACTGTTTCCAATCCAAGGCAATGCATTAGGTCACGATGGATTTATATGCAAGGTATTCTAACAGTACCTGGCTGAACCATGTGGAATTGAGGACGAATGGGGAAAATTCTTGTGGGGTTGTGCACAGATTGATGGACACCAGTGAAGACCTCCACCTCCCAAGTTAGTTCCTGAACAAAGTGACAGGTCACTCCAATGCAGATGCCCTAGATCTTCATGTGCTGATGCCCCAGAAACCTTAGCCATACTTCAGGCCTGAGAACAAAGGTGAAGAGGAAGATGGCCAATAGTTCATTATATTCTAAAGATGTGCTGATGATCTCTTAATTGCTTACATACAATAAATTTCCTTTCTCTTCCTTCTCTGTGTGTCTTTATTTGATAAAAGGGGAAAGTGGCCAGATTGAAGTTGCGACTTCAAATCAATAAAAACCCACCCATAACAGCTCTAAAGTGTTGAAAGAATGAACTTGTTGCAGGGATTGCCTTGGAAAGACAGTCTTGCTGCTCTGTTTAGCCCAGGAGCCTGGGAAATGGTAAGGCTGAAATTCCTTTCTTATCTGGAATTTTGAAGGCTCGCAGAGGCTATTATAGCCACGGTTCAAACAGGAAGAGGCTTTAGTGTGAGGGCTAGTTGTGATAATGCCCTCATCAAGGGAAGTTGGCACACTGTTTCCTTTCATGTGTCCCTAAATATGTGTTATGAAAGAGCAGGCTGGAACAGTGATGTCCAAAGCAGTCACAATCAGTAAGTGTCATATGTAATTTCTAAATTCCTAATACCTTACTTCAGTAACTTAAACAGAACCAGGAGATATTTATTTAAAATTGTTTTATTAAAACAAAATTATCCAACTTATATCATTGAACATGTGTCAATTCAAAAGACTATGGAATTTTATATCTTAATTGTGTATCACATTGTTATTTTTGGATTTAACTGAATATACTTGGTGTGTATTTTATCACTCTATTAAATCTTCATTTCACTTCATTCTATGTTTTTTTACATTTTCTGATTTAATAGTATGTTTTTGTAATAATTTTATTGTATTTTTATATGTTTGCTCATTATGGCATTAAATATACAAAGAAAAAATTTATTCTTACTAGGATAGGACTCAGTGTCTTCTGGAAAATACAGACTTAAGGATGTAAAATCATGAAGTGTGCAACAATGTGAATCACTTTAAAATCACTTTCTAAAACAATTATTCAACAAAACTCTTTCTATCTTTCCCAGATTCCATTGCAAAAAACTTTTGCTTTTGTTGTAGCACTTATCATGGACCCCTCCTTTCAATTGTGCAGCTTTAATCAATTTGCCATTGTTTAGCTTTTATTTTGGTATTCAATAAGGAATCTCACTGTATAATTTGAACACAAAGGGAAATTCCAGTTTTTGATAAAGAGTTCAATTTTCTGTGACAAAGGGAGACCCATGAGTAAACTGCCATTAAATACTCAATAATATTCATATAAAATATAAACTTATTCAACAAGTTTATATAATTACCACATAAATGTACTTCATAATATTTTTAAACCGCAATACAATTACATATCTATGTCATAAAATAATTTAGATCACAAGTATAGGATACTAATCTAAATCTATTGCATCATCCTCAATATATCCTTATAAAAATTTTTGTTTTTTCATTACCCTTCACCTTGGGCCCCTTTTTTCTCTTGCAAATAATGGTCTGGTGATGTCCCTAGAGTTTGGCCACCTCTCAATAGCCTCTTCCCTTTTCTGCCTCTAGGTAGTCACTCACTTATAAGACCTGAAGGAATGTTCTCAGTTGACTTGTCCCAATGTGTCTGTCCCAATGCCTCAATTTGACTGACTGTGCCCACTCTTGCTTCGGCTGGTTGGGGTCTGTGGTAATAGCAAAAAGGGTGACAGGGACAGGCTAGAACTGCGGTATTATGAATTAATGGTAGCAGAAGAGAGTAATTGAAACTAGACTACCAGGGAAAGGATATAGGTGACTGAGACACAGGATTGGAGGGGCATGGAATTGGGTGGCAGAATTATGTGTGCAGGGATTGGGGTAGCAAATAGAGGCATCTGGAGCAGTTTATCAAAGAAAGGGTAGCAGAGACAGAGTGGCAGAGAATAAGTTGTCAGGGATTAAGGTAGCACAATCAGGGTAGCAAGGACATGGGTGTGGGATCAGTGTAGCCAGTACTAGGGTACCAGTGATTGGCATGGCAGTGAATAGTGTGGTGCAGAGCTCTGGGCTTGCTCTCTAGTATTGGATGTTAGAACTTTTGAGACCTCCAACAGCTCATCATCAGCTCTTTGGAAGTGAGCATGTGCCATCTATCAATGCACATGCTAGGTGTTTCAGGTTCTTGGGAACCAGCTGTAGGATCTTGCCCTTATGTCCTTGAGAATCCAAACCCCACAATGCTGCAAAACAAGCTCCGCATAGTGAGCTCTGATCACCTCTTGCAAGCCATACTACTCCAATCTAATGTCAATTATCATGGTTGCACTATGTGCCCTGAGATGTGCTCAGGGCACATAGTGCTCTGGGCAGCTACCAGCTTCTCACCCAAACATTCTTGGGCTCCCTGGCAAAGGACAACAACAGATCCTGCTACTTCTCCATTCTCTCACTGTGGTCCTGGACAAGCAGTCTGTGCTACTTTGATCTCCATATCCTCTTCAAGCCTCAGACCTTGCTCTGTATTCTCTCTTTAGGCACTCATTTGTTCAAACTGCCCCTCCTTTTCCTTCCAGGTGGTGCCCTCCATGTTCCCATCTTTGTTTTCGTCTTGCAATCTACCTGTGGCTTTTGCACCAAATCCTTGAAGTTCCTCAGCTCACTCTCCAGTTGTGACTGATGCATGAAAAGCTTCATCTCCCTTTTATGTCTGTTTGTCAAGGTTTGTTCTGGAATCCAAGGCAGTACTAGGTAACTAAGAATGTGGGTGGAGCCTAAATATTCCCCTACTATTGGTTGTAGAGAAAGATGCAAATGAGGTATCATCAGTCTCACATACTCAACCCCTAGATCAACAGAATAAAGTGATGTCACAATGGAGACACCACCCAGCAGCTATAAGAGTATGTGACCCAACCATAGATAATTTAGTTAGTAGAGAGTAGCCAAATCTAGTGGAGTACATGCACAGATTTATAGAACACTACTAAGGGCATCCATAAATCAAGTTAGTTTATAGGCAAAGTGGCAGGCCAATCTTAGGCTTTGCTCTACACCTTCCTGTTTGGCAGGACCCCTAGACACACCTCAGACCTAACGACATGGGTGAATAGAAAAGGAGGTGAGTATTGCTTAGTATTCTGAAGGTGTGCTGAGGTGCTGTCTTGTCATGGCTGCCATCTAATAAATGTCCTTTCTCTGACCTTCATAATGTCACTTTATTTGGCATGAGAGGAAAATTGGAAGATCTAACAAGAATACGTAGAATTTGGGCCAGGGGTTGTATACTCCATTTTGAGATCATGATAATCCCACCACTTACTGAGCCAGGAAGTTGGGTTAGGAATTCACAAGCTGATAATTGACTCCAATTTCCCTACCTAAAAACATCCCTCATCACTCCTCATAATCCCACTTCCCAAATGTGTGGACAGCCTTAAACTCTGTTCTCCTGGAGAAGGATTTGAGTATGGGATATCATCAACTTCTCATGTGTGGCTGCCTTATAAATGCAGAGTTTCTCAGGCTCAAAACAACTTCAGTGGTGGGGATACTCTGTAACAGGTTATACAGAACTTGGTCAATGGTTCACACCCCTAGGTAGAACTGTCAAGTGCTAAGGACTACTGAGGGCTCACTTGCTGTCCATGGTATTGCACCAAGGACTTCATTGTCAATGTTGCCCACAGTGCCTAGGCCAATGCCTCTCAAAGACTCCAAGCCCACCCTGCCATGGCTGAGTCTGTGTGAGTTAATTATCATTGAACAACTATGTTTCACAGTCTGTGAGCCACTCACTTCTATAGGCATATGAATTTTAGGGCCTAAGTATAACTCTTTAGAACTCCTTTTACTTCCTCCTGTGTTCTGAGATCAACAGTTAGTACAGTGCATCTGTGTCCCAGGGGCTGTTTTTCTCTTCACAAATTTCTTAGAATAAACAATAGGTGGAAGCTGCCATTAAAGCAAACAAGTATGAAATAGCACACAATGCTTCCCCTGCATTCCTGGACCTAAGAAGTTCCCAATTCTGAGCACAAACTGTTCAGGTTTGAGTTCTAAAAACTTCACTGATTGGTGAACTTAAAAAACTTTTCACAAGGCAGGTATCATCCAGTACAATAGTTGCCACCTATAATCCTAGTTAGAATGGCTGAGATCTACTAGATCAATCAACTTACAGACAATGCAACACGGAAAATTCTAAGATATTAGTCCCAAAAGAAGAAACTGAGACAAGGAGAGACAAGTGGAAATGGGGGAAGCCTTAACTAGGAGAATGTTTCTCTGAGCAGAGACATGGGAAGTTATTCCAACAAAGTTCTAGAGTTGTAGCTCATCAGTAGAGACTATAAGGTCAAGCCTGATTAAAGCCAATAATAAAACATATAAAAATAGAAACTTAGCTGGGTGCTCACACCTGTAATCCTAGATAATCAGGAGGCTGAGATCTGAGGATAGCGCTATGATTTCCTCTTTTAACACACTATGTGCTTTATCTAAGACTTAGTTAAGTTTCCTGTGTGCAAATCTCACTCTCACAAGTAAATATTTGTCTGTCAAAAATAACAAAGTCTACAAAATCTACCTAATGTATCATCAGTAAGTTTACAATAAATATTTGTTAAGTGTGAGTGTTCAGGCATTAGACTAATTCTTTAAAAAATTATGTTGTCCTTCTTTCCACTTCAACAATTGAGTAGAAAATAGAGGCATCTCTGGATTCCTTTGGTTCTTTCTAAGTCTATATTTTCCAGATTCGTTTTTCCATTGATGCAGAAAACTCCAAAACTGTTGTTACTATTATGTATTGTATTGCTAATATGTAGAGTAATTTTAAGCATTGAAAATGGATCAAAAGGATTTCAAACTTCATTTGTGTGAAAAACTTCCATTCATTATCTAAATTCAAAAAACAACAATTACTAAAGGAACTATTGCTTTGGTAAAAAGAAGAACATGCTAGTCAGAGATGGTCTCTTCCATGTAGGAATCTTGGAGGAGTTGAGTTTTTAGTGTGCTGACTTTGAGAAGGAGGTTGCCATGATGTGTCTTTTTTAACACTTACTTTTTGTTTGGCAGTAGAGGCCTGGTGGAACAAATACATTTGTCTCTGATTGATTCTCTTTCAGAAAATCCATGGCTAAAATTGATTGCATAAGATAATAATTGTCCTCCTACCATTTCCTTCTTAGTAATTGTACTTATATTTGTCATTTTGGAAATTTTACCTGCTTATATGTAAGAGTCTTCTGTGGAGCGATTTAAAAAGATAAATGTCAGTATCTCTGTTATAAGGTAGTGATATAGGTGTTTCTTATACTTTCCAATATAAGGTCAGTAACAATGATTATTTTAACAAATCTAGTTTAATTATGTAATCATTATGGTCTGGGAAGGTGGCTCAGTGGTAGAGCACTTGCCTTGCATGCATGAGGCCCTGGGTTCAATTCCACAGCACCACATAAGCAAAAAAGAAAAAAGCCAGAAGTGGCGCTGAGGCTCAAGTGGTAGAGCTCCAGCCTTGAGCTGAAGAGCTGAAGGACAGCACCCAGGCCCAGAGTTCAGGCCCCACGACCTGACCCCCCCAAAAAAATTATGTAATCATTAGACATTATGTTAATAGTGTCTGAGAAAATTCAAGGTCACTTTATTTTCAAGAGAAAGTCAAAGTAATCAGAATATTGATATTTTTGAAATGTATACAATGAGGCATGTATATTTCCAAAGGCAATGTTACCCACAAGACATTTCCAGAGTTTCTTATTTTGTCATGTATCTCATATAATTTTACTTCTTGTCTAAATTAAAACTTACTATATATTTTTTCTGCTATTCATTTGTATTTATCATTAAATTGTATGCAAAGAAGTTTCAATTCAATGAGTTTGGTTATTAGTACAATAAATCTTGATTATTGTTGACTCTTCCATTGTTTTTCCCATCTTTCCCACTACTACCCATCCTCTCAAGTTATCTGCTTCCATTTTACATATGTACCATCAATGTAATGATTGTATTTGATATCCAGTCTTTTCATTAATCTGTCCCCTTTTTTCTTAAACGTCTTCCCCAGCCAAATATGATTTCCCTTTGTGCTATTTATTTTCTTCCACTCTTCATTTTTTGTTATTCAAAGAACGGCCATCACTGAAATACTCTCATGAGTATACCAAGTTTTGTGTTTTTTAAATTTTGTATTTATTTCAACTTGTACACAGGAGCTGACATTCAATACATTAGTGCATGAGTACAGTGGATTTTGATCATTGTCATCTCTTTCATAATTTCCCCAAACTTCTCAATCCCACCTTTTCCTCAAGTTTCTTCATTTGGTAGAAAATGCATTAAGTCATATAACTGCATTTTCTACCACTTTATTGCTTCATTTATCATTTTCTCCCCATCCTGATCCCAGCCCTACCTCTGAGTACCTGGTTCCTTGTGTTTATTTTGTTGGAATAGGAGTTAGCTTTTCTAAGGAATTATATCATTTGAATTCCTCCCCAAATCTACCACATTTCAGTCCATATCTATAGTATACTTGAAATCCACCCAAGTGTGTATGTTGTATCATTATAGATTACATCTAACTTCCTGGGCTTGACTTTCTTCTCTTAGTTCACTTAACATGATTTTTCCCCAGTTCCTTCCCTTTCTTTGCAAATGATAGAATATCATTCTAATGGATGAGTAAAATTCAACTGTGTGTATCTATATAGATATGCATTTATATGCATATAGCTATCACATTTTCCTGATCTACCTGCCACTTGAGAGGAATAATCCATGTCTAAATGTGATTTCTTATAGTTACTGATGTAAAACAGTTGTTCACTGCAGCATTTAACTTTGTGCAGTTCTTGTCTCTTCTTACTTATAGCCATGTGTTTTATGTTTTGGTTTTGTTTTTATTTTAGTTGCCATTTGTGGGACTTAAATTTAGGGCCCTGTACTCTTGCTTGACTTTTATTCAATCAAGGCCAGCATTGTACCCCATGAACCACAGGTTGATTTCTAGATTTTTGCTAATTAGTTGGAGATAAGTGTCTTATGAACTTTCTCTTCTTTTTTTTTCTTTGTGACAGTCGTAGGGCTTGAACCTTGGGCCTGGGTATTGTCCTTCAGCTCTTCAGCTCAAAGCTAGCACTCTACCACTTGAGCTACAGCACCGCTTCCTGTTTTCTGGTGGTTTATTGGAGATAAGAGTCTCATGGATTTTCCTGAGTGGGCTGGCTTTGAACTCTGATCCTCACATCTCAGCCTCTCCAGTAGCTAGGATTATAGGAATGAGCCACCAGTGCCCAGCCTTATGAACTTTCTGCTAGGCTGGAGTTGTACCTGAATCCTCACGTGTCAACATCCAAAAATACCTTGGATTAGACACAAGTGCAACCAATACTTGACTACTTCTCATTATTTTATGCTTTTGTTTTCAATGTTTTAGGAACTAACAATATCATTTGTATAATCTTGTGGATACAGTCTATTTTCTAACAAAAATCATTCATTTTGTAGTCTGATACTTTACATTTTTATATATGTTGACTCCTATAAATCAAATAGTTTCATAATTGAATATGAATCTGTTTCTAACAGAAAGACTAAACATGTGCTTATATATATATTACACTTTGTAATATTTTAATATATAACTATATGCATATATAATTTATGTATAATATACTAAATATATATCTTTATACATTTATGTACCTATATATGTATATATATGGTATATATGTGCTAGTATTAGGACTTAAACTCAGCGCCTATGTGCTTTTGCTTTTCTTTTTTGTTCAAGGCTGGCACTATTCCAATTGAGCCACAGTTCCACTTTTAGCTTTTTGGTTCTTAGTTTGAGATAAGAGCCTTATGGTCTATTCTACTTGGTCTAGCTTGAAACTATGATCCTCATCTTTCAGCCTCCTAAATAGCTAGGTTTAAAGGCATGAACTACTAGCACCAGTCCTATTATAGTTGAATTGAAAAATAGATTTAAAGAACAAAGATTTGTAGTATTTTCAAATTAGTATCTTTTCATTTCCACTAAAACACACTGCTTTCAATTTGATTTGTTTTTGTTATTCCAACTCACTTACCAAGGAAGGAAAGGAAATGGAAAAGGAAACATTAAAAACCAAGGAACCTCTGAATATACCAAGGCTCATGCCTGCTAGCTATTATTTCTTTGCTAGAAAATATAACAAGATGATACAGTCTACAGGTAAAGCAGAAGAACAAGCCAAGCTCTCCACTGAGGCTGCAGAAAGGCTGATGAGGATGAGGCAAACAACTTTATCTAGGAAGTTTCACAAAGTGTTTGCTGTGGTAGGTTGAGTCTAGTAGGTAAATGTAGCCAATCTTAGAGGAAATTCATTGTAAAAGGCCATATAGAGATGAGGAGAATAACTGAAGGTGAATATGCGATTAGAGGGGCTTGCTTTCTTGAAGATAGATGTTTATAGAGTAGGTTTTATACTGTTGAAAACGAGACAGTTAAGGAAGGGATGCTTATTTATTTTTTTAGGTCCAGGAATTAGAAATATTATAACATTATCTTTGAAAATTGATAGTAAAGTAAGTGTATTTACAATTTCTATTGCAACATATGGTTTTACCCAATAAGTGGTTGTTTATTCTGAATGGGTTTAGAAATGAAACATCATAATGTATTTGAACACACAAAAATAATGACATACAACTTGCCGTGCATGGAATTAAAAAATATGTAACAAGGCTCATGTCTGAAATCGCAGCTGCTCAGGAGGCTGAGATCTGAGGATAGCTGTTTGAAGCCAGCCCACACAGAAAAAAATTGTGAGACTCACACTACCAATTAGCCTCCAAAAAAAAGTAGGAGATTGATGTGTGGATCAAGTGGTAGAGTACAAGACCTGAGCTATGCAGCTCAGGGACAGCACCAGGGTCCTAGTTCAAGCCTCAGGACTCATACAAAACAATAAATTATGTGACTAAGGCATGTTGTGCATATTAAATAGAGTTCTCATTCCTTATGCCCTTCATAGTATACATAACACAAAATTCAGTTTTGTACATGTATTAATTATAGTTACTATAGTAGTACAAATTGTTATAAACATATTATACATATATTACTTATATATTACATAACATTAATGATATTATACATATATTGTTCCTACATTATTTATAGTAATTATAGAAATATCAGTAATATAGATGTATGTTTTAAAAAAAGGAATACATTTTCTTTGTTATAACGAGGAAGTAACAGTCACAAAAATTATTCCTTTTGGATTACATATATATGTATATATATAACTATTTCTTTTGCCTTCAAGATACTGAATGATAAAAGCATGTTCATATGCACTGGTGTCATTGGCATGGAGTTGTTCTCCTAAAGCATTTACTCCAGGCAGAATAAACAGTGGAAGCCTGAATAATTGTCATGCAGGAATTTCTTTAGAAAATTAACCAATCTTGTTTTGATTATTAACAAATTTGTGCCCAATAAATTCCAATTTTATTGCCATTATAACTACAATTAGAAAGATAATGTGGATTCATCTGCTCCATATCTCTTAAAAGGTAAAGTGACATTCACAGAATATCCTCAGATAAGCAAGATGGAAAACTGGATTTGAATTCTAGGTCTGCAACTGGTCAGTCTTAGGTACTTGGGAAATTTGGTTGGCCTTGCCTGCCTAGTTCTTTAGGTAGATAGATAGATAGATAGATAGATAGATAGATAGATAGATAGATAGATAGATATAATGAAGTACTAAATAAAAAGAACAGAATCTTTTCTCAAGTATGTATATTTACATTTTGAAAAGGTAATTTAAAAAGTGTAGCCATTATTGTGTATTTCTTTGAACAAATGAGTGCATTTCAGGAGTATTTTTATTTCAGCTTCTGTAAGAAGATGGGAAATTGTATCTTTTGTATGTTTGCCAGTTGGTTTTGCATGTGTTTTCAAAAATACATACACATTTTAAATAATGGTATTTATTTCATAGGTCACAAACCAAATAATTGGAGTGGATGACCCTAATGTCTTATTTCAGTTGCCTGAATCAGACTCTCAAGAGTCTAAATTTCCTAGTTATGAACATTTCACCATGCAAACTTAACAACATAGAATGGAGTGTGAAGGTAGAGCCTTCACATACCTCTAAAGCTTTATATATATATTAGTCATATGCACCTACACTAGTCAGCATTCATGAAACACTGATATATTATAATTATGTTCATATCAGAAATATACTTTAACTTAAAGTAAAATGAGATGGGTTGTATACTCTTAATCAAACAGCAATGATCTCCCACTGTAATTTTTCTCAGTGGGAAAACTCTCCCATGCATTTTACTGACTTAACTTCTATTTTGTGCTTTTCCATTATTGGAGAGGTCCCATTGTGTCTACATAACAATGCTGTAACAGCCTAAGCTGCCTTTCAGTTGTACCTCCATTCTTGTGATTATGGTCAACTCTGCAGCTGTGATCACATATTTAGTGGACACTTGATCTTGTCAAGCCCTGATTTAAAATCCAGCTTTCACTTCTCATTGTCACAGTGTTAAAGATATCACTCCTCTAGATTTATTTTTTTATCTTCTTGTATTTCAGACATTGCCTTGGATGTTAGATTTTGAAGTAGAATTTTTGTATGTTTTTATTGTAAAAATACTGTACAGAGGGGTTACAATTAAATGAGCAAGGTAATGAGTACATTTCCTATTGAGCATTGTTGCCTCCTCCTTTGTTTTTCCCCTACCATCTCTTCCCTCCCACCTCCACAACTACTTCCTCCTCCCCACCAGTTTTTTTTTTTTTTTGTTACTACATTTTTTTTTTTTATTGTAAAGCTACTATACAGAGGGTTACAGTTACATGAGTGAGGTTATGAGTACACTTCCTCTTGAACATTGTTACCCCCTCCATTGTTTTCCCCCTACCATCCCCTCCCTCCCTCCCTTCCCCGAGGTTCTTTTTTTTTTTTTGATTGTGATTAAATGATTACATAATTTCAAAGTCACAAGTTCATTCTAACTTCCCTGGAGCAAATTGTCTACCACAGTCTGTAATATATTCCCCACCAGTTTTAAAGTTCATTTTCAATGTAGTGTCTTGTATATCTCATTGTTACAATGGGTCTACCTGTATCTCTATTTAAGTATTTACTTAACATCATCTTATATGGTCATATGTACATAGCTTTTGACCTTTTCTGCTTGTCCTAGAAAGAAGTAAAAATTTTACTTTGCATTTGCTCTGTTGAGGTGTTAGTGATACCTGATGAACTGCATATATAATAATGTTAATAAGGTGATGTTTGGGCATATATTTGTTTAATTTTTACAATTGAGGAAGTAAATACACATCACTTACAAAACTGTTTTCATGCACTTTGGTATTGTTTTATTGCAAAGAATGCTTTACAGTATAAGATAACACCTTCACACAATATGTATCTGTCTGGTACTATAACCCCAAAGTAGACTAAGGCATCTAATAACTATCACACTTGGATGATTCCTTTTGGTAAAACTATTTTATCATGTTGAGTAGTATGAATTGTATACTAATTTAAAATCACATTTGGAATAAAACAGTTACTAGGTAAGACTTTCGTGGATGAGGTGGTGTGGGGTTTCCAATGAAGCCCCCTCGGTTCATAGGAAGAAGTTTGCACTGCCACAGCCTCTGTGGTGGAGCAGGGTAGGGCTTTGAGAGTGGAGGCCAGTCTGGGTAAGGCTTTGAGACATTTGGGCAGGGGTAGGAAGTAATGGATTTGTTAGGGGCTGAGTTTCTGGTGGAGCAGGACAGGGCTTTAGGAAGGAGGCTGACAGGTAGCCCGGTGTCCAGTGCAAAACGGCAGGGTTAAAGGGAAGATGTTGTTTGCAGGGCCTGGCTAAGAGAAGAATGGGGCTGCAAGTGAGGAGGTGTAATGACCTGTGAGTGAGAACATCCACACAAGCACAGCTAAAGGTGTCAACGGTGTTTTACTAATATGTCTGCAACCCTGTCCTAGGTTACTAAAATTAGGAGCAACTGCAAACTCCAGGGGGCAAGTTGTTTTCCTTTTTCCTCCTTCTTGCAAGCCTCACCTCTCCACTCTCCACTGACCTCTTTTCAGGCCTCCTGCCTCACCACAGGCCTCTTCACCTCTTCACAAGCCTCTGGGCTCGCTGAACTCCTCTCCACTCTTCACAGGACTTTGAGGTCTCTGCAGGCCTTTCTGGCCTCTGTTCAAGCTTCTGGTCCTCTCAGGCCTCTCAGTTCTGCCCAGTCCTCTCAGCTGGCTAGGGCTTCCCCAGGCCTCCCTGCCTGCCTGGACCTTTTCTGGCCTTCTCTGGCAGCCTGGGATTTCCCAGACCTCTCCTTGATCCAGCTTCCTCAGGCAATCCAGGACTGTTCTCAAGCCTTAGGAGAGCCGGGTACTGCTCTGCTCCAGGAGCCATGTCTCTTGTCACGTGTCACTTATGGCATCTCCTTCTTTCCATCCCCTCGGAAGCCCCCCTTCCTATATCTGGTGGCCTGTCCCCCAAGCCACCCTTTGACACTGCTACCCCAAGTGGCCTGGCATACATGAGGGTGGCATCAGCGTGGGGCAGGACATCCTCGCCCCTCAAGCTCTCACAGAGGTTACTTAGAGGAGGGGTTACTGGTGGAGCGCTGTGGGCCTCCATGGGATAGGCAGGGTGGGATTTCCCGTCTGGCAAGGTGGGAAATTTGAGGGAAGAGGCTGATGGAAGGCAGGGTTTCTGGTGGAGGAAGGCTGGGCTGATGGGGAGGTTTTTGAGGGGTGTGGCTTTGAGAGAGAAGGACATGTTATGAAGAAGTGGGCTAGTAAAGAGTAGGGTTTCTTGTGGAAAACCCCGTATTTTCTGGCATGTGGTATAGTGGAAGGGTTTCTGACAGAGCAGAAGGGGGCGACAATGAATGAATGAGCCTTGTCAGTACAGGGCTTTGAGAAAGCAGGGTGAGGATCCAAAGGACCAGACTAGTTGGAGCGGGGTTTTCTGTGAATCCAGCCAGGACTTGGAGAGGTGGAGTAAGATTGATTGGGGATTTCAGTTATGAGTCAGGATATTTAAGGAGCCTACTGTGGGCAGGGTTTCCAGTAGGGCAAGGCAAACCTTCAAAGAAGGGAATAGGGAAGGACATGGGTTTCCAGTCGAGCCTGGTAGGCTTCAAGAAGGAGGCCAACTGGTGGAATGGTTTCCAGTGGAGCAATGTGGGCTTCCAGAATGAGCAAGGATGATGGGGTTTTCTGGTGGAGAAGGACAGGACTTGGAGCCTAGAGGCTAGTTTAAGGTGGGGCTTTCAGAAGGTGGTAGGGCTACAAGGGTTTAGGATAATTATATGCAGGGTATCCTATGGAACAGAGTGTGGATTCTCCAGAGGAGCCCAACTAGGGGTTGGATGAGGAGCCCAGCTGAGGGTTGGGTTAATGGGGGAGAAAGGCAGGACGTGGAGTGAGTGGATGGGGAGGTGGGAAGGTATCTGGTGGAGCACAGCAGGCTTTCCAGGGAGGAGGTGGGCTGTATGCGTAGCTTCTAGTGAAACAAGGCGGGGCTTCAAGGGCAAGTATAGGGTGGTGGATGGATTTTGATGTAGCAGGACAGGGCTTCATGGGAGGAGTTTAGTTCAGGGAAGGGTTTTGAGAGGATTGGCTGGGTTGTAGGAGTAGCTAGTTATGGGGGGGAAAAGAAAGAGGGGATGTTCCCCTGGAGCCTCTAGGGAGCTTGAGGGAGAAGACTGGTTTGAGGGAAGGGTGGGGTTGGAGGGTTAGTGGCAGGGCATCCAGAGAATAAGAGTGGGCATTCAAGGGAAGAGCTGAATGGAGGTGAGGTTCTGGGTGGAGCAAGTTGGGCATTGAGGGAGGAGATAGGTTTCTGGTGTGGCAGAGAAGGGAGGAGATGGAGTGGAAGAGGGATTTCCAAGTAGCAGTGCAAGGATTTGAGGAAGGAGGCTGTTTGCATGCAGGGCTTTGAAAGTTTATAGCAGGGCTACTAGAGTGTAGGTTAGTTGAGGGTGGGATTTCAGGTGGAGCAGGACAGGGTTTCGAAGGGGGAGGCTGACTGGAAGTGGGTCAAGTTGAGCTTGTGAGAGGAGGTAGGATAGAGGCAGGACTTCGAGGGTGAAGGGAGAGGCTATAAAAAACAGCTACTACTAATAAATGTAATACAAGAATACCCTTTTCCGTCAGTGTATAATTAATTCTATTTCTATATGTATGAGAGAGATATTAGATAAACTAACCAAGTTATAATTCCTTCCTACTGAACTTTTTCTTTGTATTAATTGAGTGAGAATAAAACCACAGGCCACGTCAGGCTCATAGGCACAAAGTAGACTGACACATGAAGCACTGGATTTGATTACCCAGCAACACCTTTAAGGAACACAAAAATTTTAAACTCTCTCCGTTGGTCATAATGGACACTCTATTGACTGAAAATTGTGAATAAATAGAAAATTTTCTTGAACTTTTTGGAAATATTAATCTAAACTAAGTAATAGTAATGCTTTAACTTTATACTTCTATATTGGAACCTATACTAAAACAAAATAAATAGGAAAATATAATAAAATTATACACAGAATGTTCATTCTTGCAGCATCAATTTTAATCTAAAATAACTTAAAACCGGAAAATTGTTTGCCATATACTGAGATTGCAGTATGGTTTCCTTTTCAGTGATCAAAATGATGATTGAAGCAATATGCCTTTATCATTGGATGCATTGATGGTTAAAAGATAGCCAAGAATGTGAAGTACCCTAAAACAATACCCTGAAGAAACTCACAGGGTACTGTGAACTGATGTTGGAATAAAATTAATTACTGTACTGACAAGGCTCATTCATTCATTGCCGCCCCCTTCTGCTCTGTCAGAAACCCTTCCACTATACCACATGCCAGAAAATACGGGGTTTTCCACAAGAAACCCTGCTCTTTACTAGCCCACTTCTTCATAACATGTCCTTCTCTCTCAAAGCCACATCCCTCAAAAGCCTCCCCATCAGCCCAGCCTTCCTCCACCAGAAACCCTGCCTTCCATCAGCCTCTTCCCTCAAATTTCCCACCTTGCCAGACGGGAAATCCCACCCTGCCTATCCCATGGAGGCCCACAGCGCTCCACCAGTAACCCCTCCTCTAAGTAACCTCTGTGAGAGCTTGAGGGGCGAGGATGTCCTGCCCCACGCTGATGCCACCCTCATGTATGCCAGGCCACTTGGGGTAGCAGTGTCAAAGGGTGGCTTGGGGGACAGGCCACCAGATATAGGAAGGGGGGCTTCCGAGGGGATGGAAAGAAGGAGATGCCATAAGTGACACGTGACAAGAGACATGGCTCCTGGAGCAGAGCAGTACCCGGCTCTCCTAAGGCTTGAGAACAGTCCTGGATTGCCTGAGGAAGCTGGATCAAGGAGAGGTCTGGGAAATCCCAGGCTGCCAGAGAAGGCCAGAAAAGGTCCAGGCAGGCAGGGAGGCCTGGGGAAGCCCTAGCCAGCTGAGAGGACTGGGCAGACCTGAGTGGCCTGAGAGGAGCAGAGGCTTGAACAGAGGCCAGAAAGGCCTGCAGAGACCTCAGAGTCCTGTGAAGAGTGGAGAGGAGTTCAGTGAGCCCAGAGGCTTGTGAAGAGGTGAAGAGGCCTGTGGTGAGGCAGGAGGCCTGAAAAGAGGTCAGTGGAGAGTGGAGAGGTGAGGCTTGCAAGAAGGAGGAAAAAGGAAAACAACTTGCCCCCTGGAGTTTGCAGTTGCTCCTAATTTTAGTAACCTAGGACAGGGTTGCAGACATATTAGTAAAACACCGTTGACACCTTTAGCTATGCTTGTGTGGATGTTCTCACTCACAGGTCATTACACCTCTTCACTTGCAGCCCCATTCTTCTCTTAGCCAGGCCCTGCAAACAACATCTTCCCTTTAACCCTGCCGTTTTGCACTGGACACCGGGCTACCTGTCAGCCTCCTTCCTAAAGCCCTGTCCTGCTCCACCAGAAACTTAGCCCCTAACAAATCCATTACTTCCTACCCCTGCCCAAATGTCTCAAAGCCTTACCCAGACTGGCCTCCACTCTCAAAGCCCTACCCTGCTCCACCACAGAGGCTGTGGCAGTGCAAACTCCTTCCTATGAACCGAAAGGGCTTCATTGGAAACCCCACACCACCTCATCCACGAAAGTCTTACCTAGTAACTGTTTTATTCCAAATGTGATTTTAAATTGGTATACAATTCATACTACTCAACACGATAAAATAGTTTTACAAAAAGGAAACATCCAAGTGTGATAGTTATTAGATGCCTTAGTCTAGTTTGGGGTTATAGTACCAGACAGATACATATTGTGTGAAGGTGTTATCTTATACTGTAAAGCATTCTTTGCAAGTATCATTAATGTTTCATAAGTGTTCATTTTATTTCTAAAAAATTTATGCACATTTGTTTCCATTAACTTTAAGAATATTAGCTATTTTGGTTGAGGAAAGAATATTAGTGTGCAAAAGTATAATTTTAGAGTTCCTTTCCATACATGTACTGGAGTTTTAATAACAGAAGTTCTCTAAGTACCAGAATTATCTTTCCGTTTCCTTCTTCCACTAAGGTGCCCTTTGGAAAAAAATGAATTGATATTATACAGGTAAAATTTAGAAATAGAAAAGTATAATTATATAATTACATAATTATATAATTATTACACAAGACAAAAATATAAGAAATGCCCTCTGTATTTCTGAAACAGGAAAACAAAAAAGACAATAATGAAGCAGAAGGGAATCAGGAACTTTGTATGTGTGATATATAACTGGAGACTTTAAGAAATACAACGGATCAGGTAAAAATATCTTTGATTAAAATGTCATGTTGTTCAATCTATTTCATTGTAAATATTATTTTGTTAACCTCTGAATGAATATTTGTTTCAGCAGTGATATGCCCAGGGAACTATGTGGTTAGGCAATTTCATCATTGTAAGATCATTAGGTTCATGGACTTTACCATACCTGAAATAACACTAGATATGCAATCTTGTTGGTCCAACACTGTAAGCCAGGCCTGTGTTTTACCAAAGCTCTGTATATGTGTGCTATTGTTTTATTTAGGCTTTATTTTTGTTTATTTGGATGTCTTCTGGTCCAGGAGGAGGCAGCAGTAACAGTTTGTGGATGGTGAACACATGCATGTATCCATGGCTGAAATCTACTCTTGTTTTATCTAGGCTTCCCCTAGAAATAAATGATGACAATTATATCTATCATGGTATAGTGTCACTATTAACATCTAACACATGTTGACTATATGTTTTTTATATTTCTTTTTACCATTCTCTTTCTCTTTCTCCCTTTTTCCTTCCTTCCTTCCTTCCTTCCTTCCTTCCTTCCTTCCTTCCTTCCTTCCTTCCTTCCTTCCTTCCTTCCTTCCTTCCTTCCTTCCTTCCTTCCTTCCTATCCTCCCTCCCTCCTTCCTTCTCACCTTCCTTTCACTTTCTTTAATTTTAATTTAGACATTTTGTTTGCTAGACAGGTATTCTACAAATAAAGACACATCAACAATCTTTTTATTTACTGATTTTGCCAATACATTATCAATTTTGTTGATGGTTAAACAGAGGCTAGGATAAGTTCATTCTTACTTTGGTCTGCCAAGTAGCTGGGATCATGAATGCATTCCAACCTGCCTGACTTTACAGTGATATGGAAATCTTAATACCTCCCTTCCCAGACTGATTCTGAACTATGATCCTCTCAAATTCTACCTCTTCAGTTAATTATGTGAACTCCAATAGCCTGCTCTCAGTATAGGTGATCCAAATGAATGATTAAAGGCAATAATAGTCTCTTTTTGCCAGTCTTGGGGCTTGAACTCTGGGTCTAGTCAGTGTTCCTAGGCTTTTTTGGCTTGACACTTGAGCCACTGTGACACTTCAGGTTTTTTCTGTGATTAATTTTGGAGATAAGAGTCACACAGACTTTCCTTCCCAGGCTGGCTTGATCTTGGGATCTCTGTCCCCCAAGTAACTAGGATTACAGGTGGAAGCCACAGTTGCATACCTGAAATTTGAGTTTAATCACTGGTTTTTTATGTTAAAATATAGGGTAAGATTGAAAATATAATTACAATAGTCAGATTTTTTTTATAAACTTTTTTTTTTTGGGTCCGGTCGTGGGGCATGAACTCTGGGACTGGATGCTGTCCCTCAGCTCTTCAGCTCAAGGCTAGTGCTCTACCACTTGGGCCACAGCACCACTTCCAGCTTTTTTTTTCTTCTGCTTATGTGGTGCTGAGGAATCGAACCCAGAGCCTCATGCATGCAAGGCAAGCGCTCTACCACTGAGCCATCTTCCCAGCCCACAATAGTCAGATATTTTAAAAAGTAATTTTGTTTCACATTAGAAACTCATCTTTACCAGAATTAAGGGATTATTTTTCTGTTTGTCGTCTTGTATGTCATTTGGGAAATTAAACTTCATGTCTTCCAAGTGGGATAAAGGACTTAGAATGGCCTTATGTGCCAGCTCACATCTATGATCACTGTCAGAAATCAGAGATCAAGAGTATCACACTTTGAACATAGCCTAGACAAAACTTTACAAGTCCCAATCTGCACAAATAAGTGAAGCATGGTGACTCATGCCATTAATCTCAGCAACAGAAGAGGCATAGGTAAGGGTAACATGGTCCGTGCATTTTCCACACAACAAAGAGATTGAAAGAATTTAAAAGCACAAAAGGCAAGAAGTACAAAAAGACTAGAGTTATAAACAGTAAATATATGTAAAATAAATGCATATTTACAATAATTAATTTTAGTTGCAAATTTGATTTTATAGCTATTTCTCCAAATTTTTTTTTGGTCGGGGGTCTGAACTCTCGGCCTAGGTGCTGTCGCTCAGCTCTCCAACTCAAGGCTAGTGCTCTAGCACTTGAGCCACAGTGGTACTTTATCTTTTTTCTGCTTATGTGGTGCTGAGGAATCGAACCCAGGGCCTCATGCATGCAAGGCAAGCACTCTACCACTGAGCCACCTTTTCAGCCCCTATTTCGTCACCTCTTCATTAATTTGCCTTTCTGCTCTTGATCTCACTGTCACCTATGATTACTTGATTCCTAGTGTTTATTTTGTTGGACTATAAGTTAGTTTTTCTAATAAATTATATCATTTAATTTCTAATATGAATCTATCATATTTCAGTCCTTACACTTATATACACCAAGTGTACCCAATTGTCTATTGGATATTTAGAGATTAATTCTATCTTCCTTAGGTGAGACAAAACACACATTCTTAGTTTCTCTTGACTTAATCTAGTTTTTACCAAGTCCTACCATTTCCTTAAAATGATGCAGTATCATCCTTTCTAATGGATGAGAAAAATTCGATTGTGTATATATACCACCTTATCATGGTTTATTTTTCAATTGAGTGAAAATGTCTAAATGTCATTTTTTTGTATTTGGTGTGCTCTATCTCTCAATGTAGCATTGAAGTTTGCATAACTTTTGTCCTTTTGTGTTTTGATGTGTTTTATGCTTTGGTTTTGATTTTTATTCTTCATGCCGTTTCTGGAATTTGCATGAAGGGACTTGCACTCTCCTTTGACATTTTACACTCAAAGCTGGCATTCTATTACTTGAGCCACAATTCCATTTCTGGATTGTTGCTGGTTAATTGGAGATGAGAGTTTTATGAACTTCCTGTCCAGACTTGCTTCACACATGAATTCTCAGATATCCACATTTGAAATATCTAGGACTATACACAAGTGTCAGCCTCACCAGGGAGATTCTCTGTGTTTTATGTTATTCCTGTCAGTATGATAACAACTTGTTATCTTACTCATACTAGGTAAATGAAAGCAACCTGTTATCATTTACCTAATATTGTGTATGCAATCTATTCTGCAACAAAAGGTGCCTTTATTCACTCCTTGGCCTGATGGCTTACATCTTTAAATATGTCAATATATAAATCATTAGTTCAGTATGATACACGAATCTACTTTAGAGGAAAGGAATAAACATTTGCTTGTATTTAGATGACCGTTTCTAATATATATACAGATATATTTTTTTACCATATATATTTCAAATATATTTAATTATCTTATATATTTAGTATAATATTACTTATTATATAATTGTGTATATTATATGATTAGTATATGTAATATATAATGTATTTATAATATAAATTTATACTATATTATATAATATATAAAATACATAATAAAATATAATAAATATAATATAACCTAGTGTAATATATAATGAAAATAAATGATTATCAATCAAATAGATAAATTAATAATAAATATGTTTATAGAATTGTCACATTTATATATTTATATATACAATATTATTTAGATGACAGTTCATAATATTTTATTTCTCTATAAATTTAATTAATTGATTTTTGCTAGCTTTGGGGTTTGAACCTGGGGTACAGCTGCTTTCCTCAACTTATTTTCTGAAAGAAAGAACTCTACAAATTGATCCATATCTCCACTTCTAGCTGTCTGGTGAAGAGTCTCACAGAATTCCCTGTCAATCCTAGCTTCCAACTGTAATGTTCAGATCTCAATGTCCTGAGCAGCTGGAATTAAAGGATTGAGACACTATTCGCCCCCTCTATTATAGTTGAATGGACAAATGAATTAAGAGAGTTGTAATTTTATCAAATTTGTATATTTTCAGTAGTACTAAATCACACTGTTTTTTTTTCTAATTTTTTATTACTATGAAAATACCCTACAGAAGATTTACAATTACATGGGCAAGATGATGAGTACATTTCTTATCAATCATTGTTGCTTCCTCCTTTGTTTCCCCTTCCTATACCTTCCCATATCCCCCCTCCTTACCCCCTCCCCCTGCCCACTGTTATCTCCCCCTCCACTTCCTCCCACAACCCCTCCCCCCCGCCAAAGTTGTAAAGTTTGTTTTTTGACATAACGACTTGTACATCTCATTGTTGCAATGGGTCCACCTGTATCCTTATTTAAACCATTTGTTTTTTCCCTTCCCCTCCACGAATTATACCAACATCAAATACAGTGAAAACAGGGGTTATATGGTGGGAGAGGGACATACAAAGCAATAAAGAAATCATCTTATAAATATATTAGAAACAATTGTATTAAAAAAAACATTTGAATACTTATCTTGGGGTTCATTTCACCTAATATCAACATATCTGACCTTTTCTGCTTTTCTCAGACATATACTAGTTATTGCAAATAAGGGAAACCATGGGGCCTATGTTTCTTTGGGCCTGGCTTACTTCACTTAATATAATTTTTTCCAAGTCTTTCCATTTCCTAACAAATCCCACTTTTGGGCATTTACCCAAATGATCACAAACAAGACCACACAAAACTACCAGCG
Source organism: Dipodomys spectabilis (assembly GCF_019054845.1). Classification (NCBI taxonomy): domain Eukaryota; kingdom Metazoa; phylum Chordata; class Mammalia; order Rodentia; family Heteromyidae; genus Dipodomys; species Dipodomys spectabilis. The sequence goes on from NW_024870688.1 coordinate 492,578, forward strand.
CAACTATGTTTATTGTAGCATTATTTACCTTAGCTAAGATATGGAACCAACCCAGATGTCCCTCAGTAGTTGATTATCTCAAGAAAATGTGGTATATATACACAATGGAATTCTATGCCTCCATCAGAAAGAATGACACTGCCACATTTGTTAGGAAATGGAAAGACTTTTGTTTTTTTTTTTTTGTCAGTCGTGGGGCTTGAAACTGGGCCTGGGCACTGCCTTTCAGCTCTTCAGCTCATGGCAAGAGCTATACTATTTGAGCCACAGTGCCATTTCTGGCTTTTTTTCTTTTTGCTTAAGTGGTGCTGAGGAATCAAACCCAGGGCCTCATGCATGCAAAGCAAGAGCTCTTCCACTGAGCCACCTTCACAGCCCTATGGTTGTTCTTCTTATGGGCAGTGCTTGGATCAATTCTAGTGCTTAATGTGTCAAAGTCTATTCTGTTCCTTCCAAGCCTGACATGACCAGTGGTGTTATACATATTGATCAGGAATGAAAGGAATTAATTTAATCTAATTCCTCATATATACAGAAATACAATTATTTTAAACACATGCTGAAAGAGAACTTTTTTGTATTATTGGTAAATGTTTTATTCCAAATTTTATATTGTTTATAGATTTCAACTAATTGCTAAGACAAATAGTGTTAGACAAAGGACATTCAAAAGTATGGTAGCAGTGGGGCGTTGGAGGATTATGCCTGTAATCTTAGTTACTTAGCAGGCTGAGATCTGAGGATCACAGTTCAAAGTATGCCCAGGCAAGGAAAGTCCATGAGGCTCTTATCTCCAATTGACCAAAGAAAACCAAAAATGGTGCTGTGGTTCAATTAATAGAGCCTTTGCCTTTAGGTGAAGACCTCGGGACAGTGCCCAGGCCCAGAGTTCAAGCCCCATGACTGATAAAAAAAAAAGTATGGTAGCAGATACTAGATTCCTTAGCCTAGTTTTGGGTTATGCTACTGGCAGATACATGTTGTATGACATTGGGTGAAGGTGCTGCCTTACACTGCAAATAATTCTTGGAAATATCTGCTTGGTAAGATTATATTTTTAGACCATTTATGTGCATTTTTGCACATTAGCTTTAAAATGTTAATTATTTTAAATTCTTTGATTTACTTGAGGGAAGAGCATGAGTGTGTAGAAAGGTGACTTTCAAGACATCTTTCTTTTTTAATTCATTTTTTATTGTGAAAATACTGTACAGAGGGGATACAATTACATGGGCAAGATAATGAATACATTTCTTATCAAGCATTGTAGCCTTCTCCTTTGTTCCCCTTCCCATCCCTTCCCAGCCTTCCCAGCCCCCCACCCAATCCTCCCCCCCCCACCAAAGTTGTAAAGTTCGTTTTCGACATGACAACTTGTACTTCTCATTGTTGCAACGGGTCCACCTGTATCCTTATTTAAATGACTTGTTTTTCCCCTTCCCCTCCACAAATTATACCGACATCAAATACAATGAAAGCAGGGGTTATACTGTGGGGAAGGGACATACAAAGCAACAAAGAAATAATCTTATAAATGCATTAGAAACAAATCAGAAAGAATGACATGGCCCCATTTGTTAGGAATGGAAAGACTTGGAAAAAATTATATTAAGTGAAGTAAGCCAAGCCCAAACAAACATAGGTCCCATGGTTTCCCTTATTTGCAATATCTAGTATATGTATGAGTCAAGCAGAAAAGGTCAGATAAGGTGATGTTAGGAAAATGAACCCTAAGATAAGTATTTAAATGTTTTTTTTCTTTCATGTATTTGTTTCTAATGCATTTATAAGATATCTTTCTAATGAATGGTTTCAGAATTCCATTTCCATAAGGCTTATTGAAGTGGCTAGTAACAGAAGTTCCCAAAGTAACAGAATGGTCCTTCGTTTTCTCCTTCCAATAAGGTATCATTGGAAAAGATGGATGTGAGATGTACAGATATAAGTCTAGAGCAGAAAATATACTTGAAATTATAAAAAATATTTTGTTGACATATGTAGAGCCAGATTAGACAATGTCTTTTTCATTTTCTATTGAAAGGAATTTTACACAAGTATGTTTAATGGAAGACATTTTGAAGAATAGAAGACAAGAAATACTCAGTGCTCAATATAAAAAAAACGCTGACGGGAATCAGCAACCATATAAGTGTGATATGGTGTTGGATACTTTAAGAAATGCATTGAAGCCGCTCGCCAGTGGATCATGTCTGTAATCTAGCTACTCATGAGGCTGAGATCTGAGGATCACAGTTCAAAACCAGCTTGGGCAAGAAAAGTCCGTGAGACTCTTATCTCCAATATACCATTAGAATACCAGAAGTGGAGCTGTGGCTCAAGTGGTAGAGCACTCGCCTTGAGCTGAAGAGTGCAGGGACAGTGCCCAAGCCCAGAGTTCAAGCCCCACGACTGACAAACAAACAAACAAAAAAAGAAATGCATTGCTTCATGTAAAAAGTTATGTGGGAAAGGTATCTGTTTACTGAATTTATTCATTGGAAAGGTTATTTTCACTTGTGAATCTATATGTATATATGTTCCAGCAGGATCTACCCAGTGAACTGTATGGTTAGGCAATTTCATCATGACAAGTTCATCAGAAGGATGGACTTCCACAAACCTTAACACCCCTGCAATATGGTTCACTGTACATGCAAATTTAAGTGGCCACCATTTTATGTCACACCTGTGTTTTACAAAAGCTTTGTTTATAGTCAGTTATTTTTCATGTAAGCTTGACACAAAATATGTCTTCCCCTAGAAATAAATGATGGCATTTATAGCTAAAATAGTTAAGTATAAATCTTCACGTTTAACACATGGCTTAATATGGGCTTTCCTTTCCTTTCCTTATTTTATCTTCAGGACATTGATTTGAGTTTAGATGTTGTGTTTGCAAGACAGGTACTCTACCATTTGAGGCATTCCACCTATCATTTCTTGTTTAAATTAGTTTGCTCACAGATTAGCAATTTTTGCACCCAGCTGTACAGAGGCTATACTCCTACTTACCTATGTCTGCCATGTAGCTGGGATCATGGTTGCATTCCAAAATCCCTACCTTATAGTGTGAAATGGGTGATAATTTCCTTCCTAGACTCTTTTTGAACTGAAATCCTCTCAAAGTCTATCTCTTTAGTAAATGGTGTGAGCTGCAATGGCCTGCCTGCCCCTAGTATATATGACTGAAATGAAATGATTGAAGGCAATTTGAGCTTAGACAATGGCATAATATATGTGATTTGATATTAAAATATAGGGTAAGTTTGAAAGTATAATTATAGTAGTCAGATATTCTGCTAAGTAATTTTGTTTCACATTAGAAACACATCTCTATTTAAACATCTTGGTTTTTCTTCCCCTTACCCTCCCCAAATTATACCAACATCAAATACAGTGAAAACAGGGGTTATGCTATGGGGGAGGGATCCATTGCAACAATGAGATGTACAAGATGCTATGTTGAAAAATGAACTTTACAATTTAGGTGGAGGTGTGGCTGGGAAGGTGGCTCAGTGGTAGAGCGCTTGCCTTGCATGCACGAGGCCCTGGTTTCGATTCCTCAGCACCACATAAGCAAAAAGAAAAAAGCTGGAAGTGGCGCTGTGGCTCAAGTGTTAGCGTGTTAGCCTTGAGCTGAAGAGCTGAGGGACAGCAACCAGGCCCAGAGTTCAGGCCCTATGACGGGACCCTCTCCCCCCCAAAAATAAATAAATAAAAATAATAATAATAATAACTTGCTAAAAAAAATTTAGGTGGGGGTGATGGGTGGGGGGGTATAGTTGAGGAGGTGGGAGGGAAGTGATGGTAGGAGAAAAACAAAGGAGGAGGCAACAATGCTGGATAAGAAATGTACTCATTACCTTGCTCTTGTAACTGTAACCCCTCTGTACAGTATTTTCACAATAAAAAAACTTATTTTTAAAAAGAAAGAAACACATCTCTACTAGAATTAAGGGATTACTTTTGCTTCTGTTAACTTGTATGTCATCTGGGAAATTAAACTTCATGTCTTGTATGTAGGATCAAGGACTGAATGGCTGGATGTGCTGGCTCACTTTATAATCACTGTCAGTAATCAGAAATCAATAGGATCACAAATTGAACATAGCCTAACAAAAATTAGGAAGTGTCAATCTCAACAAACAAGGGGATCCTGATGAATCATGCCATTAATCTCAGCAACACAAGAGACATAGGTAGGAGTAACATGGTTCAAGCATTGCTTACCTAAAAGCACAACAGGGTAGAGGAGTGACAGAAGTGAGGCTATTTACCTATTAAGTTACAAGGTTTGATCTTACTCTCTGTTACCAAGGAGGAAAAGTTTAAGCAGCCAGTGTTGCATGCACGTCCGTGGCTGCACACTGCTCAGCCCCAGAGCTGCACATGCACATGGGAGGTGCAAGGTGCGTCCACCTGGCACCACAGCTCTGACTGGAGAAGGAAGGCTGCCATGGCTCCTCTCCTGGCCTTGGCGCCGGCTTTCTTGGTTCCACCGGTCCATAGCCAGTCATGGGACTGGGGCCGATGTCCCTGCCGCTCTGCCCAGGTGGTGCTGCACCCTAGGCGGCATCAAGGCACCAGGCCTCTTCTGTGTCACTGCCAGGGCATTCATGTTTTTGTTGTGCATGGGCCTGCATGCGGGGCCTGCGGGGGATGTACTAGGTAGCAGTAAGTCTGTGCTTCAAGGTAACCACGTCCTGCCTTGTGAGCCTCAGCCCGCTGGTGCCCTCAGGACCCCAGCAGCCCCTTCCCCTTCTTCCTTGGGTTGGGTCACTAGGCTGATGTCCTCTGTACTATGCCCCATGTTTCTGCCTAGGCCTCAGTGGTGCAAAGGGTCTGCAGTGGAGTACTTACCACCTGCATGGATTTGCTCTCTGCAACCCAAGACTTCCTGAGACTGTGGAAGCTGCCCACATTTCAGCCCAGCAGGTGCTGCATTTTCTGTAAGGTAAGTGCTTGAGCCTCTTTGCTTTCTACCTCCAAATGCATTGAGATGCCAAGATGCTAGGTTCACAGTATTCCATTCCAGTGACCTGTGGCAGAGGAAGGAAACACTGAATTTCACATTGGCCATTTGAACTTCTATTCCCAATCTATGAGTTCAGAACAGCAGTGGGGATTTCATTTTTTGAGGATTAAAAATAATGAGGTAGAGGAGGGAGGGAGGGAGAGACAGAGATAGAGACAGAAAGAGAAAGAAAAAATGAGAATGAGATGACTCGACTAACATGGCAGAGGTAGTACCAGTACTGGGAGTTTCTAGTTAGGAATTTGTGGATATTTTTGTGACACACATGAGTTTAGTAACCTCAAAGCATAATCTGCTCAATCATCAGTTGACAGTATGATTCTGTCCAAAATCTTTAGCAGCAGTTTAATTAACCCGAAAGTCTGGCTTCTTATTTTCTCACCACCTTGGACAATACGACCTCCATGCCACCAGCTTGGGTGATGGACTATGAAAATCTGGGAGGCAGAGCAAAAGAGCATGCACTTCATCAGTTACCATGACTTACTGATCTCTCAGATTTGTTTAAAAAATAATATAATTTTATTGTTATTACTGTGTTGTACAGAAGTGTTACCATTTCATGTATCAGGCAATATGTGCATTTTTCTCTTGACAACACCCCTCCTTCCTTTGCTTTCTCCGAGTTTCTATAGTTTTGTTTTTGTTTTGAATGCCTGTTCTTCTGCTTGAACTCAGAGCCTTGGAGCTGTACCTGAGTTTTTGTGCTCAAGGCTACTATATCATTTGTGCCAGCTCCATTTGTAGCTTTCTTGGTGGCAAATGTGAATTGAGTTTTATGGATTTTCATGCTCCAGCTGGCTTTGATCTGCAATCTTCACTCTCTTGAGTAGCTACGATTACAAGCCAGAGCCACTAGTACCTGGCTACAAAGTGTTGATTTCATGCTTCCTGGTTTTGTTACAATTTTTCTCCACTTTTGGTGTTAATTCTATAGATTCCCTGGAACAAATCTGAAATGATACGCTTTTATTTTGAGGAAGGCAGGAATAGGAAACTGTAGGCCACAAGGCCATATAAGATATACAATACCATTTGGTATGTGGCAGGCAGACAGACATGTGGATTTATTGTCAGGTACCTGTGTTTTGTCTATCTATACTGATAATTTTGCAAACATAGGCTATGAATGATGTTATAAATACCTAAATGGCCCTTGGCAGAACAAAATGTTCCTCTTCATGTTCTAAAAACAAAACAACAAGAAACAAAAAAAGAATACTTCTTATGAATCCAGTAATTCCTCTAATTAGAGATCAGTCTGTCCTAGTGTATGGACAAGTTTCCATTTTCAAACTGTTGCTATTTTTTTTAATACAAACTTAAAAGCTGTAGTACTCTGTAGAATTGTATGTCACTACTATCATTTTATTAATTCACAAGTAATTGAGACGTTCAAACAGTTCATTTTAAAATGTAGAACTGGTAGGTGCCAGTGGCTCACATCTGTAAACCAAGCTACTCAGAAGGCTTAGGTCTGAAGATTACAGTTTGAAGCCAGCCTGGGCACAAAAGACCTTGAGACTTATCTCCAGTTAATTATCATGAAAGCTGAAAGTGGAGCTCTGGCTCCAATGATAGAGTGAGAGCCTTGAAAGAAAAAGTTCATGGAAAGTGCCTAGGTCCTGAGATCAAGCCCCAGTTCTAGCTTACATGCATGCACGCACGCGTGTGCATGCACGCACACATACACACACACAAACACACACACACAGATGTGACACCACCTTGATCAATGAGACAGACCACACTATCATGTCAATTTCTCAATCGATAGAATACACAGAACCAGAGACAAGACAATGTCAACTCTAGGAGTTAATGTTATATCCAAGGACAGTATAAAACAAGGGTGGGGAAGAACTTTTTTACTGCCAAGGGCCACATGAATATTTATTACATTATTATCCTGCCTGTGGGCTTTGAAATTTGAAAAAGCTCCCATATTTATTGAATTTAAAGTTGCCTTTATGGGACAAGACCAAATGATTTTGAGGATGTCATTGTGGCCCAAGGACTGGATGTTCCCCAGTCTTCATGATGAAGTGAATGAGCAGGCAGAAAATTGTGCTGTGCTCCCTAAAAAGATGCTGGTATCATTTCTGTTAAGCCAGTAACAAAACCACTACTTTTTTCATCCTTATTCACTCAAAAAGACCAGTGCTATGTTGATATATACATATATATATCATATATATATATATATTTGTTTTTGATGTGAAGGTTGGATTTTCTTAATGTGCCTAATTCTAGTGATGCTATAGGTATTTAAAAGAATAGAAGCCAAAAGGTAGCAGTATTTAGACAACTTGGGACCAAACAATCTTCCTTTTCCCTCTCCCTCTCCCAGTGTCCCTCTCCCTCTCCCCTTCTCCCTCTCTCCTTCCCTCTTACTCTTTCCCTCTCCCTTTCTTCCTCTCCTTTTTCTTCTTCTTCCCTCTCTCTCTCCTTTTCTTTGCTAGTACTGGGTTTAACCTAAGGGCCTCAAGCTCTTGCTAAGCTTTCTGTTTTGTTGTTGTTGTTACCTAGGATGGGGCTCTGAGGAAGGATCAGGAGGTCTGTGCTGGGCCTTACATACCTGGCTTTTTTTTTTTTTGATGGGGGATGGGGTGGGGGTATGAAAGATGGTAATTATGTCAGAAGGACCACTCGGAACACTGTCTGTGTATATCAGGGGATGGGAAGGTGTGGTTTGATGGTGTTCGGTAGCAGTTGCTTGCTTCTCAGTGGCTATCCATGAAGAATGGAAATGGAGAGAGAGAGAGAGAGAGAGAGAGAGAGAGAGAGAGAGAGAGAGAGAGAGAGAGAGAGAGAGAGAGCACACATGGCACATGGAACATGATTTCAATCAAAGTCATTGATCTACCAGGCAGTTTCTGACCCTGCTCAGAGAGACTGCAATGACTTTTACCATGCCATTGGCTATATGGGAATAGAGCTAGAGAGATCATTTGATTAGGTCGCATCATTTTGTGTGTGTGAGGCCCAATTATATGATAAGGATTATATAAAAAGTTAATAGTAAGGCCAGAATTTGTTTTAGTTTCTTGAATTTGTCTTTAGAAAAGGTGGAGATGAATTTAATTCTGGAATTAATTGTGTTAGGCAGGGTACCCAGTAATGTTTTGCCCATTTCAGTGTCTTTCACCATCTTTCCCAACAGAATGCTCTAGAAGCTAACTATTCCCTTTTTTCAGCCTCTAAACCTGCTTATCTTCATCAGCCCTATTAACTTAGTCAAACATAAGTCATTATTTTAGGTATGGCCCAGGAAGATGATTGTCCAGTTTTCATTCTCTCTGATTTAAGGTCACAGCCTTATGTAATTCTAACTACAAGGAGGGAAGCAAGAAAGATGGCCTAGGATAAAAGCATAAGAGCCTATCTGAAAAATAAGCAAAAAGGAATGGGGCCATGGCTTAAGTGATAGAGTGTCTGAGTGCCCTAACATCAACCCCAGTCCCACCAAAAATATAAAACAATAAAAGTCATATTATTTATAAACATTATTATAAACATTGTTTAGGTGGTTGTGTCTGTACAAAAAGGTAAAAAATTGTGTGATACTATAAATATGCTATTTTTTCTTCCAAATACGCTAGTTATCCTTTGCTTTTGTTGATGTTAAATCTTAGAGTTTTAAACTCCTGATTTTTCTTTTTTTCAGGTTTTCTTACAGAGACTGGAAAAACCAGAGCAAGTACTCTTTTTTCTACAGGAACTGAGTCTGTTTTCCAAGTTCCACAGATAAGAATTATGGTAATTCTGCTATGTTCTTTTTACTACTTTTGGGTAATATGCTACATATCAGAAGTCCACATCATTGATTTTTTATTAGGTATTTGTTATTACTTTGTGTCAAGTCTATAACAGAAGTGAGGGATATAAACATGGATATCTTTGTAATTCTTTGAACTCCTTGGGAAGTAGCCTTCTTGTTTTTCTATGACTTGATATATATTCAAAATTATTTCATTGGTTTTGTTTTGCATCATGTGGTTAAAGTTTAACTGTATTAATTGGAAGCAGAAGTTTTGCCCCTTTCATGTTCTCCATCTTGCTGTCTGTTTCTAGGTTCGACGTGGTGGTATTGGTGCTCAGTGTGGGATGGTATTTGCTTATAACTCATCTTCTGATAAATTTAATGCAGAAGAACACTTCAAACGCTTTGAAAAATACAACAGATGGAAACTTCAGGAGCTCAGGCAATTTGTAAAACACAGGTAAGAACTAAAATCTGTGTGCTTAATAAGAATGTGTCTAACTGAACACTGGTGGTATACACCCATAATCCAAGCTATTTGGGAGGCTGAGATCTGAGGATTGAAGATCAAAGCCAGGCTGATCAGGAAAGTCTGTGAGATTCTTATCTCTAATGAAACACCAAAAATCTGGAAGTGGAGCTGTGGGTCAACTAGTAGAGTTTTAGCCTTGAGCAAAACAACTCAGGGACAGCTCCCTTCATTGGGGGCCTCCACCAATGTCTGTTCTTTTATTATTTGGCTGTGCTTTCTTGTCTTTATAAAACAGGTGTCACTATCTTGGTTCAGTGCCCATAGCATCCATTACCTTCGAGTAATATGTACAAAGATGACTACAGTAAAATTTATTCATAGCTTATTCAAACCCTTTCACCACGGGTACCATCTTCATAATAGTTGAGGAATGATGTATGCTTGTATCAGGGAAACCTGAGGTCTTCAAAGTTACCTCCCCTGGGAACTTTACCCCACCTCTGCTCCCTCTGCTTTTATTGAAAATATTTATGAATCACCTATAATGTACCAGCCTGATTAAACAAGATACAACAGTGAGGAAGGTGGCACAGCCCCTACTGTAGAGAGTTTTTTGTGTAGTGCAGGAGGCAGACACCAAGCCTAAGAATCAGTCACCTAAGGAATGATATGTAAGAGGGTGCTGGGAGCAGAGAGCCTCAATTGATCAAGGAAATTGTGAATGTTGAGTTATAATTAACTAGCTGCTTGAAGAGGAAGAGTGATTGAGCAAAGAGGAGACCTAGCATAAGGACCCACTAAAGGAGCAGGTAGCTGCCAAATATGACTGATATATATTATGGAGGAAGAGTGGCAAGGGACAGAGTTGGAGAGCTGGGAAAGGCCAAGACAGTGATGGTTTGTTTTGGATCTTTGACTTTATCCTTAAAACAAAGTATGATTGGGAAAAGAGCAAGCAGGAGGGTGGGTAGAGCAGGTTGTAGAAGAGTTTTGAGGAACTACTGTGGCTTGTGGTGTGGCAGCATGGATGAAAGAGAGCAAGTATGGAGGCAGGGGCATAATAGGAGGCTGACAGGCTCAGGAAATCAGAGTTACAGTATATGAGTGAGGTGGCTCCTAGAAGTTGAAACTGCAAGCCCTAGAGGCTGACTGATACCAGGAGAGGGGAGAAGGTACTTAATATGGGGGTCTAGCTTGAACAGATGGAAGACTTAGCACCTTTCTCCAGGAGAGAAAATGCTTGGGGAGAAGGAGGTTTGTAGGGTAGCTAATGAACTCAGTAATGGTCCTGCTGAGTTTAACATCCTAGGGGACCTTTGTGGTGTCTAGGTGTGTCAGATGGACAAATAAGTCAGGAGCAAGAGCTTGGAGGAGAAACATTCTTCAGAGATAGACATAATAATTAAAGTTGTACTTTAAATTGTCAGGCATAGTAGTACATAACTGCAGTCCTAGCACTTTGCCAGCCTGGGTTACCTAGAAAGATCCTATAAGAATGCATGGACTGGGAAGAGATAATAACTTAAGTCATTGTGTTGCAACACTATGATTTAAGGACCAACAGAGAAAAACTTATCCGGAGAAGTAGTGGAAAAGCCAGAGCTGTATACCCAAGAAGCCAAGGAAAAAGAAGCAGGGAATGGCTGTGCTTTCCAGTGTGACATAGTCAGCAAGATAACAAGTATGTCTGTTGGATATAGCCAGAGATGTCATTGGTGATGCCTTAAAAGGTATTGCCCCTTCCCTAACCCCTTTCCCAACTGCTGCTAACTTACTTTCAAAACTCATGGAGCAGGATCTAGACTCCATTTGTGGTATTGCATTTTACAAGTGACAAGTGTTGGATTTAATAGAAATCATGAATATCATCTAGTATGGTACTGTTTGCTCTTTAATGTGCATTTATATTACCAAGAGGTTTTCTGAAAGTGCAGGAACTGGTTCAGATCTCTGGGTAGGCTCTGAGACTTTTTTTGAAGCTAAGGTTTCACTAGTAGTCAAGGTTGGCCTCAAACTCACACCTCTGCTACTTCATTCTCCAAGTCCTAGGATTACAGGTGTGAACAAATCACCATGCTGGCTAAGACTTCATTTCTAACTAGTTCCCAGATGATTCTGATACTGCCCATTAATGGGCCACACTCTAGTAGCAATCTAGCATAAGTACCTCTACTTGAATATATTTTTTGCCAATCCTGGGCTTGGACTCAGGACCTGGGCACTGTCCCTGAGCTTCTTTTCTTTTGCTCAAAGCTAGCACTCTACAGCTTATGCCACAGCACCACTTCTGGCCTTTTTTTTATGTGGTACTGAGGAATGGAACTCAGGGCTTCATGTATGCTAGGTGAGTCTCATGGATTTTCTTGCTCCGGACTGTGATCATCAGATCTCAGCCTCCTGAGTAGCTAGGATTATAAATGTGAGCCACCAGTGCCTACCTTGAATTTTTTTAAGCAGCATCCCTGACAAATTATCATTCAGCCCCTGTAGAATGCTTGTGCTGCAAACTCACTATCAAAGCACTTTAATAGTAGAAAATGCAGTCTAAATCTCACTTTCACATCATAGTTTTAATTTCAGTACTCTGAAGGAATTGGAACAAAAGATATGCCTAACATAAGACTTCAAAAGATTTTGTCACACAGTGTCTTTCAGTCTATCCAAGATGATTTTTTGTTTTTTGGGGTTTGTTTGTTTTTTTGTTGTTGTTCATGGGTCTTGAACTCAGGGCCTGGGCACTGTGCCTGAGCTTTTCTGTTCAAGGCTAGTGCTTTACCATTGTGAGCCACAGCTCCACTTCTAGTTTTTAGGTGGTATATTGGAGATAAGAGTCTTATAGACTTTCCTGCATGGGCTGACTTCAAACTGTGATCCTTATATCTCAGCCTACTGAGTAGCTAGGATTACATGTGTGGGCCACCACTACCCAGCCAGGATTTTTCTAACCCTGTCACACAATGTTTTTCAATCTATAAAGATTAGTTTTTTCAACCTAAACATAGGCTTATTTGCTTTTTTCCCTTAATGATTGATTTTAGCTGGTTCTAACCTAAGTTATTTGTAAATCCTGGTTTATTTGGCCTGTATACCACTACTTCCATTTAGAAATTCACATGTTAATGTGCATGCATTTGCTTGCCCATTTTTGTTGTATTCCTCTGTTCACCATGGTCCAGGGCTAGCTGTGTACAGGCTGTGCATTTTTAAGAGGTTTATTATTCAACTCTCTTTGTATCCGGCCTACCATACAGTATAGATTAGTCCGTGAGGTTGCTTCTCACTTCTCTTAGATCTTTTCAGCTCTTTGTATGGTAGAGGTTTCCTTGAGGATCCTCAGTGTGTAAGCTTGTTGCTGTGCATGATGGCAGATACTATAATCCCAACACTTGGGAGGTAGAGGCACAGGAGAATTGAGAGTTTGAGGCCAGCCTGAGCTACATAGCTGCAGGTTGAACCAGGGCCTTGCATTTCCTAGGTAAGCACCCTACCACTGAGCTGTATTGCAGTCCTTTAAAAATACACTGAAAAATCTCTTAAATTTGCATTGCAGATGAGACTTACAGTTTTGGGTTAAGCAGAGTCTACCTATTCCAATGGAGTCAACTGTATTATGAAATGAGAGAATGTATATTCCTCTTTGTTAATAAAACATTCTTTGGATTTTTTTTTCCCCTCCTTTCTGTGGTTGCCTGGGTTTTTTATTTTGTTGGTTTTGTTTTTGTTTGTTTGTTTTTGCCAGTCCTGGGGCTTTAACTTAGGTCCTGGGCACTGTCCCTGAACTTCTTTTTGATCAAGTCTAGCACTATACCACTGAGCTACATTCACCTGGGTTGTTTGTCTTACCCATACAAGCTACTCAGTACTGCTCACTGGGTGGCTAAGTCACAAACTAAGTACTAAGTTTTTTTTAAAATTAAACTTGAGGACTACCTAATGTGGCTCTTTAGTTATTTAGTCCCTGAAAGGAAACAGAACTTTTTATTCTGTCAGTCATGGGGCCTGCACTCTGGGCCTGGGTGTTATCCCTGACCCTGAGCTCTTCAGCTCAAGGCTAGAGCTCTACCACTTGAGTCACAGTACCACTTCTAGCTTTTTCTGCTTATGTGGTGGTGAGGAATCGAACTCAGGGCCTCATGCATGCAAGGCAAGCACTCTACCACTGAGGCACCTTCCCAGCTCCAACCTACCTACTTTTTAAAAAAGAAGTGGCCCCAGCCAGGCATCAGTGGCTCACACCTGTAATCCCAGCTAGTTAGGAAGCTGAGATCTGAGGATCACAGTTCAAAGCTAGCCCAATCATGAAAGTCCATGAGATTCTTATCTCCAATAAACCACTCAGAAAATGGGAAGTGGCTCAGTGGCTCAAGTGGTAGAGTGCTAACCTTGAGCTGAAGATCTGAAGGATAATGTTCAGGCCCAGAGTTTAAGCCCCATGACTGATAAAAAAAGTGGCCTACCATTGTAGAAAACTGTCCTAGAAGGACTTTTTTTTTCTTTTTTTCGGGGAAGGAGGGCTGGTCCTAGATCTTGAACTCAATCAACTCAACGTCTGGGCACTATCCCTAAGCTGCTTTTGCTCAAGGTTACTAACCTACCACTTGAGCTACAGCTCTCTTTCCAGCTTTTTGGTGGTTAATTGGAGGTAGGAATCTCATGGACTTTCTTGCTTGGACTGGCTTTGAATTTCGGTCCTCAAATCACAGCCTCCTAGGATTACAGGTGCTAGCCACCAGTGCCTGGCTTATAAGGACTTCTTAAGAAATAAAAAGAATATGAAGGCCTATGAAGAGTGAGATTTTCTTTATTGGAATTCCAGGGTCTGAAAGCTCCAGACTTTTGCTTTCAGATGTTTGTGAGTGCCAAGACCCCACATTGGTCAGACATTAGTCAGACAGATGTGTGGAAAATGAGCCATTAAGCTGGGCCTCCCTTTCCATAGCTCTTTTGAGATATAGTGGTCATTATGCCTCTCTCATGAGAGTCTCATTAAGTCTGGTTCTTCAGATAAGCCACTGTATAGAGAAGCAAACTTTCTTTTTAACTTTCATTTTACAGATGAGGTTGCTACAAATTGGGAGGACCTCTATCACCACTACCTCATGTGTTCCCATTGGGGAGTGGGTGCTATTCCTGGTCCCACTTTTAATTGACAAGCTTTGTATAGGAGGTAACTCCTATATGAATGTGGCTTCACTTGCTGGATTCTGGAGAAGCTTAGGAACAGGAAATTGTTTTGATTGTTATTCTGTACACAGGGCAGGCTGTTCATCTGAAGTCCTTGGAGAGTGTTCTTATTGGCTGGGTTGAGCTAGAAGAAGAGAGGGATGAAACAGATGTCAAACTGCAGCAGTGCTGAGTTGCCAAAGTAAGAATTAGTGAGCACAACACTCGCATGTTGTACTCCTACCCTCTTCTTATTCTGTACACTCTGTGCTAATTTTAGGCAGGCCCTAAGCCAAAACGCAACCCCAGAGGTGGAACAATTCTCAAGGAGTCCCTAGTCTAGTGGGAGAGACAGATATAATATGGCTGTGATAAAGGAATATTCAGGGGCAGTTGGAATCCGCAGGAAGAAGATTCAAAACAGCCTTGAATGTACTAGGAAAGATGGTGTGAAGTAAAGGGCTAGAAGTTAAGCCATCATCCTTGACTTGGTGGAGATGTGTGAAGAAGTTCATCTTAGGCTGAGAAGCAAGTACACAGGCATATGTGCAAGAGATGTGTTTGCCTGGCAGTGAAAGAGACTGTCAAAGAGCTATCTGGCCACTTAATTTTTTCTTAACCTCAAGTATAAATCTGAGTCTGAGACTTAAATAATAAGAGAATTAAGAGCTATCTTAGAGGCTATTTATGCAGTTGAATACTAGATTTGGAAAAGCTGTTAAAGAAAGAACGTTTATATAAAATGCAATTTGCACAAATAATGGGCTTTTAACTAGTCACAGTGGCTCATGCCTATAGTCTTAGATACTTGGGAAGGCTGAGATTGGGAGGATCACAGATGAAGATCAGCCTAGGCAAAATAAAGTTGAAAAGCTCTCATCTTGACCAATAAAAAGCATCCTGTATATACATTTTTCTAATTTAGGAAGGGGAAGGGAAAAAACAAAATGCTTAAATAGGGATAAAGGTTGACCCACTGTAACAATGAAATGTACATGATGAACTTTACAACTCCATGAAAGGAGTAGGGGAATGGTAGGGGGAAAACAATGGAGGGAATAACAATTCAATAGGAATTGTACTCATTACCTTTAATTGTACTCATGTAACTGTAACCCCTCTGTACAGTATCTTTATAATATATATATATATATATATATATTTTTAAGACAGTATGTTGAAATAAACTTTACGACTTGGGCTGGGGAATTGTGGGGGGATGAGGCAAAGTGGGAGAAAAATGAGGGAGGGGGTAAAAATGTTCAACAAGAAATGTACTGATTACCTTATATATATATATATAACTTCAACCCCTCTGTATATCATCTTGCCAATAAAAGTAAATTAAAAAAGCTGGGAACCATAGTGCATACCTGTCATCCTAGCTGTGTGGGATATGTAAATAAGTGGATTGTGGTATTGGCTAACCTGGGCAAAAAATAAGACTGTAAAATATGAAAAATAGAAGCAAAAAGATTGAGGTGTTTTCTTTCTTTCTTGAGAAAAGAGCAAAGATAATTTATTGGAAAAAAAGAGACAGTATTCAATAAATGTGCTGGAGCAACTGGACAATCATATGCAAAAGATTAAAAAAAGAAAATCTAGACCCAGATCTTATATATTTCATAACTCATTGCTCAAATTGGATTATGACCTGTATATGAAACCTAAATCTAAAACTTTAAAAACATTTTTGTTGTTATTATAAAAGTGATGTGCAGAGGTTTACTATTTCATAAGATGGGTAATGAGTACATTTCTTCTTAGACAGTCCTTTGTTCTCTCGTAGATTTTCCCTTCTGTACCCACCCAAAAGTTGTACATATAGTTCATTTTCAATATGGTTTCTACTGAGTACCACTGCTGCATTTGTTTACTCCATGTCCCTCTATTTTTGTCTGGTTGGGGTGTTTTCAAAGGGCAGAAAACATAAGGCATCAGTTCAAACCCAGTACTGCCAAAATAAACAATAACAAATAAATAAAATAAGTTAATTAATTAAAAAATAAAGTTGAGCTGTGGGAATGACCTTTGCTTTGTGTAAACAAGAGTGCATCCTCAAGTCCCAGCACATGGGTTACATATGCCAGTTGGGGACTTTGAGGTGATTCTTTACGGCATTGGTCATTTTCATTATATATCAGTTTTTTTTGTTTCAAAATTACTATACTGAAGAAGTCTTTTTTACTCTTTCATATTTTTTATTCTTAACTTGTGTTTTGCTTTCAAAAGAGGCATTTTTCTTATTAGGATCTTTACTAAGACCTGACTTCATTCAGTGTATTATCTTTCTTCCTGTTTGTTATATATACTGAAATTATTTTGTACTCCAATTTTGGGCATGGTTATACCTATTAAGTTACAAACATAGGAAGACCTTCCCAGAAAGTCTCCTTCACCCCGACATTATATTTAGTGATTCTGAGTCCTCTTGAGATCTCTTTTTTTTAATCCCCCAGTATTTGATGATGAAGTTCCTGTGCACCCGTCAGGAGTCAGCAGAGCATTTGGGAGTGCAAAACTTGAGCATCAGTGGGTACCTTCTGCCTGCAAGAGCAGAAGCAGAGCAAAGTATCCTCTGTGCCCACTGCAAAAATGATACAGAGAGTATTTGTGGTGCCACCCTGCTCCTAAGGACCCTGCAGTTCATCCAACAGCTTGCTCATGACCTGGTAGCATTTCCTCAGTTGCTAAATTACTTCTTCTAGGAAAGACAAATGACATTGTTAAGTGAACACAAGCCAGTAAAACTTCACTTTACTGAAGCCAAAGCAATAAGAATGAGCACAACAACCATCATGGTATGTGATGAAATTGCAAGGCCAAGGAAAGTAGTGGACAATTATGGCCTTAAGTGACACATTGTTTTTTTTTTTATTATTATTTTATTTTATTTGTGTACATACTGTACAGAGGGGTTACAATTACATGGGCAGGATAATGCGTACATTTCGTACCAAGCATTGCAGCCTCCTCCTTTGTTTATCCTTCACATCCCTTCCCAGCCTCCCCCCTCCCCCCCCAGTCCCAATCCTTCTCCCCCCCCCCCCCCCAGACATTGTAAAGCTCGTTGTGGACATGACAACTTGTACTTCTCATTGATCCTTAAACGACTTGTTTTTCCCCATCTCCTCCACAAGTTATACTGACATCAGATATAGTGAAAGCAGGGATTATACTGTGGGGGAGGGACATACAAAGCAACAAAGAAATAATCTTATAAATGCGTTAGAAACACATGCATGAAAGAAAAAAACATTAAAATACATATCTAAGGATTCATTTTCCTAACATCACATTATTTGACCTTTTCCGCTTGACTCATACATATACTAGATATTGCAAATAAGGGAAACCATGGGGTCTATCTTTCTTTGGGCCTGGCTTACTTCGCTTAATATATTTTTTTTCCATGTCTTTCCATTTCCTAACAAATGGGGCCATGTCATTCTTTCTGATGGAGGCATAGAATTCCATTGTGTATATATACCACATTTTCTTGATCCATTCATCTACTGAGGGGCATCTGGTTGGTTCCAGATCATAGCTATGGTGAATAATGCTGCAATAAACATAGTTGTGCTGGTAGCTTTAGTGTGGTCTTGTTTGTAAACATTTGGGTAAATGCCCAAAAGTGTGGGATTGCTGGGTCATAAGGGAGTTCTATGTGGAGTTTTTGAGGAACCTCCATACTGCTTTCCAAAGTGGCTGAACAAGTTTACATTCCCACCAACAATGAAGTAAGGTTCCTTTCTGTCCACATCCCCTCCAGCATCTGTTGTTGTTAGAGTTCTTGATTTTTGCCATTCTAACTGGAGTGAGGTGGTATCTCAATGTTGTTTTGATTTGCATTCCTTTTATGGATAGGGAGGTTGAGCATTTCTTCATGTGTCTATTGGCCATCCTTCTTTCTTCTTCAGAGAAGTTTCTCTTTAAGTCTTTCGCCCACTTGTTTATTGGGCAGTTGTTTCTTTGAGAATTTGTTGTTGGAGGGTTTAATTTTTTGAGTTCCAAGTATATTTTAGATATGAGACCCTTGTCCGTTGTATGGCTAGTAAAGATCTTCTCCCAATCCGTGGGCTTTCTCTTGATCTTGCTAGCTATGTCCTTTGACATGCAGAAGCTCTGTAACTTTATGCGATCCCATTTGTCCAACCTTTCTTTGATTTGTTGTGTTTCTGGGTCTCTATTCAGAAAATTTCGGCCTGAGCCAAGGAGACCTAGGGTTTCTCCTATTCCATACTGTAATGTTTTCAGAGTGTCTGCTTTGACTTCGAGGTCTTTCATCCATTTGGAGTTGATTCTGGTGCAGGGTGATATATAAGGATCTAGCTTTAGTTTTCTACAAGTAGTTAACCAATTTTGCCAGCACCATTTACTGAAGAGGCTGTCTTTGTTCCATTCTATTGTTTTAGCTCCCTTATCGAAGTTTAGATGGCTATAGGTCTGTAGGTTCATTTCTGGGTTTTCAATTCTATTCCATTGGTCCTGAGGTCTGTTCTTATGCTAATACCAAGCTGTTTTGATTACTATGACTTTATAGTAGAGTTTGAAATTTGGTATTGATATTCCTCCAGCAGTGTTCTTTCCATTGAGGAGCCTTTTTCCTATTCGGGGTCTTTTATTGTTCCATATGAATTTTTGGATTGCCTCTTCTATTTCCTGGAAGAATGAGCTTGGAATTTTGATAGGTATTGCGTTGAATTTGTAGATAACCTTGGAAGTATTGCCATTTTCAAGAGGTTAATCTTTCCAATCCAGGATCATGGGAGGTTTTGCCATTTTTTAAGTTCTGTGTTGATTTCCTTTTTCAAGATTTTAAAGTTTTCATCATAGAGGTCCTTCACTTCTTCGGTTAAGTTAATTCCTAGGTATTTTATTTTTTGTGGGGCTATTACAAATGGAGTTGCTTTCCTAATTTCAGCCACACTTTTCTCATTGTTGGCATACAGAAAGGCCATTGATTTTGGAGGGTTAATTTTATACCCTGCTACTTTGCCATAGTTTTGAATCAGCTTGAGTAATTTGGGAGTGGAGTCTATGGGATTCTTTAAATACAAGATCATGTCATCTGCAAAGAGGGAGAGTTTCATTTCTTCTTTCCCTATTTGGATCCCCTTTATGTCTGCATCTTGTCTTATTGCTATAGCTAGGCATTCTAATACTAGATTAAAGAGAAGTGGAGAGAGAGGACATCCTTGTCTCGTTCCTGAGTTAAGAGGAAATTGCTTTAGTTTTTCACCATTAAGTATAATGATGGCTGTAGGTTTTAAATGACACATTGTTGTAAGGTGTTCAGGAGTAGAGTTACTGGCATGTGATAAAGATCCCAGCCACACTTGCTCCAAATGATTTCATAGGATTTATATCTTCTTCAAATCTTAGGAAAAGTATAATGAAGTCTGTGTGAACTTTCTTTGCTAAAAGAGCTAAAATGTCAAGATTTGTGTTTTTGAGTCTCTAATAAAACACTATGACAACTCACTTAAAGGAAAAAATCTTACAGCCATCATCCTAGAGTGTTAGAATTCAGTAAAGCCTTTGTGTCTATACAGCAGTATCTAGCCTTGACATTCCTTTACTCAAGGCATATTATAAGGCTAGTTACTCAATGTATGTATGATCTCTTAGATCTTTGTTTTTCAAGAGCTTCTAAAACAGCAGAAAAAGGGGAAAGGCCCTAGGACTAGTACCTGGCTTACAACAGTTCGGCACACTTGCAAGGAAGGGTTAATCATACTGAAATATAGTCCTGGTTATTATCACCCGTTGATTGATTTATGTTCCAAGTGCCATGTTGTGAACTCAGGGAGTCTTTGTGGGTCATGTATGTGTTAGCAGTGCTTATTAGTGTACATTTATATATATACATATATATATATGTATATGTATTTTTACATACACACTGTTGAGAAATTTATTACACTAAAGCAATTTGTTTTTGCTGGTTATGGGGCCTGAAATTTGGGCCTGGCCACTGTCCCTCAGCGATTCAGCTCAAGGTAGCACTCTACCACTTGAGCCACAGTGCCACTTCTGGCTTTTTCTGCTTATGTGGTGCTGAAGACTCAAACCCAGAGCCTCAAGCATGCAAGGCAACACTCTACCACTCAGCTACCTTCCCAGCCCTAAAGCAAATTTTTATACACTTTTTAGTAACTAATTATGTCTGTTGTGTGGAAATTTCACCTGGGTAGAACCCACCCTACTCCTTATCATAAACAAGCAAATGAGTCACTATAGTATTTCTTTAAATTTTTCAGTTTAACTTTTTCTGGTCTCTGTATTTTTTTTTTAGGTGCAACAAAAAAAGTGGCGTAAAATATAAATCTTTTCTGGACTTCACGGGTCTTGATTTACAGATCTTCTGGAAGTTTTACAGTAAGCTAGAACAAAGGTAGGTTAGAATTAATTATGAGGTGATAGTTATAAACAAAACTACAAATACCAAATTTTGCTATTCTAAATAGTCTTTTTTTCTTCTAAATTGTTTTTGTTTTGTACTAGTATTTATTGTTCTGATATGAAATATTTGATTATTGCTAAAATAATACTTTACATAAATATTTAGGAAGTATTTTTACCAATATTTTGTTATTTTATTATCCTTACACATTTTGGGATAAGCAGGTCAAGTATTATAGTGATATAGGTTGAGCATTCCTAATCCCCAAATCCCAAATCTGAAATGATCCAAAATCTGAAACTTTTTACATGCCACAATTAGAAAATTTCATGTCTGACTTCATACTATGAATCAGGCACACTTCTGATATACTAAAAATATTGTATGCCTGTGGGTATAACTATATGGCCCAGTGTTTGCTTAACAGCCATGAGGTCTTGGATGTAATCCCCAGCACCACAAAAAAGAAAATAATAGTTAATATCAGAATATGTATATATGGTGTATGTGAAATGTGGAATTCATCCACATTTAGACTTGGGTTCTACCCCCAATAGGTCTCAGTAAGTATTTACAAATATCCCTACATCAGAAAAAGTCCCAGATTTGAAAATCTTCTATCCTGGTCCCCAGAAGTTCAAATAAAGGATGCTTTTCAAGGGTCACTTCACAGGTGATGAAACAGGCTGAGCATTAAATTTCTTTTTTTTTTATTGTGAGAATACCGTACAGAGAAGTTACAATTACATGGGCAAGATAATGAGTACGTTTCTCCTCTTTGTTGCCTCCTCTTTGTTTCCCCTTCCCATCACTTCCCATACTCCCTCCAACTTCCCCCACCCAATCCAAAGTTGTAAAGTTTGTTTTTGACTTAATGTTTGTACATCTCATTGTTGCAAGTGTCCACCTGTATCCCTAGTTAAACGATTTGTTTTTGCCTCTCCCCTCCCCAAATTATACCAACATCAAATACAGTGAAAGCAAGGGTTATACCGTGGGGGACAGGCATACAAAGCAACATAGAAATCATCTTATAAGTATGTTAGAAACAATTGCATGAAGGAAAAAAAAAAACACTTGAATACTTATCTGGGGTTCATTCCCCTAACATCAACTTATCTGATCTTTTCTGCTTGTGAGCATTAATTTCTTTCCCCACAGTTTACAGAGTCAGATTAGTCTGTGTTGTCAGACTCTTATTGCATTATTCTTTCTGTTCTACCTTATCTCCTCTCCTCTCACTTGACATCCCTTTCACTGAAAGGAGAGTCCTTTGTAAATAGCTGTATGGCTTGGAATGTGAAAGCAACTTGCCCCCACTCTTTGATAATCTTTATCCTTCTGCATCCCAAGAGAAGAGTGCATCTGTGCCAAAACCTGCAGTTTCTGCAGAGCTGCTTTACAGTGCTGCAGGGAGATGTGCCTACTGCCTCTGAGGAGGGGAAGCCTCCAGCTCTGCATCTAGAGAAAGTACAGGCTGCCAAGGAACTCTGTACACACTTATGTGATGGTAGGGACTGGGTATGCCTTGAACCAACCGTCTGCCAGTGCCACAAACCTCTTGCTGTAGAGGATTGTGAGATGATGCAAGCCAATAAGGAATCTCTATTGTGAAAAATAAGTATTGCTTTTGATATCCTTTGGAATTACTATTTTGAGTAAATATTTATTCTTTCATCAATTGACTTCTTCTAGTTTCAGATGTACAGCTATATCATATTGAAAATAATAACCATTACACTGTTGAGTCTCAGTTTTAGTCAAGGCAATGGGATGAAGCTAAAAGATTAAGGGATAGATTATAATGATGAACTATGACAAAATTCTTGTTACTATCTGACATTGTTATTACTGTACTGGTACTGGGACTTGAACTCAGAGCCTAGGAACTGTCCCTTAGCTTTTTCTCTGAAGACTTGCACCCACCATTTAAGCCACAGCTCCACTTCTGTCTTTTAAGTGGTTAATTGTAAAGAAAGAGTCTCACAGATTTTCCTACTTGGGCTTGCTCCAAACCATGATCCTCAGATATTAGACCTCATAAGTAGCTAGAATTACCAGTGTGAGCCACCAGCACCCAGATTTTAGGTTATTTTTAAGGCTTTGCCAAGTTGTGTCTCAAAAGAAGATAAAAATAGTGAAATAAAACTCTCTAACCTATACAAAGATGTTTCTTTGCTCTGGCATTAACTACAAAATACTAGTGTGTCTGTAGGATGGTTTAGTGGATGAACATTGACAGAATTTATGAAAGTTGATTTCATTGTTCTTTTTTATTAGTGGTAGATAAGGTAGATGGAGACTCAGTACTTGTGGATATTCTAAATCAAGAAGTTAAGAAAACCCTTCTCAATGGGGCTGCCATATTCTTTCCTGATCGACAGACCCGTCGGAACCATCTCTTCACTATGATGGTCATTATTTACTGAAAGTGTGGATTCTTTTGCTGAAGTTGATTAACATGAGATTTGTTACTTTTTATTTGTTCTGAATATTTCAATTTGAGTTTCCCAAATGTTTGTTGATAGATTTCTAAACTTTTGTGCAAAATAGATATCAAAGGACATGACCCTGTGTTCATTTCTAATCTGTATTGTATAAGCTTTTGTCTCACAAGTCACAGTTTATTCTCCAGCTTTATGATTTTCTTACAACCAAATTATGAGAAAATTTTAAACAAATACATAATAAAGTTGGCCAGGTGCTGGCGGCTCACTCCTGTAAACATAGCTACTCAGAAGGTTGAGATCTGAGGATCGTGGTTCAAAGCCAGCCAGGCAGGGAAGGCCATAAGACTTTTATCTCCAATAAACCACCAGAAAACTGGAAGTGGCACTGTGGCTGAAGTGGTAGGGTGCTAGCCTTGAGCTGAAGAGCTGAGGGACAGTGCCCAGGCCCAGAGTTCAGGCCCCATGACCGACAAAAAATATGTAAAGTAGATAGTTGTCTCACCCCCAAGTGTACTCATTAGTTACCTTCAATAATGATAACCTTATCTTGTTCCATTTATAATATACCTCACCTCCTCTTCTCCCTCCTACCCAGTAAGTATATGACCATTTTATTTATCAATACTTCAAAATATACCTGTAAAACAATATTACCAAGTTTTGTTTCTCCAGTTTTTTTATTGGTCAGTTTTTAGATACTGTCATATTACTCAGACTAAGTACTGTACAAAGGTGTTTTAAGTATTTACAAGAACTCTGTTAGCAAATGGAATATTGTCCCAATTCTTTGCATTTACCAGGTAGCTGATTGAATAATTTTTATTTCATCCTACACAAAAAAGTAGAGGGCACATGGCTTCTTGAATAACACTAGTGCCTATTAGTAGATCAACCCTATGTCATTTGTTTTTTCATCCCTTCAGAAAGCAGTGGTGAGGGTTTTTGTTTTCCTTCTTATGCTAATGAATTGGCCTTCACTAATATTTTACCTGACTAAGCCATTCTTTGTCCAGCATCCTTATGTTCATGTGACCCCGCCCCTGTCTCCCTCACTGTCTCTGTCATGTTGGGTCTTCTTTTTATTTTTCTTTTGTTGGTTGTGGGGCCTGAACTCTGGGCCTGGGGGCTGTCCCTGAGCTCTTCAGCTCAAGGCTAGCAGTCTACCAGTTGAGCCACAGCACCCATTTTGGGCTTTTTCTGTGTATGTGGTGCTGAGGAATTGAACCCAGGACCTTATACATACAAGGGGAGCACTATACTACCACTGAGCCACCTTCCCAGCCCTCGTGTTGGGTCTTCTTGAACCCTCCGTCAAATGTCATGCACAGCATTAACTATTCAGTACATTTATTTTAAAACAGTAAATTTCTCCAAAAATAACTCAATAGCCCTGTCTGGAGGCCTGATTCTTATAATTATAAGCATAGTCTGTAAATCTACAAGATAAAGGGAAAGCTTTAACATTGTTTAAACAACAGAAAGCTCACAAAAATACATACTCTATCCCTGCCTTTGTCTCTTCCTCTGATAGTGTGTAACTTTTAGAAGTCAGCTTCTTCAATTATTGGGTCAAACCTTCCAGAAGGAAAACTTGCAGATATTTCCTTTGGGCATAAACCAAACTGACCTGCCAGGTTTTGTTTAAGTAGTAGGTTCTGCCCTCTCCTGATACTGGACGGGGTCTAGGTCACTGCCACAAGGTGGTCTGCTGAATCTGCTCTCCTCATACTTGGGACAAGTACATGATGTTATCTCATGGTGCCATATGTCTGTGGAGTGTCATGAAGTAGATTTTCTGAATGTCCTTTTTCTGGCTTTCTAGAAGAATATCACTGAGCAAGAACATAAGCAGTCCCTGCAACTCACATTCCATTCACTGTGCATATATTTTAGATAAGTTTGATTCTCCTCGATTATTGAATAATTCTAACCTCTGTAGTTATTTTTCTTTAACTAGCCCTTCCTTCTGTGCTTTTGGAGTAGTGCTTCTCCTACCCAGAAGTTAGAGAGTTTCTTGAGTTCCTACTAGGCATGAGAACGGCTAAAATAGTGATAGACTGATAATTTTGTCAAAACCTTAATCCAATTCCCTTAGAATACAAGGTAGTATTGAACCCAGTGAGGACTTCTTGAAAACTTCAGTCTCTAATTAAATATCAAAGACACAAACTAAAACCAAAGGAGTTTGGGGTCCTCAGTCTTACATTACAACAACTGAAAAGGCACAGAGTAGTAATGTATAGAAAGAAACATTCCAGAAGAGAATATATGGAGACTTACAGTCCCATCAGAGAAGACGATGGGACTGTAGAGTTCCTTAATGGAGGCACAGACTCTTGAAGGAGGGAGGGAACTGAGCATTTGCTTACAAGTAGGACTATCTGGCCTGGATGCCAGATTTAGGGCTATTTGTATAAAATGCTTTCAGAATCAGTTAACGAAGATGATGATAGGTCCTGGAGTTGTTGCATGAAGAACATTTGAAGATACAGGAATTGTTAGCCTGGATTGTCGAGTTATCAGTCATGATATCAGATATACTTAACAGTGATATCAAGGTAATTTATGTGCCTGTGTTTTTGGAAGGACATATGGACAGACAGTTGCATAGTTATAGTTATAACTACCATTTGTCTTCCTGACCCAAACCCCTCTATTTCATAGAAGTGTTTCTGACATTTCTCTGGGTTCTTTATTGGAACCTGATCAGGAAAAGACCCTTCCTACAAACAGGTGTAATGAGTTTGTGTCCTTTCAGTGATAAAGACCCAGGTGGCCTTCTACTTTTACCTGAGAAAAGTGACCTTGCTGGCATGAACATTCGTAAAGTCCTAGCTGTCATGAATCCCCTTTCTGTGGCTGCTTGAGAGGTACCTCCTGTTTTCTTCTCCATTCTTTACCTCATGCTTCTTTAAGAGTATGTGATACGACAGTTACTGTGGGGTTTTTTTTTGGAGGGTGGGTGGGGTTGGTGGTACTGGGTTTGTATTCACTGCCTCATTCCTGCTAAGCAAGTTCTCTACCACCTGATCCAAGCCCTTTTTGCTCCTGTCATTTTGAGGATAGTGTCTCAGTTTTTGCATGGTTTGGACTGAGATCCTCCTGGTCCTGGTCTCCCAAGTAACTATAGTGGCAAGCAGGTACACCACCCCAGATATCATTTGAAGTAAGATGTAGTAAACTTTTTTCTGGGTGTTCCTTGAGCTACAGCTGCGATTATAGTATGAGCTACCCTACCTGGCTACAGTCTTAACGTTTTTTAGTATTGTTTTTGCCATCACATTAGTTTTCTCTCATATGTCTAGACTATTCTGCCCATCTCTGTGTCTTCTTTAAAAGTCTCACTACAAGATCATTGATATATGCTGTCTTTCCAGTTCACCACAGATCATTCTAATCTCCATTGTTATTTATGCCATTCTCTATACTGTCTTTTTCTCTTGTAGCACATCTCAATCGTGCATATTCTTCAAACTCTAAAACCTCTTCAAGCTCTTACGATGCTCAGTCAAAGCCACTGGGAGAAAACTTCAGGGTTCTCACAAGTTGATCAAAGCAGGAGCTCAAGATGCTGGAACAAAACTGAAACCTGGCTCTTCAACTGGGTCATCCAACTCTGATCCCACTGACTGTCCAGAACAATTTCCCACAATCCCTTACCACTGGGACATCAAGTCCTTTCTTCCCTTTCTCTCATCTGTGATACAGAGGAAATTGCATATACCATTAAACCTTCTAGGCCAGAGATTATTGCAGCCACTGAATTATCTTCTTGTAAAAGCAAGCATTTATGGTTATAGGGAGGGAGATAGACAGAGTTACATTAGGAGAAAAAAAGTAAAAATGGTCTAAAGTTCACCTAGCCTGAGATTTTTCTCATGTCTATTAGTTCAACAATGTCTACCCAAAGCCTGTTGTGTGTGAGGCCTCACATTAGGTACAGAGGATACAATGGTAGAGAAGCCCAAACAAATGTGTTATTAGATAGTTTTGACCATACATCAGGCTGTCAAAGGATGAACACAGGTCTAGTTAGAGGGAAGTCAACTAGGGAAAGGCATTTTAGAAAAGAAGTGCTGAGCTCAGGGCAGGACTTTGAATAGGCTCAAACAAGCAAAGAAGAAGTTAGAGACAATTCAAATGGAGGGCGGTACACCTACAGTGGGCCTGTGATGAAATGGGAAGGAACAGGTGACTAAAAAGGGGATGATAATGGGTAGATTCTGAACATGTGGTACTTGTGGTTTTAGTGGCCTTCAGGTGGTAAGACCTAGTTGCACTCTCAAGATAGACATTGTGGCTAAAGATTTGTAACCAGTAACGAACAGCAAGTCATGATTGGGGACTACCTCACATCACTCATGGGCATCTTGAGGAAATCTACAAGGAAGGTAGCCAGGACAGTAGGAAGGAGTATCAGGAAGAAATTCTGGCAGAGAAAAGAGAAAGAACTTAAAGAGGGCCAGAGTTTGCAGAGCCTGAGGTTCAGTGGAGAGGCTTTGCTCTGCCGGTGGTAACTGGGGAATGATCCAATAGAGACAGTAGAATGGGATTGAAGGAAAAGCAAAACCACAGCATGAAGGGACCATTTCAAAATGTGGTTCACATACAAAAGAATAAATATGGGGGTCTGGGAAAGTGGCTCAGTGGTAGAGTGCTTGCCTTGCATGCATGAGGCCCTGGGTTCGATTCCTCAGCACCACATAAGCAGAAAAAGCTGGAAGTGGCGCTGTGGCTCAAGTGGTAGAGCAATATCCATGAGCTGAAGAGCTGAGGGACAGCGCCCAGGCCCAGAGTTCAGGCCCCACGACCGGCAAAAAAAAAAAAAAAGAATAAATATGGATGGACAATAAGTGAAAACAACTCTCTGTAGTATCATTCTTAAGGGTGTGTTAACAGGTTCCTTGTTTTTCTTTCTAGTCATCCCTGTACTATATGTTGGTATTGCCTGTTTTTTACGTTTATAGCATACAATCTTCTGTGAAATATTTGTTTAGCTTAACAATGTTTTTGAGGTTCATTCATGTGTTGTCATTTGTATTCACTGATGTACCACAATAGTCTCTTTATTACATACCATAATTATCTGTTTTACATGGATAGATATATGGGTTGATTCTAGTTTAGAGGAATTAATTACAGACAGTGCTAATATTAGCATATGTCATAGTTTTTTGTTTTGTTTTGTTTTGTTGGTTGTGGGACTTGAACTCTGGGCCTGGGCACTGTCCCTCAGCATTTCAACTCAAGGCTAGCACTCTACCATGTGAGCCACAGTGCCATTTCCAGTTTTCTGGTGGTTTATTGGAGATGAGAATCTCATGGACTTTTCTGGCCAGGCTGGCTTTGAACTGTGATCCTCAGATCTCAGCCTCCTGAGTAGGTAGTTTTATAGGTGTAAGCCACCAGCACCTGGCACTTCATGGTTCTTCTTCTTTTTTTTTTTTTTTGGTCGTGGGGCTTGAACTCTGGGTTTGGGCACTGTCCTTGTGCTCTTCAGTTCAAGGCGAGCACTACCACTTGAGCCACAGTGCCACTTCCGGTTTTCTGGTGATTTATTGGAGATAAGAATCACAGACTTTTCTGCCCAGGCCGGCTTTGAACTGTGATCCTCAGATCTCAGCCTTCTGAGTATCTAGGATTATAGGCCTGAGCCACTGAAGCCTGGCCACTTCATAATTCTTTCTTTCTTTTTTTTTTATGCCCTTCGTAGGGCCTGAACTCTGGGGCTAGGTGCTGTCTCTTAGCTCTTCAACTGTAGACTAGTGCTCTACCACTTGAGCCTCAGCCCCACTTCTGGCTTTTTCTGCTTATGTGGTGCTGAGGAATCGAACCTGGGGCCTCATGCATGCAAGGCTCTACCACGAGCCACTTTCCCAGCTCCAACTTCATAATTCTTATGTGCCAGAAATTCCCTCTGGAAGCTAGATGCCCATTCAGAGAAAATCCAAAGAACAAAGATGACAAAGAGTCACAGAAGGATCATGAATTATTTTCAAGCAGGTTTTTAAAATAAAATACGAAAGTGGGAAAATCCCATCTTCCCTTCCAATATACAGGCACAATTTTTTTTCAGGCACACAAAAAATCAGACACAAATTGAATGGACATTTCTAAAGTCTGGGCTCATTAGTATACATGTTCATCTTCAACAGAAATCTCTAAGCATTTTCAATGGTAGGAAGATTACAAGCTACAAAGCTACTTCTTCCGTTTACAAATTCTAAATTCTATAGTCATTTAGTCAATTCCCCTTACATAAAATATTATTTTTTTCTAAAAACATCTTCCTTATATAGAGATTCCACACAGTGGTGCAATTTCAATCCTTTGTAA
The DNA here is from genome assembly GCF_019054845.1 of Dipodomys spectabilis. Taxonomy (NCBI): domain Eukaryota; kingdom Metazoa; phylum Chordata; class Mammalia; order Rodentia; family Heteromyidae; genus Dipodomys; species Dipodomys spectabilis. The sequence goes on from NW_024870688.1 coordinate 522,203, forward strand.
ATTACACTTTTAAAAATTAAAGGTTGGGCTGGGAATGTGGCTTTGTGGTAGAATGCTTGCCTAGCATCCATGAAGCCCAGGATTTGATTCCTCATTACCACATATATAGAAAAAGCCAGAAATGGCGCTGTGGCTCAAGTGGTAGAGTGCTAGCCATGATCAAAAGAAGCTCTGGGACAGTGCCAAGGCCCTGTCAAACCCCAGGACTGGCAAAAATAAAAATTAAAAAAATTTAAAGGTTCCACCAGGTGCTAGCTTATAGCTAATCAGATAGCTGAGATCCAAGCCAGTCTGAGCAGGAAAGAATATAAGATTTTTTTTTATCTCCAGTTAACCACCTCTTCTCCCCCCACCCCCGCCCCAGAAAAGGCAGAAGTAGAGCTGTGGTTCAAGTAGTAGAGCAGTAGTAGCATCAAGCAAAAAAGCTGAGGGACAGCCCTCAAGTCTTTAGCTCACACTCCAGAACTGGCACAAAAAGAACAAATAAAGGCTTCTGTTCTTTTTAGTGATATATTATTACTACTTAAAACAATATGTAGCTCCTAGTTCTTCAAATACCTTAACACTGGTCTTTAGCCTGAAACTAGACATACTTTTCCAAAAATGAAGAGCTAACATTTAGTGAGATCACTGCCCCCAGTCACACAATATCAGTGATATCACTAGCAATTCTGTTTTTGTTGTTGTTATTGTTGTTTAAGCCTAGGAAAGAGGTCACATAACTGTAGCATAACAATTTTTGATGTTTGAATTTATATTTTCATTTTCAAATGAATTGTGAGAAAATGTGATTTTCCTATTGTTGTCCTTCAATGATGGATTATCTTTATTTTTTCCATATATTATTTTCAATTTGTTGTACAGGGTAGATCTATTTTAACATGTGCATATACTCATACAATGTAGGGGCTGGGAAGGTGGCTCAGTGGTAGAGTGCTTGCCTTGCATGCATGAGACCCTGGGTTTGATTCCTCAGCACCACATAAGCAGAAAAAGCAAGAAGTAGTGCTGTGGCTCAAGCAGTAGAGCTCTAGCCTTGAGCTGAAGAGCTGAGGGACAGCGCCTAGGCCCAGAGTGCAGGCCCCATGACTGACAAAAACAAAACAAAACAAAACTCATGCAATGTACCTTGATCAGACTCACACCTTCTTTTCCATTCTCCCTCAACCCTGCTAGTGGGAGATTTGATAGAAAACTCAGGAGAAGGGCCCAGAGACAGAAGATTCATTACAAGAAAGAGATGAACAATGGGGTGGGCTTCTTGGGGTGCAGAAGTTGTCTTGTGGAGCAAAAAAAACATTTGTATGTTCCACAAAAATGCAGAGCAATAGGGAAGTTTTCCTAAAACCATTTTTCTTGGTTCACTTCTGGATTGAATGCTCTTTCATAAATTTGCCCCATACACACAGGTGTTTGTTTTTGCTTTGCCAGTGACAGCTGCTTCTATAGAGATAGTTCCTGCCCAAGTTCTGGGAACACATTATTTGGACATTTCCTGTTTGTCTGTTTCTTTGTAGTGTGAGCTGTTGATGCTCAGTGAGCACCAGGGGAAGTTGGCTCTGTGGTCTTTTCTCTGTTCTGGTCTGTGCAAGGTAGCCTGCTCTCCCAGTGCCATTTGCAACTGAAGAGCACAGACTCTGGAGCCAAAGATCTTGTTGTGTACCTTATAGAAAAAATGTGAGTATCAATACACAATCCATGAAAACAGATAGTTATAACTCACGCATCAAGTATGTATATGGCTTATTTCAGTTCCGAAATAACTATTTCTGCTTTTGTTTTTGTTATTTGGAAGTTTTTGTTTTGTTGAGACAATATTTCACTATGTACCTGAGGTGTGCCCTGAACTCGTGACTCTCTTGCCTCAGCCTCTCAAGTGCTGAAGTTACAAGCCTGTGGCACCACCTTGTTCAGATTATTTTGGGTTTTTTGACCCATTTCTGGGTCTAGAACCTAGGGCCTGAGTGCTATGGCTGAGCTTTATTGCCTAAGGCTATTGCTCTACTTGAGCCACAGCACCCCTTCCTGCCCTTTTCCTGGTTAATTGGAGATAGAGTCAAGTTGGCATAGAACTCAGCCTCCTGAGTAGATAGGATTGCATGCATGAGCCACCATGCCTAGCCTTTTTTCTTTTCTTGGGGCGGTGGGGGGAAGGTGCTAGTACTTGAACTTAGGGCCTAGGCACTTTCCCTTAGCTTTTTTGCTCAAGATGAGCACTCTGCCACTTGAGCCATAGTTCTACTTCTGGCTTTTTGCTTCTTAGCTACAGATAGAGTCTTCATGGACTTTCCTTCCTGGGCTGGCTTCAAACTTGGATCCTCAGATCTCAGCCTGCTGAGTAGCTAGGATTACAGTTATGAGCCATTAGCATTAGTGTTTTTATTTAGAATTTGGCCATTCTACTGCCTAGTCGTTCTCTTTGCAATCATACAGCACTCGTAAGTGATATTATTGCATGTCAGGGGAGTCTGCCATCTCTGTTAATCATCACCCACAAAAGAAAGTCTGGAGCTTTTAAAATCTATAACTTTTATACATCACTGAAAATAGTGATACTTGTTTCCTGTAAATCGACAGAAAATTGTATTAAATCCAACAGACGGTGAGAAATTGACTATTCACTTCTGCCAAATTTGGTCTCAGCAATTATGACAAAATGCTTGGAGTTCTGGATCAAGCCACTTAAGCCTTGGGAGATCAGAACATTAATTCATGGACCCATTGTAAACTAAAGGAAAGGGAAGGCTAAGAGCTGACTCATTTGGTCAATTTTTCATATTTTTCCCTTTTCCTTCCCCCGTCCCTTTTCTTTTCCCCTTTTCTTTTTCCCTTTCCCTCTCCCTTTCTCTTTCACTCTTTCACAGTACTGGTATTTGAATTCAGGGCTTTGCTTGCTAAGCAGGTATAACTCAGCCACACCTCCTATTTTTACTTAACTTATTTTTCAAATAGAGTATTACATTTCTGTCTGGGCCAGCTTGGACTGCAATTTTCCTATTTGTATTCCCCAAATATCTGGAACTACAACTATATAATCATATGTTCAGATTTTTATTGGTTGAAATGAGGTCTCCCAAGATGAGTTCTCTCAAACTTCTTGTCTAAGCTGACCTTAAACTGTAGTCCTCCCAAGTAGCTAGGACTACAGGCATCACCACTTCTTTTTAGATAAGTTTTCAGTGTGTAGCCCATGCTGGCCTTGAACTTGCTGTCTACCCAGGCTGCCCTTGAAATTCTCAGTTCTTCCTCAGCCTTCTGAGTGCTAGGATCAAAGACATAACTTAGAGTGATATCTCCACTTCATTGAAAAGCAACAAAGACAAAAACTCACCTTAAACTTAACTATCACTCATATCAACTACTGAAATTTTCACTGCTTTTCCCTTTCAGAAGAAATTAGACTGACATTGTTCATTTGGATGATGCTTAATGGTTTTGTGATCTGCTGTTCCCTTCTCCCTGCTTTGGTAGTCAGCTTCTATAGCCCTCCCTAGCTTTGCCCTTAGTAATAATGTAGTAAATGATGTTCTTACCATATAAAATATTAACTACTTTATGTTTTGATAGATGTGGGACAGTTTCTGGCAAGCATGAGAGTGATTTTGGAATCCCTTTTGTCACAGAATAGTGGAAAACCGTAGTAGAAAAACTGAGTAATTCAGTGTTTTCCATGGCAGCTCATCAACTGGTAAAGAGAAATGGCTATTTGCAATAAGCAGGGAAGGGACTGGTGGAAATACCAGCATGTGCAGTGAATACTGAGTACTTCATCTTCCTTTAGGTCATCTTTCTCCTAGACTTCTGTTCTTTGGACATTTCACACTGTACTCTCTTGAGAAAGTTGAAGAAGCTGTTGAAGAAGCTCTGCAATGACCCTGAAGGAGGACTGAGCAAGGTAACTTGAGTTGGCCCTGAACCTGTATTGCTTCCTCTCTTCAGAGAGATATGACTCTACCAAATAAAACATACTGGACTACAGATATATGCAAATAAATTGCCTCTAGAAGCTTATTGGTATTTTTGCCAACAAGGATAGTAAATATCACCTTGATTTGTCATTAGCATTAGAAAGGAGGCAGAAAAGCTGTATAACTTATCTAATCATTTTAGAGTATATTAAGTTACATAAAATCTATGTAAATAAAGTCTGAAAGATTTGTCTAGCCAGGTGCTTGTAGCTCATACCTGTAATACTAACTACTCAGGGTTGAGATCTGAGGATCTCAATTTGAAGCCAGTGTAGGCAGGAAAGCCTGTGAGACTCTTATCTCCAAATAACCAGTTGGGGGGAGGGGGGCAGATGAGGAGGGGTAGGCTCGAGGTGTGGCTCAATTGGTGGAGTGCTAGTCTTGAATGAAAAAGCCCAGGGACAGCACCAAGACCCTGAGTTCAATCCCCATGACAGGCACACACACAAAAAAATGAAGTCTAAAAGAGAAAATATACATGGAAAGACAAATAAGAAGGTTTGGTATTTAAAAGAATTATCTCCCATACTTAATTTTTATTATATAACATTTGTTCATAATCTTTTTGAGTTTCAAAACTCCCTGATGGTAGTAGAAAGGGCATATGCATTTAGCAGATCTTTTTTATTTTCTCATTTTGTTTTTCGGTGTAAAACTGGAACTCAAACTTAGTACCTGTTCCTTTGGCTCATTAGGTAGTGCACTACCAACCAACTAAACCATGCCTCCAACCCTGATGTTTTTGTTGGTTGTGGGGCTTAAACCGAACCTGGGCACGGTTCCTGAGCTCTTCAGCTCAAAGCCAGTGCTCTACCATTTGAGCCACAGCATCTAATCCTAATCGGTTTTTTTGCGAGTATTGGGGCTTGAATTCTGGGCCTGGGCACTATTCCTTAGCTCCTTTTTCTCAAGACTAGCGTTCTACCACTTGAGCTATTTCTGGCTTTTAATTACAGATAAGACTTTCCTGACAAAGCTGACTTCAAACTGCAATCTTCAGATCTCAGCCTCCTGGGTAACTAGGATTAGAATCATGAGCTAAAAAGAAACTTCCTTTATTTTTAAGAGGAAAAAAGAGTGGTCTTAGACATGCCAAGGTCCTAAGTAAAAATGTGAGCTCTTTAAACTTTTAATTCAGTGTTTTTCTCCAGTGGAATTCATACTAGTACTTATTTTTAAAAATAGTTCTGTCAAGTTGGTGGGAATGTAAACTTGTTGAGCCACTTTGGAAAGCAGTATGGAGGTTCCTCAAAAGACTTCACATAGAACTCCCCTATGACCCAGCAATCCCACTTTTGGGCATTTACCCTAATGTTTACAAAAAAGACCACACTAAAGCTACCAGCACAACTATGTTTATTGCAGCATTATTTACCATAGCTAAGATATGGAACCAACCCAGATGCCCCTCAGTAGATGAATGGATCAAGAAAATGTGGTATATATACACAGTGGAATTCTATGCCTCCATCAGAAAGAATGACATTTCCCCATTTGTTAGGAAATGGAAAGGCTTGGAAAAAATTATATTAAGTGAAGTAAGCCAGGCCCAAAGAAACATAGGTCCCATGGTTTCCCTTATTTGCAATATCTAGTATAGGTATGAGTCAAGCGGAAAAAGTCAGAGAATATGATGTTAGGAAAACGAACCCTCAAATATGTATTTTAATGTTTTTGTTTCTTTCATGCATGTGTTTCTAACGAATTCAGAAGATTATTTCTTTGTTGCTTTGTATGTCCCTCCCCCACTTTCACTATATTTGATGTCAGTGTAACATGTGGAGGAGACGGGGACAAACAAGTCGTTTAAGGATTCAGGTGGACCTGTTGCAACAATGAGAAGTACAAAATGTCATGTCAAAACCAGCTTTACAATGTCGGTGGTGGGGGGGAGGGGGGGTATGATTGGGTGGGGGGGAGGGGGGAGGGTGGGAAAGGAGGTGAAGGGTAAACAAAGGAGGAGGCTGCAATGCTTTGTAAGAAATGTATGCATTATCCTGCCCATGTAATTGTAACCCCTCTATACAGTATGTTCTCAAATAAAATAAAATAAAATTAAAAAAAAATAGTTCTGTCACTGCTAAAAGATAAAAGCATGAGTCCCTAAAGTATAATCCTAATGCATTTCTGCTGAGTGATAGATGTCTATTGATCAGCTTAGCCTGTGTAAAATTTCATCAGGGCTGTCAAAGCCTGTGATCTACAGCACTGATAGTCTATTGTGACAGTTGGTTCTGTAATAGTATCTGGAATTTTCTCCTACTCATTTGTCTGCCTAGCTGGATGTTGAGACCTGGCAGCAGGAACAGCCTGTGGTACTACATACATGGACCAAGAAATCTGCCCATCACTATGAAAATAACTGCCATGAAGTATCTGTCTTTGTTAGCCCAGGGGCAACCTATTTTGAAGTGGAATTTGATGAGAGGCGTGAAACCGAAAAGCGCTAAGACTTACATGTTTTTTCTTCCAAGCAATAGTGGAACAAAAACAAGAGAAAGAATATAATAGAGATTATGCCTTCACAGGTATGATTATCTGGAATTTACAGACTCTAGAGATAGGAAGACACACTGACACAAAACTTGGTACTTATAAGTGGCCTAAGGTAAGTCATATTCCCAAATCAAGGTAAATAAGTACTTCTGTAGCAATTCTTGTCCTTTTTCCAACTTTAGAGCTAAAGGTATGGTGTTTGGAAAAAGAAGGACTAGCTAGGCTCTGGTGGCTCATGTTGATAATGTTCAAAATCCTAGCTACTCAGCAGGTTGATATCTGAGAAATAAGATTTAAAGCTAGCCTAGGTAGACAAATCTAAGAGACCCCTATCTCAACCAGCAAAAAGCAAGAGTGGAGACATGTTTTGAATGGTAGAATGACATCCATGACCAAAATAGCTGAAAAAGACTCAAAGCTCTAAGTACAAACCTTAATACTGGCACATTTCTAGAATGTAACCACACCCATATGACAGTTGCTTTGATACTCTACTTGAAGAGAGGAACCGTTGCAGTAGAGATTATGTAGCCCACAAAAGCTAAAAAATTAACTATCTGGCTCTTCATAGGAAATTTGCTAATACCCAGTTTTGTCCAGATTAAATTAAAGAACTGTTAATCTCTGAGTTCAGAAGGGCCAGTGGATCCAAGAGAAAGACTTAAACCATGGTGAAAGCTAGGAGCCCGGCTGACAGATCAGCTTAATCACTGGGCTGGAGCCTGCTTCATACTATTTACTTCTCTCTCCTATCAAGGGTCTTGGTTGAGAACAAAGAACTGAGCCAGTGATCACTGGCTGAGCAGATAGTCACTTGAGTTTTAGAAAGCTGAGCAGCAGTTTTCTACTAATTCTGCTTTCTAAATGTAGTTGTGAGTTTTGTGTTTTGGTATCATCTCTGTACATTTCTCCCTTAATAATTTTGAACTTGTAGAAATGGAGACGGCTTTTAAGATTTTTTTGAGTCACAAAGAACATACTTACTGCTGAGTTATTGCCTCCTTCCATCTTGTTGACCACATGACCTTTGTTTGTCTCTAGAACGTGACGTTTAAGGATGGTCCTCTTTCATTCTGACAACAGTAATAATGAATGGGGCTACAAATTCACCGTCACTGCCTATGGCCTGCCTGATGTTGCCGTGTCTTGTGGGTTAGACTTGCAACTCCTTGTCTCTCGACTAATGGGCCGCCTTGACTCCCAGTGCATGGCACTCAAGTCTGTGCATCGTAAATTCACAGTCTTGTCCCTTCCTTTTTCATTACAACTGTGTTGAAGAGCTAGGTAGGAACTCTCTCTCATAGGTGGTCTCCACATCACAATAGAGCAAGGTATTAACAATGTTTCTTTTTAGTTTTCCTTAAACCAAATCAAAACAGTTTGCCCACTGGGCACCATTGGGAAGTTTCTTGACTCAGGCTTTGGCCCTATCACATAGTACCTTGTGGATGCCCTCTATGGAGGACAATTGGGAAATTGCTGTTTATAGCAGCAGCATAGTCATTTTTAGAGATTTAAATATATTCCAACTAGAAGGTAGAAATATAGTCATTTGATTGTTGTTTAAGTGAAATTTATGTGAACATAAATAGGTATGTGAATACATATATTATCCTAAAATGCATTAATCAACTTCATATCATTTGTTTCAAGGGATAGATATATAGAATAAATCTTTTGCAGTATTTCATATCTATATAATTTTTTAAAACATTTTTCTGAGTGTAAAATCAAATATCATTCATCCTAAATGGTCACTTTCTGTTAGGTTTTAAAAAAGAGGTAGCCGAGGAAGAACAGAAGCATATACGTGGTATTCAGGTAAGGGGTAGGTTTATTCATCGTTCCGGCTGGCACCAAGTCATCTTGGTCCTCAACGTGGTGGGAAAAGGCCTGGGAAAGAGAGCTGGGAGAGCTGGGAAAGAGAGAGAAAAGAGCTAGAAAAGAGAGCATCTGGGAAAGGTGGGAAAGAGAGAGAGCTAGGAAAGAAAAGAGAGTTGGGAAAGAGAAGAGAAGGAAAGAGCTGAGAAAGAGCTAGAAAAGAGCAGAGAGAGGGCACCTGGGCCTGGGCTAGGCCTTATCTAGGGTATGGGAGGAGAAAGGTGTGGCCACATCAAATTCAGATGTGACCTCAGCGGATGCAGATGTGACCTCTTCCAGGTGTGACAGTTGCCTAGATAATGCAAGTACTGGGTAGAAAATTTGCTGCGAGGAGGGTGGAGTCTGCTTGCCATCCAGGAGCAGACCTTACACTTTCCAAAGCCTGTGTGTCTAATTTCCCTTAGTTTCTTTTTTAAAAAATTTATTGTGAAAATACTGTACAGAAGAGTTACAATTACATTGGCAAGGTAATTAGTACATTTCTTATCAAGCATTGCTGCTACCACCTTTGTTTCCCCTTCCCATCCCTCTCCCCCCCACCCCCACCCTGCCAAAGTTGTAAAGTTTATTTTTCAACATAATGATTTGTCCATCTCATTGTTGTAATGGGTCCACCTATATCCCTATTTAAACGGTTTGTTTTTGCTCTTCCCCTCCACAAATTATACCAACATCAAATACAAGGAAAGCAGGGATTATACCATGGGGGAAGGACATACAAAGCAACAAAGAAATCATCTTATAAATATGTTAGATACAATTGCAAGAAAGAAAAAAACACATTTGACTACTTATCTTGGGGTTAATTTCACCTAGCATCAACTTATCTGACCTTTTCGTCTTGTCTCAGACATAAACTAGTAGTTCAGATTTCAAACTGACAAATAAATGTAAGGAAGCCAACAAAAAAAATTCAGTTCCTCTCATCTGATGATGCCTCTACAACAATGAGGAAAGAGTTCATCCTGCTAAGGAACTATGATAGGATATCAAAAAGAGAATTCATTCTTCTAGGTCTTCCCTATTTTTGCAATGTAACTTAAATGATGTAAAACACAATATACCGCTCAGATACTTTTACGTTTTATCAGTTTTGCACATTTTCATATGGGCTTCACCTCAATCTAAAACATTCCTTCATTATTCTCTCCCTGATATTTTTACACTACCAAGACCTAAGAACATTTTTATATGATTTTTATTATAAAAAAACTGTACAGGGCTGGGAAGGTGGCTCAGTGGTAGAGTGCTTGCCTTGCATGCATGAGGCCCTGAGTTCGATTCCTCAGCACCACATAAGCAGGGGAAAAAAAGCCGGAAGTGGCAATGTGGCTCATAAGTGGTAGAGCGTTATCCTTGAGCTGAAGAGCTGAGGGACAGCGCCCAGGCCAGAGTTCAGGCCCCACAACCGGACCCAAAAAAAAAAAAAAAACTGTACAGAGGTGTCACATTTCTGGGAGCAAATAATGAGTACATTTCCTAACAAGCATTGTTCCCTCCTCCCACCATCCTTTCCCTCCCACCTCCACAAATACACTCCCCTCCCCCCTTCCCCTGCCTAAATTGTAAAGTTCATTTTTCAACAGAGTGTCTTGTGCATCTAATTGTTACAATGGGTTAACCTGTATCCCTATTTAACCATTTTGTATTTCCCTTCCCCTCGCCAAATTAGAGAAACGTATACACAGGATGTTGGTTTACCAACTTCAAATACAATGAAAACAGGGGTTATAGCATGGGGGAGGAACATATACAGAAACAAAAAAAATCACATCGCACATCATAAGTACATTAGAAACAATAACAAGAAAGTAAAAAAATACTTGTGTCCCTATCTTAGGGTTCATTTCCCTTAATATCATCTTATCTGTTCATATGCACATAGCTTTTGATGTATTCTGCTTATCACAGACATATATTAGTTATTGAAAATAAGGGAAACCATGGGACCTATGTTTCTTTGGACTTGGCTTACTTCACTTAATACATTTTTTTCCAAGACTTTCCAATTCCTAACAAATTGGGCGATACCATTCTTTCTGATGGAGGCATAGAATTCCATTGTGTATATACACCCACATTTTCTTGATCCATTCATCTACTGAGGGGCATCAGGGTTGGCTCTACATCAGCTATTGTAAATAATGCTGCAGTAAACATAGTTGTGCTGGTAGTTTTAGTATGGTCTTGTTTGTGATCATTTGGGTAAATGCCCCAAAGTGGGATTGCTGGGTCATAGGAGAGCTTTATATGGAGTCTTTTGATGAGCCTCCATATTGCTTTCCAAAGTGGTTGAACAAGTTTACACTCCCACCAAGAATGCAGTAGAGACTCTGTGGCCACATACTCTCCAGCATCTGTTGTTGCAAAAATGGAACATTTCACTAATTTGCATGTCAGCTTTGCTCAGGGGCCATGCTAAGCTCTGTATTGTTCCAATTTTAGGGTATTTGCTGCCTAATTGAGCACAGAACATTTTTTATATGTAAAGTGTAATTGATTTTCTTAAACTAGACAATTCAAAAAAGTAAGCTCAAAAGAATTCTTGTGAAATTTTAGAACCATGTATTTCTTTTTTTTTAGCAATACAACAAACTGTTAGTACCATGTATTTCTTACATAAGCACACATTTAAGAATAAAGTCAAGATTGGCATGTCAAAATCAAAATAATTCCAGATATTTGTTGTTCAAGAGATGTGTAGGAGGAGGAATTCAATTATTCTATACAAGGCACCTGTCATAATGAACACTGCAGCAAGTGTTAAGGTTTGTTAAAAGTTTTAAAGTTTTAAATGTATTTAATTTTGGGTATTTGCTTATATATGCCAAAATTAGGACTGTTTGGCAGGTCATAAACTTTTCTATAAAGTATTTAAGGTTTATGGTAGCAGACATATGGTATTAATTATGTACATTTCAGAGTTTATAGAAATATTACCAATAAGAAGTTGCAAAGTGTTTGCGTAAAGAAGCAGAGTGAAGAGTTAAGACTTTGTTAACTACATAGTTTCTGTTAAATTTTTAGGGCTTCCTTACTTTACATGTTAGTGAGGAACAAATGATGATATAAGCCATATACAAATGATGAGATGAACCATAAAAAGTAATCTTCGTGGGTAACATTAAAGACTACTCATAGCCTATAAAACTCTTTTTAAAGGGCTGGGAAGTTGGCTCAGTGGTAAAGCGCTTGCCTTGCGTGCTTGAGGCCCAGTTTTAAATGCACAGGAATATGAGAAAATAGTAAAATCTAATATGTAGAACACTTCAAATACTGAAAACACTGGTAATTGTTTTTTTATTTTATTAATCATTAATATTTAATTTTCGGTTTTCTTTATTTGTTGCATTGTTTCCCTTTTTGTAATATAATACAACTTTTTATAAGTCGTCATCAGGAGGTACTTTGAGAAGCTTACTGGGATGGCCAAAGCATTTTTTATAGGTGCATGTGAGTTTACAAAGAAGAAAATTAAGAACAAAATATTTATTAAAAAAATTATCAAGTACAGTCTGAATCAGGAGGGACGATCAATGTCCACACCCAAAATCTTAGCCCTCGTCTGAAGCGGCGGTATTACATAGTTGAGACCACAAAAGTGAGAGATTGTTTTTGTGTTTTTTGTTTTTGTCAGTCCTAAGGCTTGAACTCTGGGCTGGAGCGCTGTCCCTGCACTCTTCAGCTCAAGGCTGGCTCTCTACCCCTTGAGCCACGGCGCCAATTCTGGTTTTCTAGTGGTTTATTAGAGATAAGAGTCTCATGGACTTTCCTGCCCGGGCTGGCTTTGAACCGTGATCCTCAGAACTCAGCCTCCTGCATAGCTAGGATTATAGTCGTGAGCCGCTGGCACCCAGCATTGTTTTGTTGATTTTTATTTTGTTGGTCATGGGGCTTGAACTCTGGGGCCTGGGTGCTGTCCCTCAGCTCAAGGCTAGCACTACCACTGAGCCTTCATCTTTTTCTACTTCTGTGGTGCTGAGGAATCAAACCGAGGGCCTCATGCATGCAAGGCAAGCACGCTACCATTGAGCCACCTTCCCAGTTCCTGAAAGACTGTGTTTTAAAAAATCATCTAAACAATATTTGCTTTCTGCTTTGGGTTATATAATGAAATATATGAATATCTTTTTATATTTTTGTGAATTGTCATACTTGTAAATTTATACTAACTTCAGCCACTTTATCCTTTTCAAAGTCATGAAATATCTCTGAGAGATTTCTTCTGGGAAAATTGTATTTGCACTTATAATTTCTTCTGAGTCATTTTTATTTTTATTTATTTTTTATTTTTTTATTGTGAAAAAACTGTACAGTGGGGTTACATGGGCAAGATAATGAGTACATTTCTTATCAAGCATTGTAGCCTCCTCCTTTGTTTCCCCTTCCCATTCCTTCCAAGCCTCCCCCCCACCCAGTCTTCCCCCCACCCCCCCACCAAAGTTGTAAAGTTCGTTTTTGACATGACAACTTGTACTTCTCATTGTTGCAATGGGTCCATCTGTATCCTTATTTAAACGACTTGTTTTTCCCCTTCCCCTCCACAAATTATACCAACATCAAATACAGTGAAAGCAGGGGTTATACTGTGGGGGAGGGACATACAAAGCAACAAAGAAATAATCATATAAATGAGTTCGAAACAAATGGATGAAAGAAAAAAACATTTAAATACATATCTTACATTTTCCTAACATCACCTTATCTGACCTTTTATGCTTGACTCATACATATACTAACTATTGCAAATGAGGGAAACCCTGGCACCTATGTTTCTTTGGGCTTGGCTTACTTCACTTAATATAATTTTTTCCAAGTCTTTCCAGGCCCATATCAAGCACTGAAATAGAAACAGCAATAAGAGACCTCCCATCTAAGAGAAGTCCAGGACCAGATGGTTTTACAGTGGAATTCTACAAGGCCTTCAAAGCAGAGCTCACACCAATACTCCTCCAACTCTTCAATGAAATTGAAAGAGAAAGTTCACTACCGAGCACATTCTATGAAGCCATCATAACCCTCATCCCAAAACCAGGCAGGGACTCATCTTTTTTATTTTTTATCAAAATCATTTTATATTTTATGTTGATGGGTTATCATATAACAAATACCTTCAAATGTACATGTAGAGTCTAAAGATAGCAGTATGAATATTCTCATACAGCTCTTGTTTATCTGTTATGTACTTTCAGTATTATGGTACTTCTCTCTTTCACCCTTTCTCATTCATAATCTTTCTCTTTCATGCTCCATGTCTGCTACTTAGAATTTCTGCTGGTCTATTATCCTTCAGGATCCACTGGTTTTGTGGGAACATGATAGGAACCAACAGTTTCCCTTGCATTCTTTAAGAATTATAAGAGTGACGTGATATTATTCTTTGCCATTCTAAATGGCAAAACAACAGATCTAGGAATTCCTTTTCACTTTTACTTCTATTATATATTTTATCTCAAAGGAATCATTGGAATAGATAAGATATTTTAACTTGTGACCTAAAAGTTCTTTTTCTTTTACAAACAACCTTTTTCTTTGATTATCAGTAAGTAACTACATGAAAACAAAGCTATCCTATGGTAAGTAGACTGAAGTTGTTCACAGGGATGAAAAACAGGTAATGGGGCAAGTGAGAACAAAGGATACCCATCATAGAGCACAGCTCCTCAGAGCATTTTATCATGTACACTTTGTGAGAATGACAATGTGCTAGGAACTATTGATTAAATCACTGAACACTGATTTATATATATGTACATACATTTGCATTTGTATATTTATTTATATATGCATATGCCCTTATATATGTACACATGTATGTTACTATACACATAAATTCACACATACATATACACATGTATACATGCACACATGGAGAAAGACACATATTTACAGCCCACACAAGTTTCACTAGTTGTTGAATATGCCTTAGATGGAATACTTGGAACAAAATATGTTGAAAATGTATTTGTCTCTATTAGTTCTTTTACCACTCCTCTTATCTCTTAAAACTGGTAGGTTTTGACAGATTTGACTTGCAAAATGCAGTACAAGTCACTCAGAAATCTCAGTAAATAAAGAACATATCGTGTTTCCCAGCTCCCTACAGAATGCTTGCTCTTATAGACATTCTCAACAACCAAAGTAGCAGGAAAATGCCCTGGTAAAAAATAAAGTTATATATCTCATTGTTGCAATGAGTCCACCTATATCCCTAGTTAAACGATTTGTTTTTTCCCTTCAGCTCCACAAATTATACCTACATCAATACAGTGAAAGCAGGGGTTATACCATGGGGGAGGAACATACAAAGCAACATAGAAATCATCTTATAAATATGTTAGAAACAATTTCATGAAAGTCAAAAAAACAAAAAAAAACTTTTGAATACTTATCTTGGGGTTCATTCCCCTAACATCAACTTATCTGACCTTTTCTGCTTGACTCAGACATATACTAGTTATTGCAAATAAGGGAAAACACGGAACCTATGTTTCTTTGGGCCTGGCTTACTTCACTTAATATAATTTTTTCTAAGTTTTACCACTTCCTAACAAATGTGGCAATGTCATTCTTTCTGATGGAGGCATAGAATTCCGTTGTGTATATATACCACAATTTCTTGATACATTCATCTGTTGAGGGGCATCTGGGTTGGTTCCATATCTTAGCTATGGTAAATAAAGCTGCAATAAACATAGTTGTGCTGGTAGTTTTAGTATGGTCTTGTTTGTGATCATTTGGGTAAATGCTCAAAAGTGGGATTTCTGGGTCATAAGGCAGCTCTATGTGGAGTCTTTTGAAGAACCTCCATACTGCTTTCCAAAGTGGTTGAACAAGTTTACACTCCCACCAACAATGTAGAAAAGTACTCTTCTGTCAACATCGCCTCCAGCATCTTTTGTTATTAGAGATCTTTATTATAACCATTCTAACTGGGGTGAGGTGGAATCTCAATGTTGCTTTGTTGAAAAATGAGCTTTACAACTTTGGTGGGTGGGGGGATGACCAGGTGTTGCGGGGGAAGATGGGAAGGGATGGAAAGGGGAAAGAAAGAGGAGCCAACAATGCTTGATAAGAAATGTACTCGTTATGTTGCCCATCTAACTGTAACTCCTCTGTACGGTATTCTCACAATAAAAAAAATAAAATTATAAGGCTCTAAATGGCATACTTCCTTGAGCTCTTTTCCAACAGCCAGCATCAATTCCTAAGCAGATGAGAGAGTCCTCAGAAGACTGGACCTCAGATCAACATTTAACCAACCCATGTGAAAAGACCTATGAGAGAAATGCTGGCTGAGGTCTGGCTGATTTCCTGGCAAAGAAAATAAGAAAAGAAGAAAGTATTTTTAATGTATTAAAGTTTGAGAATAATTTGTAACCTGTCAATAAATGTGTAGAACACAACTATACCAACTGACAAAAAATGATGTGCTCTTGGACTTGGTGAGTGATTTTACATGTGTTTACATAAGTAGAATCAGCAAAAATCAAGCCATCATTTCTTCGTTTAAGATATGAAGAAAGGATACAGGTTGACCCATTGTAATAATGAACTGTACAAGACACTCTATCAAAGAGGGGTTGGAGGGATGAGTTGGGGAGGTGTGAAAAGAAGGGATGGTAGGGGAAAAACAAAGGAGAGGGTGCTCAATAAGAAATGTACTCATGCTGGGCGCCAGTGGCTCAGGCCTCTAATCATAGCTATTCAGGAGGCTGAGATCTGAGGATCTGATTTAAAGCCAGACTGGGCAGGAAAGTGTGAGAAATTCTTTTTTTTGAAGGGAGGGGTCCGGTTGTGGGGACTGAACTCTGGGCTTGGGCGCTGTCCCTCTGCTCTTCAGCTCAAGGCTAGCACTGTACCACTTGAGCCACAGCTCCACTTCCGGCTTTTTTCTTTTTGCTTATGTGGTGCTGAGGAATTGAACCCAGGGCCTCAGGCATGCAAGGCAAGCGCTCTACCACTGAGCCACCTTCCCAGCCCCCAAGAAATTCTTATCTCCAATAAACCACCAAAAAACAGGAAGTGGCACTGTAGCTCAAGTGGTAGAGTGCTAGCCTTTAGCTGAAGAACTGAGGGACAGCACTCAGGCCCAGAGTTCAAGCCCCATGAACAACAATAGAGAAAAAAAGAGAAATGTACTCATTACCTTACTTATGTAACTGTAACCCCTCAGTACAGTATCTTTACAATAAAAAAATATATTAAAAAGATACAAGGAAAACTTCTGTACTTATAGGAAGTTGTATTTGTCACTCAATATCAGTAAGGTATTGGTTTTAGGACCACAGGCATATTACACTTTGGATAGTCAAATTCTCTATGTGAACACAGCATATTATTTACATTAGAATCTGCCCACAACCTAGTGCAGAGTAATTGCTATGAAAATTTTTACTACATTCTATGTTTGTAATGAAAAATAAAAGTATATGCACTATTGATAGATACAATTTTTTTCAGATAATTTTTGTCCACATTTTATGGATGGAATTGGGAGAGCAATTTTGAAAAGCACAAATTTCATTACCAAGACTGGTCTGCAAAACAAGGAGCTAATACAGCATCACTGAATAGTATGGAACTCCAAGGAGAAGTACTTGAATTGACAGTATCAGAAAGTGTAAGCACACAAGAACTTTTTAGAAATGCAGCTGCTAGATTTCTCATGGAGAGCTTTCATAACACTTTGTGAAACAGAAAGTCAGAACCTCACTGAAGTGTAGATGGATTTCCCTCACCTTTCTGTCATGCTCATTCATTATCAATCAACATATAGCTAATCTTGAATAATCCTTTAATAACAAAATGTTGATGGAGTATATATATGCAAAAAACCTGGGAAGGCTAAATTTTTTCAATTAGGACAGTTTGTATTCTATGATCCAGCAGAGAGGAAACTAGGTAAGCATCCATTTACAGTCTTCTGAATAATTCTGCTTCTGACCACATCAGTTATTTATCCATACCTGTGCCTGAGTGAGAGCTTTTTAAAAGACTTTAATGATTTTAAATTTAAATTTAAATGTGGAATGAAATTAGTTTCAATAGTGCATTACATTAAGATATTTAGAAACAACTGAGAAACCTAAAGGTCTATAAGATTTTTTTGGAAGTGAAGGGATATTGGAATTTCTTTCTTTATATTTTAAGCAATTTGCAAAAAGAATTGGCAAATAAAATTTACATTTGCAGCAGACTTGACACTTATTAAATTTTGTATGGTAAAGAGCACAGCCTCAACAATATGTCAATGCTATTATCCTCTTATTTATCTTTAAAGGTTTATGCTTCTGGTCTCTTAATATTAAAACAAAACTTTAGCTAGTAGTCCAAAGGGTTTTGCTTCATCATGTCAGTGTTGAATAGAGTGTATGTATGTATGTATGTATGTATGTATGTTGAATAGAGTGTATGTAACAATGAAATGTACAAGACACTATGTAGAGAACGAACTTTACAACTTGTGGAGCAGAGCACTTAGGAAATTTGAATTTGATGTATTCCAAGATAATGATTTTTTCATATTTTTATTGGGAATTGAGGAGGTAGGGAGAAAAGAGTTGGCAGGGGGAAAAAAAAGAGGTCGTAACAATGCTCGATAGATAATGTATTCATTAATATACTTATGTAACTCTAACCCATTTGTACACCATTTTTACAATAAAAATACAAAAAAATCATTATCTTGGAGTACATCAAGTTCAAATTTCCTAATTGCTCCTTAAATTAAGACCAATTTTAAGTGTGAAGAAAGTTCTCAGAAATATTGTTTTTGTGAGTGTGTGTGTTTTGCATTATTTACCAAGTTTACATACGTTAACAGTAGAAAAACAATAGGAATAATAGGAGAAAGAAAAGTTCTGTGTTTAAGTATAATGGTTCAATACATTATAGAAGACTCTGAAAATAAGACAACTTTGAAACTATAAATCCAAGGCCAGCATATAGATCTATGGGAGTGATATAGAGAAAGCATTACTACTAAGTGGAACATAAGGGATGAGTCTACTCTCTTCCATCTACCAGCTCTAAATCATAGTAGCTAATCATGAAAATTTGTAAAAAGTAGAATGGAAGAATAATTCTGGTTCCAAAGCAAGTCAGATATAAGAGCATGGACTTAACTGGAAAAGAGGCCATGTTGAGAGAGTGGGAATTATACTAGAAATGAACTGATGGCTAAGATCACAAATCTTTTTCTTTCTTTCTTTTTTTTTTTGATGTAGTGGGGCTTGATCTCTGGGCCTGGGCACTGTCCCTCCTGTCTTCTGCTCAAGGCTAGCACTCTATCACTTATGCTACAGAGGCACTTCCATTTTTCTGGTGGTTAATTGTGAATAAGTGCCTCAGAAACTTTCTTACTCATGTTGAATTTGAACTGCAATTCCCAGATCTCAGCCTCCTGAGTCGCTAGGATTATAGGCTTGAGCCACCAGCACCCACCCGGCTTAAGATCACATTTCTAACAGAATAGACTCAGGATATGCAAAATGTATGTTCATCTACCTTTATATGAATTCTTGAGTTAAAAATCTGGGCTACAGTTTAGTCTTTACACTTACAAAAATGTTTCTAGTTTATAAGTTGATACTCATGGAAAAATAAAGCCTAAGAATGGAAAGGAGTCTGGGAAGTTCAGTGTGCATCCAGCGTGGGCAGAACGGTCTTTGAGACACTATCTATCATTAAGCAGCCAAAAGCTGAATTGGAATAGCTCAAGTGATGGATACTATTTATGAGCCAGATTGCTGAATAAGAGCTTGAGGTTTTTGTATACATACATACAACCATGCACATACACACAGAGGAACTGAAGTGTGCAAACACACATATGAAACAACTCTCAGAATGTATACAAAAGTTAGAAAATAGTAGAAAATGTGTCCTGAGTAAGACTAAAAACAAGTAATAATTTTTAATATTAGAAAGTCCTAACGTGAACTTTTTTCAAAAAAGCTTGAGAATATTACATAGATAGGTACCAGATAGTAAGAAAGTCAAGTAATCATTATTAAAGGGATCCATCCATGGAGGAATGAATCAGAGACCCCTACAAGTGTATCTGAAAATGTTCATATCCTGTGTCAAATATTAGAACATCTTTGAAAATAGTACATAAACAGTAGGAGCCATCAGTTTAGTGGAAAATATTATCAGAGAAGTTCAGAATTGTTAGTCTGTATCTAGATTAAATAAACCAAACAACTTTGGCAGGACAATGTTATACAAGCCTAGAATTCTAGCACTCAGACTAAGACAGGATATTAGAGAGTGGAATTATATAGAGATACCTTCCCGGAACCAGGTAGTATAATTTCGTCTCAAAACAAACCAAAAAATTTACAACCTGTTGTCTTGTGAGCATTGCCATTGCATTGGTTTGCCCTTTGTCCATTATCGCACAGTTTTATTGTTCCTCATCCCTTGACAAATTAAGATAAATGTATATAAAATACACAGGATACTGAAATCAAATACAGTAGGGGAAAACAGAAAAGAAAAAAAAAAGAAATCACATAGAACATTAAAAACAACAACCACAAAGAAAAACCTCTCTTTCCATATCTAGGAGTTTATTTTGCTCAGCATCATTTTATATGGTCATATATACATAGCTATTGAGGAATTCTCCTCATCTGCTATGACTATCCTATATATTTCCTAGTTATTATAAATGAGGGAAACCACGGAATTTGTTTCTTTGTGTCTTGCTTATTTTACTTAGTAGGATTTTTCAAAGTCTTTCCTTTTCCTTATGAATTGGAAGCATAGAATTCCACCGTTTGTGTGTGTGTGTGTGTGTGTGTGTGTACATATATATGCATATATATCATTTTGTCTATCCTTCCATCTACTGAGTGGAATATTGGTTAAACATGATTGCATGTAAGTATCACTTATGGTCATTCAAAATGACAGATGCCACTTCACCCGATATTCTAAAATCATGATTTCTAAGTAAGATAGGATTTTATCATCGTACAAATGTCGAGATATCTGGATGATTCTAATGTATATCTTGCACTGAATTAGGCAGGAAGATATCCATTATCATATAGGATAAAATGGTAGTGACAAAATATTCACTTGAGAAAGATATTGGAGGCTGCCAGAAGTATGATGTAGTTCAGATAATTTTGAAGAATTTAAATATGCAAGCTCAAGTATGTCTCTTTATATAAAACTTATGTAAGTGGAAGTACAAAAGAAGGGGAGAAGAAAATAACTGACAGCAGATCATTGTCCCCAGTTAAAGTATAAAAAGACATAATATATAACTTCCAAGTAAATGAGAGACCAATATAATACCGCTCACTTAATGTAGGTACATGCAGAATGTTTACTTGGCTTTTTCTCCAAAATATATGAAGACTTATAAACTTCAGCATTTCCTTTTGGCACATTCTACTTTGGGCCTCTGTCTTTTTTGCACATTCTTTATGAGTTCATAGTTGCTCTATTTCCATTTCATCTGTACAAACTGCTAACAACATTGTTCAACTAACACTTCTTATTTGCACACGTCCAGTCTTTGTATGAAGGTACTTTTGCCATGTTAAGCAATAGGGTAGTACACACTCTCTGCGGAGTAAAGTTCCAGAGTATAACCGTATGCCCACATTAGAGGATGTAGAATTTAAAGCATTTTGAGACAAATAGTGATGTTGGAATTGCAAGGCTCCTTAGGGACATTTTCTTAGAGCTCATTAGTTTACAGAGGAGGAATATAAATATCCACAAAATTTGGAGCTGATTAGTAAGTATCCGAATTAACACTAGATCCTAGATATTGTGTTATTACAAGTCACCACTGTATTATTGTTACATCAGAATCCTTCCCTACTTGCAAATATGTATGTGAAAATGAAAGAAAGTTATTAAAGAAAAATGTCTTATCTTTTTAGGCATTTAATCCTAGTACTGAGGGTAATGACTGAGAACTTCCATTCAATAAAATCTTGATGTTTATAAGAGCACTTCCTACATATAAGAATTTATGAAAGGTTGACTGAAAGGGTTATTTCAGCATGGAGATATCCCTAACAAGAACTAGACTTAAATAGAGTATATGGCAGTTATGATGTGTCAATGCTTATTGAGGCATTTCTATTATAAAGAAGAATCAATTCGCGGAGTCTTCAGTAACATCAGTAAAGCTGTATGTTCAATCTAATACTTGGTGTTACTTGTACTACATATATAATGAATAGGCTGATAAGATACCAAAACTTATTTAAAGATATTTCAATAAAATCCCAAACTGATGTGGATAAAATGGTTGCTCATTTTAACTATAGGACAAATTAGTTTTGTCTGTTCTGTAGCTCAACCTATAATCTCCTGGCTAAACAAAGTCTTCAAAAATATTCACAGAATACCTCTAAGGAAAGTTCATGACAGTTATAGCTATATAATTCTCCTCAGGTCAAGATAAAAGCATTTGTTTCCAACATTTAAAATCAACAGGATCTGTTGAATTCATGGATCGAGAATTTTATGGCTTCACATTCATTTCTCAAAATTTTATCAATATGAGTTTCATGTCTACCAGTTCACTAAAACACTGTTCTTATTGAACTTGTCTAGGTCCTTTTAGTTTTCATATCTAAATAGCATATTTCCTTCAATATCTCTGTAACAGTTTTGACCTTTTCTTCCTGCAAATTCTTTCCTTTGTTTACTTCTGTAAATCTATTTTTTGTTACTTTCTTGTTTCCTTATCTCTTTCTTCCTATCTTGTTGACACTGGTTCTCACATTGCTCACACTTGTGTCATAAATTTCCTTTTCCTCTTCCCTTTAATAATGTCTCCCTAATTATTATTTTGCATACTCATGGTCGTGTATATTTTGGTGATGCCTAAACAGACCTATCTCTGCATCTGTTTAATATAAACTTTAGAACTATCAGAGTTTTTTTCACCTAAATCCTCCATTACCACCTGTAGTCCTTATCACCAAGAATATCACTAACACAGTTGTCTGGCCAGAGATGTAGAACACTTTAGATTTCTTTTACCCTTCTACTACCACCCATTAGATTAGATGAATGGTGAAGATTTTCTCAGTTTCTGTCACTAATATGATTTCTATATATTGCTATTTATGCCCTGAAACAGCCTGTTTCATGTACTCATCACTGGTCACCTTGTCCTAAAACAACCATTTACAAAAAGTATGCTTTTTTCATCATAGTCTTTTCATATTGATCCTCTTCATCACTAAATTACTCTCCTTGTAAGCACACAGAGTGAAGAGCTCAGACACAAATTCTTTTTTTTTCTGTCGGTCGTGGGCCTTGAACTCTGGGCCTGAGCACTGTTCCCCAGTTCTTCTGCTCAAGTCAAGCTCTCTACCACTTGAGCTACAGCGCCACTTCCTCTCTCACACAAATTCTAGTGTCATTATTTACTCACTACATTGACTGTTGACCTTATATTTCTCATCCGTAAATGGATGTAATCTACCAGAAATATTGAAGAATATATTTGTTGACTTCTAGAGCAAGAAAAAGGAAAAGTAGAGTCCTTACATTTTTCAACTTAGCTTACAAATAAGGAAAGAATCAAATTCAGTTTGTTGGTATAAATTCACAAATTGTTTTCAGAGACATAAAAATTAATTTATCTCCTTTCTCTAAGGCCTGTGTCCTTTTAAGGCAACTATAGATATGTAAGTGGTATTATGTAAATTCTATCATGTGTTTACAGCAGTATTGAAGAACATACTCTTAACATATCATTGGAAAACTTTGGTTCTTGAATATTATCAATATGAAAATGTTATTTGAACTAATCACACTAAGGTGAAAATTACATCTTAGTCCATCAAAATGTGGAAATAAATAATTTTATTTATAAGTAAACAATACCACCAGGAAAAGTGAGTATACATTAGAAAGACTACATGAGAACCTTAAGGTTTACTATCTCTACCAGTTTATGTGATTGTATTTCTTGATACCGAAACTGTCCTCTTGTGATTCTTATTGTATGTAACTATATTACATACAGTTACCCTGTATTCAATGTGGGAAATCTAGTTTCAAAGATGTCTAAAGTTTTTCCTTTTCAATCACAACATTGTCATTATCAGGGTACCCTGTATTCATCATCATCTTCATCAGAATTATTATTAGCATCATTAGTGTTAGTTATTGAAAGTTTGATATATGTTTATGGTTTTGCTATTATTTGTCTTTTGATTAATAACTTTAATGTTACCACTGGGCGTGTATCCATATTAAAATTTTGAACAAATAAACAAAAAACTATACCATATCAGGTATATTGACTATGTTCTAAAATTTTGAACAAACAAAATATACCATATCAGGTAGCTTGACTATGTTCTTACAACAAATTTTTGAATAGAATTTTGAAGCATTGCAATTTCCTAACCCGTACTAATTTGTAGTACTAATTTGAAGTTAATTTACTTCCCCTCTCCCTGTCATTACACACAAATATTTTTTGAACAGAATTTTTTCAAGAAATATACTGTACATGTTACTAAAATATCATGTGTATCTCTAAAATTCCCTTGAAGTTCTATTGAAATTTTAATTACTTTTTTCTAGGAAACTTTTAGAAAAATAAACTGAATACCTCTAAAATTAAAAAGGTCAAAAATAGTAGCATAATATTTTAGAGGTTGTCTGCCTTCATATATATATACAGCAAATCAAGTGCCAGTGACTGACACCTATAATTCTAGGTATTCTGGGTGTTAAGATCTTTGAATTGTATTCAAAACTAGCCCAGGCATAAAAGTACTTGTTAGAGTCTTATCTACAATTAACCACTAAAAACAGGAATTAGCTCTATGCCTCAAGTGGTAGAGTGCTCTCCTTGAGCATAAAAGGCTTACGGACTATTTCCAGTCCTTGCAAACAACAACAACAACACAATGTATCCCATTAACTTCACAAAAGCATCTTTTAACTGCTGTGAACATTTCTTAGGAACATGAATACATGCCCCTGGAAAATGTTAAGTAAAAAGCATAGAATATTTATGTCTATGTTAAAGACATGACTATTAAGATTGTCTAAAATATTGAAGTAATCATTAGGAATTAAGAATAATGATAGGTAGGTAATATATTGAGAGTGGCTTTTATTCTATTTTATGATAGTAATAAAATGATATTTGTAATGATTACATAAAATTACTCTGGCTTGGTATTTGAATTATAACAAGTGATACACATTTTTAAATGATTTCCAAAAGAAAGATCATTTTCTTTAATCGTATCAATTATTTTGTAATTTCAAAACAATTAATAAAATTATTCCAGGTGATTCGCTCCAACACTAAATTTGTTTTCTTATTCTAGTTTTATGATGTTTATAGAAATTAAAATTCCAAAAATTCCATGGAAGTTGGCATTCAGGAACACCTTCATATATACTAATATTGGAGTCCCTTAAGTAGAATTGTTTTATTTCATTTGTTATTTTCACAAATAAATCAAGATTATTTTGTATTTTGTTTCTTTTCATTGCTATTGGCTGTTAACTTGAGAATACATTTTTTTTCCTAGCAACGTAGAGAAAAGCAATTGGAATGAGCAAGAAACGTATGGCTTTCATAAATTCAGATGCACAGATTTGTTTCTTCTGTCATTTGTTAATGTTTCTTCTAGAAAAGTTTATCAATTACTTATAAGTGAAACATTATTCCTAGGTACTCCAGGTATCACATACACTTTTTGATTGAATTATCTCTGTATAAACTCAAAATGAACACTAATCACATCTTTGTTCTAAAAGCTGTCATTGACAAAGAGTTTTTAGCCAACATCGAAAACATCTTTTTTGATATTCAGCATTTTGTGTGAAGAATTTTTAACAATACCTTTTTTTTCTTGCTAACATGTAATTCACATGCAACATATTATCTCCTTTTTATTTTTTATTTTATTTTTTATCTTTGTTGCTGTTCTTTTATTTTTATTGTGAGAATATCGTACAGAGGAGTTACAATTACATGGGTAAGATAATGAGTACATTTCTTATCAAGCATTGTTGCCTCCTTGTTGTTTCCCCTTTCCATTTCCTTCCCATATCTCCTTTTATTGCATATATTTTAGTGCTTTGGAAATGAATTGTACCTTCATAGGTTTTCCAAGCCTAAATTTAACAAACTTGTATTTCTTCAAATAGAAATTATGTAAAATTTAGAACAGACATTAAAGTAGATATAAATTCACTTACAGGAATTTATCCAGTGTGTCTTTTTAAAATTTATTTTTGGGGTTTTATTTCCAGGGTCTCACACGTACTATTCAATTGCACTGTCAATGAACTACATTTCCTGTCCAAACAAGTATTTTACTTCTACATACCTAGAAGTGTAATGTCTAGATCATATACAATTCTCTTTGACCTTTTGAAGACTTGAAAAGTTGCTTGTTGAAATGATTGCAGTATTATACAAATTGATCCGCTATGTGGGGGATATAAATTTCTCCACAAATTCATTACTATATTTTGTGTGGTATTTTTATATTATGGTAATACTAGTGAATTATCTTTTTCTTTTTTCTTATATATTAAAGAGGAACTTAATGCTCCTCCTATTGACTATTAATTTACATATGTTCTTTAAAGAAATATCCTATTCAGGAAAAAGTTTATATAGAATTAGAAGATACAAAAATAGTTAAGACTCAGTATCATTGTAGTATTAATATTGTAGCATTAACAAATATGTGCCCTCTCTCTGTTGGATATGTTTTCACTTCTGTTATAGTCTCCTTTGAATAATGAAAGGTTATCAGTTGATATTATCCTGTTTAGTCTTGCTTTTTTTTAGCCACTAATGCTTTCAATGTCAAATTTTTAGAAAGCTTTACTAATGCGATGTCATAAATGTTTACATTTATTTTTATAGGTTTTCACATCTCACATTTTTGATAATCATTTTTTATTTTAAATTTTGTATTAGAATTGAGATATTAGGCTAAGATCATTTTTTAAATCTAGAGAGGCAATAGTGCCAGTACATCCAATTTTTATTTTTATTTCATAAGCTTATGACATCCTTTTCAAATTCTCTTGACAATATTGACAAATCTATTGACAATACAATTTTTTGACAATTCTGTTACATTCTTCTATGTGTCTGTTCTTATAGAATAGCTATGTTGTCTTCACTACTATGCATGGTAATAAGATTAAAATCTAGAATGAGGTTCAAGCTACACATTTTACGAGATTGGTCTGACTGACCTGTATTCCTTGAATTTATACACGAATTTAGTGAGCAGGTGAACCAATATTCTATAGCGACATCTATATTTTTTTTTAATTTAATTTAATTTTATTTTTTTGTGAACATACAGTACAGAGGGGTTAGAATTACATGGGCAAGATAATGCGTATATTTCTTATCAAGCATTGCAGCCTCCTCCTTTGTTTACTCTTCACATCCCTTCCCAGCCTCCCCCCCCCCAATCTTTCCCCTTACACCCCCCCCCCCCGCCCCCCCGCACCAACATTGTAAAGCTCGTTTTGGACATGACAACTTGTACTTCTCATTGTTGCAACAGGTCCACCTGTATCCTTAAACGACTTGTTTTTCCCCATCTCCACCACAAGTTATACTGACATAAAATATAGTGAAGGCAGGGGTTATACTGTGGGGGAGGGACATACAAAGCAACAAAGAGATAATGTTATAAATGCGTTAGAAACAAATGTGTGAAATAAAAAAGCATAAAAATACATATCTAAGGGTTCATTTTCCTAACATCACATTATCTGACCTTTTCCAGTTGACTCATACATATAATAGATATTGCAAATAAGGGAAACCATGGGACTTACGTTTCTTTGGGCCTGGCTAACTTCACTTAATATAATTTTTTCCAATCTTTTCCATTTCCTAACAAATGGGGCAATGTCATTCTTTCTGATGGAGGCATAGAATTCCATTGAGTATATATACCACATTTTCTTGATCCATTCATCTACTGAGAGGCATCAGGGTTGGTTCCATATCTTAGCTATGGTAAATAATGCTACAATAAAAATAGCTGTGCTGGTAGCTTTAGTGTGGTCTTGTTTGTAAACATTTGGGTAAATGCCCAAAAGTGGGATGGCTGGGTCATAGGGGAGCTCTATGTGAAGTCTTTTCAGGAACCTCCATACTGCTTTCCAAAGTGGTTGAACAAGTTTACATTCCCACCAACAATGAAGTATGGTTCCCTTCTGTCCACCTCCCCTCCAGCATCTGTTGTTGTTAGAGTTCTTGATTATACATTCTAACTGGGGTGAGGTGGTATCTCAATGTTGTTTTGATTTGCATTTCTTTTATGGCTAGGGAGGTTGAGCATTTCTTCATGTGTCTATTGGCCATCCTTTTTCTTCTTCAGAGAAGTTTCTCTTCAAGTCTTTAGCTCACTTATTTATTGGGCAGTTGTTTCTTTGAGGATTTGTTGTTGAGGGATTTAATTTTTTGAGTTCCAAGAATATTTTAGATATGAGACCCTTGTCTGTTGTATGGCTAATGAAGATCTTCTCTCAATCCATGGGCTTTCTATTGATCTTGCTAGCTATGATCTTTGCCATGCTGAAACTCTGCAACTTCATGCAATCCCATTTGTGCAAACTTTCTTTGATTTGTTGTGCTTCCAGGTTTCTATTCAGAAAATTTCAGCCTGAGCCAAGGAGACCTAGGGTTTCTCCTATTCCATCCTGTAATGTTTTCAGAGTGTCTGCTTTGACTTCGAGGTCTTTCATCCATTTGGAGTTGATTCTGGTGCAGGGTGATATATAAGGATCTAGTTTTAGTTTTCTACAAGCAGTTAACCAATTTTGCCAGCACCATTTACTGAAGAGGCTGTCTTTCTTCCATTCTATTGTTTTAGCTCCCTTATCGAAGATTAGATGACTATAGGTCTGTGGGTTCATTTCTGGATTTTCAATTCTATTCCATTGGTCCTGAGGTATGTTCTTATGCCAGTACCAAGCTGTTTTGATTACTATGGCTTTAGAGTAGAGTTTGAAATTTGGTATTGATATTCCTCCAGCAGTGTTCTTTCCGTTGAGGAGCGTTTTTGCTATTCAGGGTCTTTTATTGTTCCATATGAATTTTTGGATTGCCTCTTCTATTTTCTTGAAGAATGAGCTTGGAATTTTGATAGGTATTGCATTGAATTTGTAGATAACCTTGGGAAGTATTGCCATTTTCACGATGTTAATCTTTCCAATCCAGGAGCATGGGAGGTTTTGCCATTTTCTAAGTTCTGTTTTGATTTCCTTTTTCAAGATTTTAAAGTTTTCATCATAGAGGTCCTTCTCTTCTTTGGTTAAGTTAATTCCTAGGTATTTTATTTTTTGTGGGGCTATTACAAATGGAGTTGCTTTCCTAATTTCAGCCACACTTTTCTCATTGTTGGCATACAGAAAAGCCATTGATTTTTGAGGGTTAATTTTCTATATATTTGATAGTCAGTCATATTTTGCACATTTTGAAAACACAATACGCCAAATATATATAAGTAAAAATCGATGGAGGGGATTACAATGTTCCTTCCATAAGGAATGTACTCATTATCATACTTATTTCATTGTAACTCCTCTGCACATTACTTTTACAATAAAATTAAATTGAAATTAAAAATAAACAAAATAACATAACAATTAAGAATTCATTGAAGCCATTGGTAAAAAACTTTGTAAATAACTGGACTATGTACCCAAAGAATATAATTTGATGATACTATTTAAATGCTTCAACTTCAGAAAAGAAGAAAAAAAATTAAAAACTGTTACAAAGTAAAGTAATAAATCAGAATATATTACTAATTATAATAATCATAAGGTGAATTTACAGTAGTATTCAAATATGTAAGAAATGGGGCAATTTGCCATTCATTTACACTTAATAAGAGAGAAAGAATTTTCTAGGTGTTTTTAAAAATATCTTAAATTTAGTGAAGAATCTATTCTGTCACATCATATGAAAATCAGATAAAGATATCATTAGAGCAACGAACAGATTGTATTAAGTTTTTGGATGTTAATATATATACTTATTTTGGTTGTGGGAAATTGTGGGGATTTCAACTTGGGGTATTGTTCTTGCTAGGCTCGCGTCATATCAGTGGTTAATTTTAGTATAGGGGTTCCCTTTTGACAAGAACATGCACCTAATCTGTCCTTTAGCCTTCCCATCATCAATGACATCAGAGTTCACACCAACTTGTCTAGCTTCATACCTTGGCTGGCCTGGATTCTTCAGTCCTTCCAATCTTAGCCTCCAGATAGTGCAAGATGGTGGAACTGATCCAATGAACCCAGCTATAGATTGAGAAGAAGCCCACTAAACTTTTGGCGTTGGTTCTGTTCTCAAGCCTCCTACATAGTTAACAGTAGAGATTGGAGCCCCTGGTGCCAAGCAGTAGCAGTTTTTTTTAAAGCAATTAGATATCTATATGAGATAGGCTTGTGAATACCTCAGGGAAAAAATAAAACTGCAGTGAGGCATAGAGGACAGGGAGAATTTTAACTAGCTATTCAGAGGCTAAATAACCTTAGCTGGCTACTTGGGAGGATGAGACCTGAAGACTACTCTTCAAAGCCAGTCCAATCTTGAAAATACATGCGATTACATCCAAAAAACCAGAAGTAGAGCAATGGTTCAAGTGGTAGACAACTAGCCTTGGGAATAGAAGCTTAGAGATAGGGCCCAGGCACTATCAACCCTCAGGTGTGATGGTTTTTTTTTTTTCTTTCTTGAGATTGTTGCTAACATATTTATAAGATGATTTTTTGTTCCTTTGTATGTCTCTCCCCCTGCTTTCATTGTATTTGATGTTCATATAACTTGTGGAGGGGAAAAACAAACCGTTCAATAGGGATACAGGTGGGCCCAATGCAACAATGAGATGTACAAGCCATAATGTTGCAAAACTAACTTTACAACTTTGGCTGGGCAGGGCGGAGGTAAGGAAGAGATGGGAATGGATGGGAAGAGGAAACAAAGGAGGAGGCTACAATGCTTGATAAAAATTTACTCATTACCTTGCCCATGTAATTGTAACCCCTCTGTATGGTATTTTCACAATAAAAAATTAAAATAAATAAATAAAAATGTATTGAAAGAATATGGGCTCAGTGTGGTTTTAGCTTACTGAGAAATGTAAGGTGCAGTGCATTTTTGAGGAATTACAGAAAGTTGTGATGGAGATGGAGGGAGCGATATGATTATTCTGGAAAACTGGCTAGAGGATTGCTGCCAGAAAGATAGTGATGAATTCTTCCAAAATGTTACAGTAAAATCACTTTCAAATCCATGTTCACTGCTGCACTATTCACCATAGCCAAGTTATGGAAATAGCCCAGATGCCTTTTGGTGGAGGGATTGTTGGAGAAAGTGTGGCACATATACAAAATTGGATTGCACCCATCCATTATGAAGACTGTTACATTATTTGCAAAAAAGGGATAGATATAAAAATACGTTAAGTAAACTAAGTCAGATCCAAACACACAAAACCCATGTTCTGTCCGTATTTGGAAGCTAGAACTTTATGCAATTTTACACAACAGTATTAACCAAAGCATGCTATTTGCAGAGGAGTAGTTAAAAGGTGTAATTTCTTATAAAATTTAACTTTTAATCCAACAAAATGAATACCAGGAAATTATCACTTGGAGGATGTGAGGGAAAGTCAAAGGGAAGCAATAAAGAGCGTTATGGAAGAAGAGAGTGAGGGCATATTATTCAATGTAGATAGTATGAAATTAGAACAAAATTAAAGTGGGGTGAGGTTTGGAAGGGTGTGGGAAAGTTATGTAAAGATTATACTTAAAAACTGATTTGTTGAATGGAAATTCCTTTGTACAACTACTTAAGATAATAAAATTAAAATGAAAAACAATAGAGACATCTGATTTTAAACTATGTTCTCTTAAACCATGAGTCAATATAATAGTTTCCTCCTCAGAAATGTTCTTTGAGCTATTTCCCTCCTAATGACAGAAACGTGACCAATTCAATTAATATCACTACATCACATTGCATATCATAAAGAGACACAATATAAAAATTACAATAAAAACGTTAGAATTCATCACATGATAAAAAA
This sequence comes from Dipodomys spectabilis, assembly GCF_019054845.1. NCBI lineage: Eukaryota > Metazoa > Chordata > Mammalia > Rodentia > Heteromyidae > Dipodomys > Dipodomys spectabilis. Next base: position 553,650 of record NW_024870688.1, read on the forward strand.
AAACAGGTAGAATGTATCAAATACTATTGATTGTTTTCCCACGTACTTTACCTATGGTATCTAATTTGATCCTCACAATAATCCCATAATGAGGAACTACTTCCATTGGTATTTCTCAGATGATGATTTTGAAGTCTTCAGAGTTGGAATTACTAGTACAACATTGCACGCATGGTAAAGTGTTAGCCTGTGGCCCATCTCCCACTGTATCAAATAACTTCATTCTATTTTATGACTACAATACCAACACTTAGTCTATTAATTCTAGGAAAATTTCCCAGAATTATTGTGTAAACTCTAAGAATATTTCATTTTTTCTTCGTTAGAAAATAGGTATCAGTAATATGAAAACTCCAAGTTCATAATCACTTTATTCTTCCCTGCTGAAAGGAATTGCTAAACTATAACGTTCTTTATTTCTAGCTCAAAATAGTAGAAATAATATTTTATCCCATGACTCAACACTGCACTGCCTGGGGACCCCATCTCTATTTAACACAGCCTCACTGAAAGAATGACGTGCCCAATTCTTGATGGAAACAGACTGCAGTTCTTATGGACCAATCATTTCCACATTGTAGCTCACCTAAGTTGTTTACCACTATAAGTATTTTGATTGCATTTTATACCCAACATTTTGCGAGAAATGTTACTTTATGTACTTAATGTAATTTAAAATTCTATTAAAGCAAGACTGATATAAAAAATCAACATTGGCCCCAGATAAATATTTTACCGTTCATATACCCAAAAATGAAGTCCGACCTATTATTAACATTAGCAACCAGAGGTTAAAAATCATAGACACCAACACCTAAGCATGAATTAAAGACTCCGCAACTTGTGAAGGCAATTGTTTTAAAAAGACATCCATACAACTGCATTTTTTAAAATTTCTTATGATACTGAATAATTAATTATAAAGTTTTAACGCTTGAAAATAACACATTTTCTGGGGGGTAAAGTACAGAACACAAGATTAATCCTAATCATTTTTAAAAATCTTTATTTATACTACAAATCAATCATAGCTACAAAGATTCTAAAATTAACTGAATTACAGATACAAAGGAAATAATTTAACTGCATCATCTACATTCAAAGGACTGTTTCAGTAGAGAACAAAGTTATAATAATAATTAGCTTACCAAATTCATTACAGTCTTTTATTCTATTACATTTAGTTTCATAAAAACTGGATTTTCTTTTTTTTGGGGGGGGGGTCTGGTCGTTTATCCCTCCCCCACAGTATACCCCCTGCTTTCACTGTATTTGCTGTCGGTATAATTTGTGGAGGGGAAGGGGAAAAACAAATCGTTTAAATAGGGATACAAGTGGACCCATTGCAACAATGAGATGTACAAGTCGTTATGTCGAAAACGAACTTTACAACTTTGGTGTGGGGGGGGGGGCAGGGAGGATTGGGTGGGGGACCGGGGGAGGATGGGAAGGGATGGGAAGGGGAAACAAAGGAGGAGGCTACGATGCTTGATAAGAAATGTACTCATTATCTTGTCCATGTAATTGTAACCCTTCTGTACAGTATTTTCACAATAAAAAAACTGGATTTTCTTAAAATGATGCATTAAAAAGCCTATATACCAACTTACATTTTCAGATCATAACAATATATATTTCAGAAATGTGTTTATCTCTATAGTAAATGAAATGAAATAATACTAAAATATTCAAAGTCTTTTTAGAAATTACAAGATTTCCTCTGGGATGTTATTTATATTGGAAAAGATATGCCAAAAGCCTTATTTGTTAAAGTTGCGATAGTTACTCCCACAAAAGAGCCATTAGTGAAGATAACTTTGCATGTACAAAACATATTTGTCTTATAGGTAAAAGTATTTCACTTGGATTTATTAGGAAAAATTTACATAAACACTTTTAAGGAAAGAGAAGATCATTTTCAGTTGTGACTACTGTCTGTATTAGCATTTTGAGTTTCATGTTACCCTGGACTTGATTGAAATATTTTTAAAGAGAATTATTTGAGATCCCTACAGTATCAAAACTGCCACCCAATATTGATAAAATTTCACTTGAAAGAAAATTATGTATTACTATTAGTAAAATTTCTATAGTGTCATTATGAATTTTATATAAACCAGTGACTATAAATTAAGTGAAATTAAAATATTTTTCAAGTTCAAAAAAAGAAGTAAAACGACTTCAAATACATTCACAACCTGGAGATGACACATGCTTTTTGTTTGTTTGTTTGTTTGTTTGTTTTTGAAAGGAATATCTAACAAGCATATACACAAGGCTGATTGTGAGTCATTAAGATGAGATATTCAAACATAATAAATATGGGGTTGATTATCTCTTAGTGACAATAGATATGATCTTATTAAGTAAGTTATTTTCAACAGAAATCAACCTTGAATTTCACAGAAATAACTAGAGAATAATATCTGTTTGGTCAAGTCAGTCAAACTCACTCCATGAGTACATCTTAAAAGTGTAACCAATTTAAGAGGTCAAATACATACTTTGTACTGACAGTCATCTTACAACAATAATTTACTACCTAATTATGTCTATATCTTCTTATTTAACATCTAATAAGAGCTGAAAGCAGTCTTTTTTTTATCTAACTTAACGTTGTAAATGCTTTGATTATGATGATATTTTTATTTGACAAATATTGTGTACAGAAGAGTGGTGCCACTGAAATGATATGACAGAATACTGATAAATAAAAACATTGGAACATAGTTATCTTTCTTCAGCTTCACCCTTTCCACATTGGCAAGCAACAATGGAACAGCATATGCACACATATACACATACCACGTGTGTACACATGTACACTCACAAATTCATGCATGCTAAATTCAGGTTTTATTGTACAAAAAGTTCAAATAAAATATCACTGATTAGTACAAATGATAATTTGCCTTATTACAAAATAAACAATCCAGTAACCATGGGTGTTACATTTTACCTGCCTCTCCACATGTGAATAATTAATTTATTTTTAATTAATTAATTCACTAATTAATTAATTCATTTGTTTGGTGCTAATACTAGCACTTGAACTCAGGGCCTGCTTCTATCATTGAATTTCTTTTTTTTTGTTTTAGTTTTCTCAAGGCTAGCATTGTACTGCTTGTAACACAGCTCCATTTCTAGTTTTTGCTGGTTACTTTTAAATCAGAATCTAATGGGCTTTTTTTTTTTTGCTTGGTCTGGTTTCAAACCACAATCCTCAGATTTCCTCTTTCTGATACAGCTAGTATTAAATATATGGACCACTGGTGTGGCTTCTACTTTTTCCTCTATAGTTATCTAATGCACATACTTAGTTAGCAATTTAAAACAGAGTATAGAAGCAAGATGTTCAGAGATATTGTCCAGCCAGTAATAAAAGTTTGGAATTTAAATTTTTCTTAAGACCATACACAACAAAATACCATGATATACTATAAAAGAACTCACTATTGAACATATGAGATTTAAGAGCTTTCTATTTATTGTTACCCAACATTAGAAAAAATTTATAATGCTGTAGTAAAATAGAAGTCCTTTGTATGACTACTTAAATTCTTTGTTTGTTTAAAGACTCTTGTTTTCATCTAAAACTATAGGCCTATCTAATATCTTCATGTGACTTTGATGATTGAAGTTGCTTAATGAGAAGTTGAAATGTATTCGTAGTCCTTTGCTATCAATTAAATCTCACCTTTTCTTCTTGGAGTATATAATGATCAAAACAATAGTTCAGAATCAGCACGCAATAGTTAAGATTCACGCTTCCAGTGCAAGTGGATCACCAGTAAAGAAACCTCAATACCATTTTCCACAAAGTTTTGTCACAGATACAATTGGCCTGCCTTTTCTAGCTGCTTTCCTAGCCTAGACCTATTCCTTCATTAGACATAAAAGTGTGATTCAAATGATCTATTATTAGAATTATCAAGGATTTAGAATCTTGCCTGTAATTTGGTCAAAGCTATGTGTCTTTGTGTAGGCTACTAAAAATGTATTGACTAACTTCAAGTAAATTCTATTTACATCTTTTTTTAAATAAAATTGTTCGCTCTATAACTTGATCAGAGGCATGGATTTTGTGGCTAGCTAGGTCATTGCACATCTCTCTGTCTCTTCCTCTCTCTCTTTCATGGTTCTCATAGATAATATGATTGCTCCATAATTATCCTAATTTAATTTTCTTTAACATTTTTGGTTTCATCATTTCACTTTCTGCTCTGCCATTTCTCAAACCATTTAAATAGAAGACATTATTTCATATTTTATCATTCCTAGAATAAGCTGCACATGAAGACACCACTGGTCCTCATTTTCAGTTTGTACCTTTGAATACAAAGGAACATCTTTCCTCTGCTCTCTCTACTGTCCAGTTAGAATAATTTAGACTAGTAAAAATGGAAAAAGAGAAAATAAATCATGGTTAAAATAAAACACATGCAGAAAATTCACCGGATTTTTCTGACCAGTTCAACCAACTTGAACTATTGTAAAAACATGGACACCTCATTCTCACTGGTACTCAACGTGTCTGGTTCGACAATTCTGATGAAGACGAGGAACAAGATGAAAAAGTGAGGAATGGTATCAATTGCATGAAAAAATTGGAGAAGGATCCAAGCAAATTTCTTCTTTGGGCTGCTGAAAATAATCTGCTTACTACAGAGCAGAGAATACTTTCCAAAAAGGCCACTCATGTGAATACTAGGGATGACGATGAGCATACCCCTCTTCATCGGGAAGTCTACAATGTACATTTACACATTGTCCGTGAGTTGGTGGCACAAGCGGCAGATATTCCTACAGTAAGTGTGGATGGCTGGACACCCATGCACAGTGCTTATAAGTGGAATAATACCAGAGAGTCTTCTTTATGACTTCATCATGATGCAGATAAGAATGCCCAAGCAAATGGCCTCTTGATTCCTTTGCATTTGCTGCTGGGAATAGAGATACCAAAGATACTCTGGATCTCCTTCTGTTGAACCATTATATAAAACCAGGTCTGAAGAACAACTTGGAAGAAACGGCATTTGATATTGTCAAAAGACTAAGTATGTATCACTACCTTTTTCAAGTTGTGGAAGGCTATACAAATTGTTCTCCTAAGTCGTAATGGTTTGCTTAAGTTTCTGAAATTTAAAAAATGCCAGCTCATCCTTTGAAAATACAAAATATTTTCACAATACAAAGTAATAACAATAACTTACTGTAAAAATTCATGGGTTCCATGGTATTCTTCCACGGGAATTGCCTGATTTTGATGCCAAAATATATTCAAGAGTTGTTTGTATACATCTATAATGATTTCTACAGAGTTTGTGATTTTTTTTAATCAGAAATATTTTTAACTTATCTGTTGAAATAAGTACTACAGAAACTAAAGATATTTCTGGTGCTTGTCTGAAAAAAGTATATTTTAAAATATTCTATATTCTATATATTCTATATAATATTCTATAATATTCTATATTCTATATAATACTTTGAATTCTATATCATTTTATAATATATAGGTACATTAATAAATGTGTCCTTTCAGATTGCATTCAATATTGAAACAGTTTAAAATTCCTTTTTTTTCCTAGGTCCTTATAGTATTTTATTTCTTTGAGATAAAATGAAAATGTTGTCTAATTTTAAATGTTTTGTAAATGTTATGCTATGTGAAGACCTTTCTAAGGTGAAGATTTAATACAGTGATGTCAAACTAACATTAAATTCTATGATTTACGTGTATTGTTACTTGTAGTTTTGTAATCAACCTTTTACTTACTGTTTTTCATTTCTTGCATCTGAAGAATAAAAAATATGGAATATTTCACAAATTTTCATATCATCCTCTTGCAAGTGCCATGTTAATCTCTGTATTGTAATTTGGGTATATATGCTGCTGAAGCATGTAGTATCCTCTAAATTTAAGTAGTTAATTATGCAACCTTTATACAGGCTTATATCATTGGGTGCATATTTGTAACAAGAAATATTATTGTTCCTAACAATGCTATTGAACTTATTTCCCTAAAATTCTACGTATAGTGGAAAAAATCATATGGTTTGGTCGATTGCTCACATTTGCAATTTTTTGTCAATGACTATTTTAATTCTTTTTCATTTTAGATTTGATCATACTTTGAAGCATTTCTAGCTAGGTTCAAAGGTGATGGCTTTTTCAAGTACTTATTTATACAACTGAGTTAGATTTGTGGAGCTAATGGATTCAAAGTAATCCTTGGTTAAGAGCTACTTCTAAAGTTCTTAAGCTTAAATTATCCCAAATGAGGTCTTACTGGCACAAATGTGTATCTACCCTTTACCCTTCTTCCATTTAGGAACAGACCAACCATTACATCTTACCCTGACAGCATAGATTGTCTTACTGGAACAAAACTAATATTAGTTACAAAGAATCATAGAGAGATGAACACTTCAGACAGAAATGTTCAGACTAGAAGGTATTTTATCAAAATATAATTGTTTATTATACCTACCATTTCAAAAGTAGCTAATGCAAAGAAGGTGGAAAATTTGTCCCTTTGCATGATTACCTAATGTCCTGGCTTGTCAACCTTCCAATGAGGGAGGAACTTACATGACTGCCTTTCTATCACCAAATATTTTCATATTTGCAGGAGAAGTCCATATGTTTCTCCTTGTTATTAGGCCTTAAATTGGTAATGTTTTAATCACAGTGCTTCTTCTTGCCTCTAGGCTATAAATCTACAAATGAAAAAGCTATAGGTCTAACTCTACCAAACACTGAGGTAGGAATAATACTTTAAAACAGAGTTGCTTTTGACACCATAACCACATTAGAACAATGCAAAACATGTGCCCTTTTTTATTATATTATATATAGTTATATATTTTATATTTGTGTGTGCTGATTAGAATATAAAAAGTGTCAATGCAATGTCTTTAGTATAAACTTGTACTACCTTCTGTGTTCTTGGTTTTCTGAATTCACATGTAAAAAATACAATGTTGTTTTCTTCTAATCTATTAGGGATTTACTCTGCTGCCTTTTTTTTGTTTTAACTCCGTGGTCCCAAACTGTTTTTTCCCATATTTCTGAAGCATTCCTACTCATTATACCCAAAGTTTGCTGATATGATCTCTAAAAGATATTATACTTCTGCAGGTCCCTTTCGTCTTCGGATCCCTGGTCCCAGTTACATGCATCATCAGATAACAGGGGCAAGTCTTCTTATCTAGGCCCATGCAACATGCCAAAAGAAAGTAATTGAACAGCCATCTCGATTTTTCATTTTTTATAATATTTCAGGGCCCTAATTCCTTGAGATGCAGGAATTAGCAGTAAGCAATTGTGAAATGCAAGGCAACTTAAAATGAGAACACAAAATCGGAGAGAAAGTACTGTAATTCAAACTTTCAATTTACAGATGACCAGCCCATGTGAGTGAATGAGATAACAAAGTGTCACAAGAGTATTTTTAATAACCCTCCCCTAATGATTAATGAAAGACTTCAGTCCAGTATAAGTGGTTAAAAAAATAGTTCCTGGAAGGATAGATCCATAATTGGTCTACTGAGGCCAGGAAAACTTTATTTAGAGGTCAAATGTAATTCATAAAAACATTAATTGAGAAGATTCTCAGTGCTTCAAAACACTAGTACTTCAGTAAAAATTGCTTCTGTGGTATAAAAATGTTGTCATTCTCAAACCAATGATAACCTACATTTAATCTCCTAAAAGTGGATTGCTTTTCAAATAAACTTTTTAAAATCACATTCGCAAAATAACATTTGACATGTAGATGATACTTAGTGACATTACAAGGTTTTCAAGTGTAGAGAGCAGGTTAGAATAGAGTTGATTTATTTACTCAGCACTACTAACAAACAGGTTCAACCATTCATTAAATTGTAGAAATCGTATCACAAACCATTTGTGTTGTTCAGTAGGTGCTTCACAGAAATGTGTTAAATAGATCAGTATCCCATATTTCAAACCCAAACTTTAGCTAATAAATTCCATCACTTAATAAGGTACATTTTAAAAAGTCACAGATAGTTGCGTTTTTTATTTTTTCCCTATATGTCTAACATATAAAAATATGACTTAATGTATTGAATATGGGAACTCATCAGGGATGTGACAAACACAAAATCTGTCTTCTATTTTTATTTATTCCTCTATAGTAGTAAATTGTAGTTTTCTTCTTTTTCCAAAACTTATGGGTAGTAGAAATTTTATCTCAGGTGAAAGAAAATAATCACAAATATTGTACAAAGCCATTTATAAAAATTTGTAGTTAGGAATACATTCTAAGCCATTCTTAAACTTTCTTGTTAACTAAAGATGAATCTTCCAAATGGATGAGAATTAAATCATGTTTAGGTGCTTTACATCTCCTGTCTTCAAATTGTTATTGCAGATGAATGAGTTATTTAAATATAAGCTGACACCAGTTCAAGTATATACAGGATTGAAACTCGGTGTTTTGTATATAAACCTTTCAGAGTATTAACAGACAGTTTCACACAATGGTTATCAGGAAGTTGAAACCAGAGAGGAATAATAGTAAAGACATAGAATGAATGAAAAATGGAGCAAGGGACAAGTAAAATTAGAATATTCAATGTACACATATGATAAAGGAAGTGGTAAATCTGAAATAAATCTTGGAGAAGGAGTTGGTTGAGAATGATAGAAGAAGTGACTCTGATCCAGGAGCAATGAACAATTAAGTGGACATATTTAATTGTAACACACTTGCACAATCTTTTGAAATTCATTTAAAAAACACAACAAAAACAAAAACACACAAAAATCACAACCAAACAGCAATCTCTAGAGAGTATGAATATGACATCTCAAATTTTAAGCAGTTAATGAAAAGCAGTCTTGGGAAAAGCAAACTAAGCTGTCCAAAAAGGGCTGTTAGGGGTAGGGGAGAATTTTGAACAGATTTAAATAGACTGTCTAAGGATATAAATCACTGACATCTGCTGCAAATATTATCTTTCTTCTGTGAGTTCTTTTTGTCTTAAATGGATTCTCCAGTCCCGAGACACATTTGATAGCTTGTGAAAATAGAAAGGAAGAAACAAGATCGAGAACCCATTATTCCAATGGAGAGAAAACAATCCTCAATGTTTCCTCTCATTTCTCTTTATACTCTTTCTTCATAATTTTAATTCAATTGATTTTGAATTACATTTTTCCTTCTTTGTTATGGCAAAGTAATTGGTCAAAATAATTCACTAAATATCATTGGCCATTTTTTCTGTCATGCTATTTACATGTCCAAGCAAGTCTATTAAACTTCCCCCTTGCATTTGGGTGCCACAAAAACCCAACATCTATGTTAATGAGGACAAATTCTAATGTAAAACTTTGTCTCCAAAAAAAACTAGTCCAAGAAGCTGTGATTACAAATATTTGGCTATACATTTTTTTCTTTTACCTTGAAAGTCTTCTTGTGTCTAAAGTGCCTACAAAAATAAGTACTCCACCGCTTTTTGGTTCAATCACTTCTACCCTCAAAGACATATTTTGTAACAAGATGCTTAGAGGAAACCAAAGAATACTCCACTTTTTATCTTCTCTCTTAAACCTCTCCTTAGATACCATATCAGGAACAGTGAAGTTATTCTTTGCAAAATTAATTCAATAGACTCTCTTTCTCTTGGTTTTGCATTTGCTCAACAAGATGTATGGAGGAGAATAGAGTTAAATCACCCATACCTTGATGACAGTCTGTTACAAACGACAATGCTTCTATGTCCTACTTCTATGTCCTCCTCTTAGCTCTTGCGTGATTTCCAATTAATCACAGCTTCTTGACTTCAAGTGTAGTGAAGCTGAAGTACTATAAGTCCTCCCCCACTGCTCCATCTTCATGGTTTCTCATTTAAATCTCTTTCAAGTTGCCTCATTTGGATGTGGAGTTTATTTTCATGTTTTCATTCAATCTGTTCTACATCGTAGTGGGCCAAATAGGCTCTGTAAAATCACTTTAGGTAGCAAAAATATTAAGACAATGTATATCAAAAATTTTGGACTCCCTTCACTGCTGAAGCCAATACGCTTAGCTGGGGCTTCTAAGAAGAGTTTTCTTACCTTTTCCATTTGCTCAACTCTTTTCTGATCCCAAACTTTTTGGCTTATGTAATAAGAGAAGTGTTCACTATCTCATGTTAATAAGGATATTATTTTTGTGAGATACTTAGAAATGTGAAATCATTGGTTTGAATTATTCAATCCGATGTTTTTCTCTGTTTCAGTGCTTCATGTGCAAAGACATTGTGGAAAGTATTACAAACAGAAAAGTGTAAATCCAATACCTTCTTTCATTGTGGAGGGCACTTTCTCTCTAAATTTTTTGACCCAAAATATCTTTTTCAGAGAATTACAGTTTGGTAATTAAAGGTAAATTCACAAGTTTTGATGTCTTACTTTTTTAAGAACTTTGAATTTAAAGTCCACTACAACATTGTTTCACACAGTGAGAGTATATTTCCTAGGTAAGGACATTCTCAAGGGAACCCACAGGATTTACAGTAAGTTTTCTGCGATTTGTTGGTTGGTTGATTGGTTTGTTTAATGAGCCATCTTCACCCACATTGCTCTTTCCACTAAGTCTCCTTGGATTTCTTTGCATGAAAGCCTATTTTCCCAGGCAATTTTAAGTTTTCTTTATAGTCTAAGTTGTTAAATATTTTGAACAATTGAAACTTACCTGTCATAATTGTAAAACCTTTTTGAAATTCCTTTATCAGAATCGTGAATTCACCAATCCTAATTCCACCTTTACCATCAAAAACAGTTAACATGTTGTTTTCATGATATAGTGTCCATGCAGCTATTCTTTTTCAGTGGCTTTTTTATGCATATATTTGACCATATCAGCTGATGCTGAGCAAAATGAACTCCAAGATATGGAAAAACAGATTTTTATTTGCAGTTGTTGTTTTTAATGTAGTATGTGATTTCTATTTTGGGGGGGTTTCCCCCTATGGTTTATCCCCTGTTGTACTTGATTTTGGTACCCTGTATTTTGTGTATACATTTACCTTAATTAGGGATGGGAAGAGGGAAAACAAAATGGTGAGACAAAGGACAAAGGGGAAACCAATGCAATAGCAATGCTCACATGACAATATATGGGAAATGTACATAACAACTTGTGAGAAGTATTGAGGTGAAAGAAAACTGAGCAAAATGAGGGAGGGGTCACAAGTTTGAAAAGTTATGTATTAACTACCTTACAATTACTGTAACCCCACTGTACATCACTTTGATGATCAAATTGAAAAAATAAGCTGCATAAAATATAATTTCACTATATGGTTATAGTAAATATTATTCTTTAAGTGGTAACTTTTAAAAAATCAATACTATTTGGCATTTTATTTGAATTACACCTTCTTCATCAGAGGCTCATCAACTTGAATATTGTCAAACTAGACAATATTTTCACAGTATACCTGCCAATATTTTGAAAAAAGAATAAATTTAGTCCTTTCTCATACTAAAACTGAAAACAGTTTAATTCTATGGAAAACTATACTGTTTATTTCTGATCAATTGAAATTTTTAATTGTGAAAATACCATACAGAGGGGTTACACTTACTTGGGAAAAATATTGAGTACATTTCTTATCAAACATTATTTCCTTCTCCTTTGTTTCCCCTTCCCATCCCTTTCCTTGTCCCACCTCATAACCCCCACCCAAAAGTTGTAAAGTTCATTTTTTGACATAACGACTTGTAGATCTCATTGTTGCAATTGGTCCACCTGTATCTTTACGCAAACGATATGTTATTTCTTTTCCCCTCCAAAAATTATACCAACACCAAATACAGTGAAAACAGGGGTTATTCCGTGGTGAAGGGACATACAAAGCAACAAAGAAATCAACTTATAAATATGTTCGAAACAATCATAAGAAAAACCATTTGAATCTTTATCTTGGGGTTCATTTCTCCTAACATCAACTTTTCTGAACATTTCTGCTTGTATCAGACATATATTAGTTATTGCAAATAAGGGAAACCATGGGACCTATGTTTCTCTGGGCCTGGCTAACTACACTTAACATATTTTTTTCCAAATCTTTTCATTTCCTCATAAATTGGGCAATATCATTCTTTCTGATGGAGGCAGAGAATTCCATTGTGTATATATAACACATTTTCTTTGTAATTTTGGGTCCCATCTTGGGGCCTGAACTCTGGGCCTGGGTGCTGTCCCTCAGCTCTTCAGCTCAAGGCTAGCCCGATACCACTTGAGCCATATTACCACTTCTGGCTTTTTTTTCTGCTTATGTGGTGCTGAGGAATCGAACCCAAGGCCTCATGCATGCAAGGCAAGCGCCCTACCACTGAGCCACCCTCTCAGCCCCTATATACAACATTTTCTTGATACATTCATCTACTGAGGGGTATCTGGGTTGGTTTCATATCTTAGTTATGGTAAATAGTGCTGCAATAAGCAAAGTTGTTCTGGTAGCTTCAGTATAATTTTGTTTGTGATCATTTGGGTAAATTCCCAAAAGTGCAATTGCTGGGTCATAGGGGAGCTTTATGTGGAGTCTTTTGAGGAAACTCCATCCTACTTTCCAAAGTGGTTGAACAATTTTACACTCTCACCAACAATGCAGTACGGTTCCCTTCTGTCCACATCCCCTCCAGCACCTGTTGTTACTAGAGTTTTTGATTACAGCCATTCTAACTGGGGTGAGGTGGTATCTCAATATAGTTTTGATTTACATTTCTTTTATTGCTAGAGAGGCTGAGTATTTCTTCATGTGTCTATTGGCCATCCTTCTTTCCTCTTTGGAGAAATATCTCTTTAAGTCTTTAGCCACTAATTTATTGGGAAGTTCTTTTTTTGTTGTTTTTTTTTGGGGGGGGGTGTTCTGCAGTGGGGCTTGAACTCTGAGCCTGGGCGCTGTTCCTCAGCTCTTCAGTTCAAGGCTAGAGCTCTACCACTTGAGCCACAGCACCACTTCCAGCTCTTTTCTTTTTGCTTATGTGGTGCTGAAGAATCGAACCCAGAGCCTCAGGCATGCAAGGCAAGCGCTCTACCACTGAGCCACCTTCCCAGGCCCTGTGACATTGATTTTTTTGAGGGTTTTTTTAGGGGGGATTTAATTTTTTGAGTTCCAGGTAGTGAAGATCTTCTCCTACAGATTGGGAAACCCATAACTTTAGAAAGTAAACATGTTGTTAAGAGGACAGAATATATGTGTTTTTCAAAATTCCTATAACTACTAACTACTCATTTTCAAATTCGAAACGTTCCGTACCTGAGAGATTCAAAACAGTAACTGTTTGCATGTTATGCAATTCTGCAATTTACGTAGTTACCAATGGAGTATTACAGATTGAGGAGTCAACAGAAAAATAGCCACATTCCATTAGAGGATAAAACTACAAAACATCTGTAATAATTAATTCTTCAAGAATAAGCAATTTTTTTTAACAGAGTAGTCTCTTATTTCTATGACCGTCAATCCCAAGATTTATACCATAAAGTCATCCTAGCCCAACAGTTTCCAACTTGTAAGGTGCACCTTAAAATTCCCTTAATTCACATCATGAATAGCTTATGTCTACTTGGAAAAATTCTATGCCTCTGTTAATGTGATGCCCTTCTTGTTCTAGGAAAAAATATCACAATAAACTGGGATGCAACATTTCTCCACCAGTAATATTCTTGAGATCAGAACACTTGCAAATATTATTTATACTTACACTTTTTTAATTATCATAGATATTCAGGATGCTAAGATCGGAAGATTACATTTCATGTTTACGTTACCCAGACAGGAAGTTTCCTTTGATTCTTATCTCCAATAATATTCTCAGAGAAAGCCAGATACAAGTGGCACTGAGGTTGAAGTGGTAGGGCATGAGCCTTGAGTAAAAAACAGGCTCAGAGACAGTGCCCAGGCCCAGAATTCAAGCGCTAGGACAAACCAATAAAACAAAAACCAAATAAAAACAATCCCCAATCCTAGCATTTTTTCTGATTTACACAGAGGCACACAATTAAGGAAATTGCTTCCTGTGTTATGAATAGATAGAAGAACCAAGATATCACTCAATTTCTCTCTTCATCCCATGTTTCACTAAATCCTCAAATAATTGTTTTTTCTAAATTTATAAATTGATATCATCCATTTGTTGGCAACTCTGTCTAGATTATTCACATTGCCATTTTATATATGAACTGATGGAATTATCTGATTACTAAGTTCTAATTGCAACTCTCTTGAAAGAATATTCTAGGCAAATAGAATGCCAGAATCATTTGTGAATTTGTCAATTCAAACCTCTATGTAAGAAGAATTTTGTAGTATCCTATAGAATTTGAAATTACAAACAAACCAAAATATTATTTTAAATCTAAATTCTAATTTAACAAGGTCTACAAAGTCCTATATTAGACAAACTTTGCTATTCCTCCAGGCTTAAGCTTTTGTAATCTTTCATCATTTCTTTGGCATCTAATAGAATGATGCTTACTTACTTTCTCAAATTCTTGGATGGGAATCATGAGCCATTTTGCATCTAGTTATATTCTGTAATGAAGACAGTATTTTAAACACAACTGAGGAGTATGCATGAGTTGCATTTAAATAGTAAACTTGACTTCTCTAAACATAATGACAAAATTAGCCCAAATTTCCAACTGTGTATTCCTTTCTTGTTTGGTTTGTTTTATTGAGACAAAATTATACTACCTGTTTCAGGGAAGGTATCACTACGTAATTCTAGTCTCTAATCTCCTGTCTATATCTGAGTGCTAGAATTCCAGGTTTGTATAACATTACCCTGCCATAGTTTGTTGGTTTATTAAATGTAGATACAGACTAGCAAATCTGAACTTCTCCAATGATCTTATCCAATAGACTGACTGCTTAGACTGTGTATGTACTATTTGCAAAAATGTTCTAACATTTGACACAAGATATGAACATTTTCAGATGTACCTGCAGGGGTCTCTGATTCATTCCTCCATGGATTTGATCCCTTTAATGATAATTACTACATTCTCTTACAATTTCTCGTCCCTAACTATGTAAATTCTCAAGCTTTTTTGAAGAAAGTTCACTTTAGGGCTTGCTAACATTAAAAGTTATTACTTGATTCTAGTCTTACTCAGGACATAATTTCTATTGTTTTCTAACTTTTCTACACATTCTGAGAGTTGTTTAATTTGTGTAGGTGCACATATAATTGACTGTGTGTATGTGTATGTTTGTATGTATGTATGCAAAAGACTCAAGCTCTTATTCAGCACTCTTGCTCATGACTGGTATTCCATCACTTGAGCTATTCTTCCAATCCAGCTTTTGGCTGATTAATTATAGGTAGTGTCTCAAAGACTGTTCAGTCCAGGCTGGATGCAAACTGAACTTCCTAGACTCCTTTACATTCTTAGGTTTTATTTTTCCAGAAGTATCAACGTTTAAACTAGAAATATTTTTGTGAGTATGAAGTCTAAGCTGTAGCCCAGATTTTTAACTTTAGAATTAATATAAAGTTAGATGAACATACACATTACATGTCCTGAATGCACATTGTTAGAAATGTGATCTTAAGCCAGGTGCCGGTGGCTCATTCCTATAATTTTAGCTACTCAGGTTGCTGTGATCTGAGGATTGCAGTTCAAATCCAGCTTGAGTAAGAACGTTTCTGAGGCACTTATCTCCAATTAATCACCAGAAAACTGCAAGTAGTGCTATGACTCACCTGGTAGAGTGGTATCATTTAGCTGAAGTGCAGAGGGACAGTGCCCAAGCCCAGAGTTGAAGCACCCACCCCTGACCATAATGGCTAAAATCAAGAACTCTAATAACAACAGATGCTAGAGGGGATGTGGACAGAAGGGAACCATACTGCATTGTTGGTGAGAGTGTAAACATGTTCAACTTTGGAAATTAGGATGGAGGTTCCTCAAAAGACTCCACATAAAGCTCCCCTCTGACCCAGGAATCCCACTTTTGGGCATTTACCCAAATGATCACAAACAAGATTATACTAAAGCTACCAGAACAACTTTGCTTATTGCAGCATTAATTACCATAGCTAAGATATGAAACCAACCCAGATACCCCTCAGTAGATGAATGTATCAAGAAAATGTTGTATATAGGGGCTGAGAAGGTGGCTCAGTGGAAGGGCGCTTGCCTTGCATGCATGAGGCCCTGGGTTAGATTCCCCAGCACCACATAAGCAGAGAAAAAAGCCAGAAGTGCTGCTATGGCTCAAGTGGTATCGTGCTAGCATTGAGCTGAAATGCTGAGGGACAGCACGATGGGACTCAAAAAAATAAAAAGAAAATGTGTTATATATACACAATGGAATTCTATGCCTCCATCAGAAAGAATGAGATTGCCCAATTTATGAGAAAATGGAAAGATTTGGAAAAAATCATATTAAATGTAGTGAGCCAGGCCCAGAGAAACATAGGTCCCATGGTTTCCCTTATTTGCAATAACTAATATATGTCCGATACAAGCAGAAATGTTCAGAAATGTTGATGTTAGGAGAAATGAACCCCAAGATAAGGATTCAAATGGTTTTTCTTATGATTGTTTCGAACATATTTATTAGTTGATTTCTTTGTTGCTTTGTATGTCCCTTCACCACGGAATAACCCCTGTTTTCACTGTATTTGGTGTTGGTATAATTTTTGGAGGGGAAAGGAAATAACATATCGTTTAAATAAGGATACAGGTGGACCAATTGCAACAATGAGATATACAAGTCGTTATGTCAAAAAATGAACTTTACAACTTTTGGGTGGGGGTTTGGGGGTGGGACAAGGGAAGGGATGGGAAGGGGAAACAAAGGAGAAGGAAATAATGCTTGATAAGAAATGTACTCAATATCTTTTCCATGTAATTGTAACCCCTCTGTACGGTATTTTCGCAATTAAAAAAAATCCATTTATCAGAAAAAACAGTATGGGTTTCCACAGAATTAAACTGTTTTCAGTACTTTAAGGATGGTATCAAAGAAATATATGCGGTTTTTTTTTTTTTTGCATGGTTGCTTGTTTGTTTAGTTTGTACTGATTCTGGGGCTTGAACTCAGAGGCTGGACCATGTCCCTGAACAATACTGTCTTCCCTGCCCAACTGCCCCCAAAACCAGTACTCTACTTCCTGAGCTAATTCTCCACTTCTGGCTCTTGTGATGTTTAATTACAGAGAAGAATTTGACAGATTCTCTTGCCTTGGTTGGATTTGAACTGAGATAGTACGAAAGCCAAGTGACATCAACTGTATCAAGATTTCTGTTTTGAACCATGAAAATCTAGATGAAGTTTATTATAAAGCTAATATTAATTGCCTCTGGCTTTTTTGTGCCATGACTTACCGAAAAGATTTCCAAATCTTACTTAGACTACCTTTCTCATTTTGAATACAAGTGACGACAAAAAGCCTGGATGTTTGAATTTACAGGAATAAACTTCACCTGATGTCTAAGCACATTCCTGGCAATAATTGTCGTGACCTATTAGCTAAACTTTTTTTTTCAACACATTATTCTATTATAGGTAAAGTAGATGAATTATGAGCTCTTGTCAGGTATCATTATGGAAAGAGTAATTATATATTCTAAATATGGGTTCTTTATATTGCAATTACTATCTAAATGACTTTTTTTTGACAGTCCTGGGGCTTGAACTCAGGGCCAGAGAAATGTTCCTGAGCTATTTTTTTCTTTGCTCAAGTCTAGCACTCTAACACTTGAGCCACAGCACCACTTCCAGTGTTTCTTTTTCTGATAATTTGGTGTTGAGGAATTGAACCCAGAGTGTCATGCATGCTAGGCAATCAATGTAACATGAAGCCATATTCCCAGAGCCCTAAATGACTTTCTTAAGATGTCATTACTTTTTCATTCCATTACTATGTATTATAATTTGGGGCAGGTGGTAGAAAAGAAATGGAAAAACATACTAAGTCCAGTAAGGCTTACCTTCCTATCACATCACTAAGGAAGTACAGTGTTAAGATCTGTGGGACTCTTAGGGCTGTTCCATGTGATATTAACATTCATCTCTGACATCCATAACATTCTGCTTCCACTTTCAAGGTCAAGAGCCAAATATCTAAGCCTTTTTATTGATTGGGTGTGTTTTCTAGGAATGAAGAAGGAGGATGTGGAAGGTGAAGGTGGAAAAATATGTATATTGGCTTCTGTCCACAATTTTGGATTTTTAAAAAGTGCTACTGATGAACTAACATTTATATCTAATTGATTATGCTATCTGCATCAGATACAGATAAATGAAGGCATTTATTCTGGTGGATAGTCACATATATTAACAAAATCTATTTCTGAAAAAAACGAGATACGAGGTAGGAAAGAATAAAGAATTGTCTATAAAATGGTTTCTTTTCCTAGCAGAACAAAATTTAGTATTGAAATGATTACTCCAGCTTTCTCTGAGATTTTATGCTCTCTCAGTATCAAAATTTTCTCTAATTCCTGTAACATCCAAGCATAAAAGACATCATTTGAAGATCTCAGTAGTTTCAGACACAAAGGTACATAATAGCTTCCTTCCTTCAGAGACATGTGATGGCAAGTATGATTGATCATATTAAAGTTCTCTTCATGTTTATCTTTATCTCAAGTGATGCATATCTTGGCATATTACACTATGTCCTGCATCAGCTCCCTGTAGGTGAGATTTACCTCTACTCTGCAATGTCAAGATGGGTCATGTGACTTACTTCAGCTTACAAAAATGAGCAAGAAGGGGTGAAAGACTTTCTAGGAGAAGAATTCTATCTCATTGTTTGTGTCTAACAGCTGACTTGTTTTCCCTTAGCTATAAAATAGCATGTCTCCAGAGGGAGTCCTCTTTCAACTTAAATACTGGAAGAATATAGCATGTGAAATTGAGGCAAAACTCAAATACAGCCACATACATATAACACAGCAAGAACTAAGCTAATATTAGAATATGATATTAAGATATGTGTTTCTTCCCATCCTTGTATACCGATAGTTGAATATAGCAGACCAGAATTTAACAAATATTAAACAAGAACTAAAAAATAGATAACATTTCCTGTATGAGGCTATTACACTTTTTTATAAATAAGCATTCACCATTTGATCACTTGTGGGATTTTTTTTTTCTACTCTAGAGCACTGTATCTAATATCCCCAATGATTATCCAGACCTTGTGATTGAGATGAGGAAGAATAAAATATCTAGATTTCTCTTTTCCTCTTCTCCTTTTTCTAGTGTGAATTCTCATCTTTCTCCAAATTCTCCAATTAATAAAGGAAGAATGACACATTGTAAATATCAAGCTAAAGTCTTCAAAGCAAGAATTTCATTCTTTCAGAAATAGGTGAAGTAAATCAGAGTGTCTCGAGGAAGAATAAAATCATGATTATTTTTCCCTGTCTAGCTTCCATCATAGTGTCTGAACATGACTCTAAATATCTAATAAACCACTTGCCTTGGCTAATTTTTTGAAAAGTTTTTTTAAATAAATAGTAATTTTTTAAAGTTTTTAAAAATAATTTTTAAAGAAATACTAATTTGTTGTGTGCTTATGGCAGGCATGAAATAAGACTGCATTAACATTGCTTGTTGAGAGGCTAAATTTTGTCAGAATCTAAGCATAATTACAAATATATTATTTTAAGATAACTAGTTATAGGTACATTTTTTACATGAAAGGACAATATTTATTTAAACAGAGCTCAATGGGGGACCATGGTATCATCAGAGTGCATCCAGAGGCAAAAGGGAGGAGGGGCCAAATGAGAATCAATGGCACTCCCACACCTTTACTATTTGATCTACACTGCCAGGCACCACATAGAAGGCCATCTTGTGGAAATCCAAGGAGGTAACAGTGTTGATGCGCATTGTCTTGTCATCAGCACAACTCAAAATAAATTTCCCCCCAGAATGGAACAGAACTCCACGTATCCAGTTATCATGACCCACAAGAGTCATAAGTCACATGCCAATGCTGACATCCCACATCTTAATAGTTTTGTCTCTGGATCCAGATCCCAAGAATGGCCCGGGATTGCCACTTTTTTTAGTCTCAGATCCTGTTGCTTCAGAGATGGAAGAATATGAACATTCTGGAGCCCAGGAAACGCATTTCACCACATGCTCATGTTCTCGGAGCTCTGCTTTGCACTCCTTTGTTGCTAAGACCCACACACGACCAGTCTGGTCATTGGAGCAGCTGTCTATCAGAGTGCCATGCTGATTTGGCCGTACCATACCTACCCATTCTCTGTGTCCTGTAAATGTCTTCACACAGTAGCCAGTTTGCACTTCCCACATTTTTATAGTTTTATCTAGTTTAGCAGACACTATATGATCTCCATTAAGCATGATGGCTACTGAAGAGACATTGTGGTCACGGCCATGCATGGTTCTGGTGCATTCAAAGCCTTGAAAATCCCATAGTTTAATGGTCATATCTGCAGAACAGGAAGCCAGTAGCTTGCCACTGTGGTCAAAGGAAATATCCTTTAAAGAATCTGTATGTCCCTTAAGAGTTCGTTCAGAATCTCTAGTCTCATAATCCCACACCATAATTGTACCATCCTCTGAAGCAGAGACCATGACACTGAACACAGGATGGAAAATGACTCGAGTGACTGGACTCCTGTGACAACTCAATGTATATTTTTCTGGTGGATGGGGAATCCATTCTTTTGGATCTTGTTTCTGACGTAAATTCGTCCTTTGCTTCATTTAGATTTGATTCTAATTCCATAACCTTCTTTTGTAATATAATAACAGATGTCCATTTTTTTCCAAAAGTCCAACACTCTTTTCATCTAATTCTTCATTCATATCTAATTCAGCTTCCTTTTTAAAAACCGAATAAGCTTCTTCATAGCCATTTGAAACAAGATAATCTGCTATAGCTCTATTTAGTTCATCTCATTGTCTCTGGGACAGCACTATTTTGGCTTTAATGTGAAGCTTATTTGAGATAGTGGGATGTCCCTCCTACAGGAAATCAAGAAGCTTTGTAATCCTTGAATTTATAATTAAATATGCCACTAAGTGGCTTCCACACAGAGGAAAGTATTCTTTTTCTTTTTTTGTTTGTAGTAAACTTTTATTGAAATAATATTTGTAAATTAAATTTGACAAACTTTAATGTGTATTAATATCAAACCTCATTTCTTTACACATAATTCACATTAAGACATTGAAAATACATTTAGCAAAATTTTTCATTTAAAGTGACTTATCTGTGTCATATTTTTTTTAGTTGTCTGTTTATTTTATTTTTTTAATTTTAATTTTAATTTTTTGTGAAGGGTAAACAAAGGAGGAGGCTGCAATGCTTGATAAGAAATGTACTCATTATCTTGCCCAAGTAATTGTAACACCTCTGTACAGTATGTTCACAAAAAATGAAAGTATTCTTTTTCAAGTGAATCCAGTAATCAGGAAATAGTTAACAAGTAATGTTCATTCCACCTTAGTACTGCTTGACTTCTAGTTCTATAGGTACATTTTTAACATAACATACATACAGAGACATCTTTTTTCTTCTTTTCCTCTCCACACTGATTCTTCAATAAGTAGTTCAGGTCATTCAAATAGCTGTGTTTCTTTCAGAAATATATTAGACACAAAAACGTTACAAAAAGAAAACCAGGATTGGGTGGTGCATACTTTAAAAATAGCAGTCAAATAAATATTAACCATAATTCCAAAATAATAGCAGCCAAATGCTCTTGAAAAGAGAAGGTTTGAAGCAAAATGTGTAAAAAGTGATAGTGCCAGAACTGCTTCAGGAGCTGCTCTCTGGGATTTAGGGGTTTTAGTACATAAAAATATTTAAATCAGGATTAATTGCTTTCAGGGACTAATTTTTTTTCTAGTTATATTTCACTGAAGAAATATGTTGTTCAAATTTAATGAAAGAATAACAGGTTATAGTAGAAAGATTGCTACAAACTCATTGTTGTAGGCAGTAAAATACCTTCCCAACATATCTATCATCCCCAAATATCTAATCCCTCAAATGTAGATTTGCAGTATATGTGTGTGTGTGTGTGTGTGTGTGTGTGTGTGTGTATATATATATATATATATATATATATATACATATATACATGTTTGTAAAAAAATGACCTTTTATTACCCAAGGAACACAAATTTGAGTAATTATCAGATAGGGAAGTATACTCAAATGGGTATTTAACAGTTCCAGTTGTAGTTGGAAAGGGACATGATTAGGTAAGAACAATCAGAAAGATGTAAAAATGCTAAATTAGAAGATAAAGGACAAGACAACATCACAGATTCTGAAGTTTCTTGAAAGCAGAACAGGAAGTAAAAGTCTTTTCCACTAGAATCATCTGAAAATATTTCAGCTCTGTTGGTGGCGCGATTTAAATCTAGTGAGACATCTTTTAGATTTCTGTCCTTGAGAACTGTAAAATGATAAATATGGATTATACAGGCCACGTAACTTGTAGAAATTTGTTACAGCAGATTTTGTATAGTAAACTAAATGAATTACAGACTTTTCCTGATGCAACTACAGGGACACCACATATCATGGTTTCGGAAAATAAGAAAAAGTTGCCACCGGCTTTGTACACATGTATGATGTACATAAAACAGACTGCCTATCACTTATCAATTAATTATACTTCTGGCATATAAGCATATAAACATATAAATATGAATTATGTGAGAAATGTGTCATTTACTCAATTGATTTAATGACAACTAAAATGAGAAAACATGCCTCTATATTTATATAAGCTAGTATATCAGGTAAGGATTTAAAAAAATTAGAATATATATTTTAACATTTATGTCAAAATATTTGTTTATTTGTCTGTTTATCTTTAATTTTTATCACTCATGAGGGCTTGAAATCTGGGCCTGGAAGCTCTCCCTCAGCTCTTCAGCTCAAAGCTAGTGCTCTACCACTTGATCCACTGCCAATTTTCTGGTGGCTCATTGGGGAGTCTCACTGACTTTCCTGCCTAGGCTGACTTGAACCATGATTCTCAGCTCTCAGACTCCTTAGTAGCAAGGATTACAAGAAGGAACCACTGGCACTAGCTACATAATTATTTTTTACACATTTATGAAATATTGAGTTGTAATCCCATACATTTATATGTTGTGTAATGATCAAGCTATATCATATCCCTTAGTTTCTGTATGTAACATTTCTTTTTAGTGAGACTACTCAAAACCTTATCTTTTGGCGGTGATGAAATACCTATTCTTAACTATAATCACTTTGCTTCTTGTGCTAGACAATTAATATATTTATTTTATTCATGGAAGTCTGCTAATTAAAATTATATAAAACATGCATTTTAAAGTCGAAGAAATTCATGGTTCCATTACTTGTTTTAGGAAAACAATTGTGCCTTTTGTTTTCAATTATATTTCTTTGGGAATGTGTAATATTCATTAATTTAACAGTTAAAATTGATAACAGTTACTTTATATCAAGTTGATTCAAACGTATTTGAAAAATGCACACATAACCCAAATATACTTCCACTTTCTTCTACCACATAATTAAAATAACAGTAAAGCAAAGCTTGGTGTTAGATGTTCATGTGTAAAGTCCTAGAAACTCAGGACTCTAAGGCCTGAATATTTTGATTCAATGTCAGTTTAAACAGACAAAAATGTGAAAAGTTATCTCCAATTATCCAGCAAGAAGGAGAAGGTGATGTGGCTCAAGGAATAGAATGTCATCATGCATGAGTAAAAAATTCAAGGGAGACCACTAAACATTGAGTTCAAGCCTTACAAATGGCATATATACACAACACAACAATAGAAATGTATTATGTACATCAATAATGAAGACAAAATAGTAGAAAAAATCATGAGAAATGTTGTGTAAGCATCTGGAAGACAGAAATCATTAGACAGAACTTTGATTTAGGAGAGGGAAAATCATAGTCTCATTTGTAATCTCATTGTAGTCATTGTGTTGAAACCTGGCTACTGGGTAACTCGTGAAAGAGTAGATTAGATTACCTGTCCTAGCAGACATTGCCTGTGACTATGCACCATCCCACTCGGCAAAAAATCTAAAATCGTGCTTGTTAATTTAAAAAGAACCTCATGTTAGAGGTTGTTTGGTTCATATAGACAAGGATCCTAATTTTGAAGCTTCAGACCAGAGCTTTTGTTAATAATCCCTCCTGCTTTAACCCCCCGACCTTCCCTTGTGCAGGTATACCTTACTTAGCTGGTACCAAGCCAAAGCATTGAACTAGACTCCCCGCCCCCCCCCCCCCCCCCCCCCCCCCGCCTTAATCCCTACTTTCCTCCAGGTGTAACTCATTTCACATTCTATCTATGTCTTAGCTTTAGCTGTTTACTTTCTAATCCCCACCAGAAAACACTTATATTCATGTCACGCCACTATAAATGACCTAGTTAGAAGAGGGAGTAAGGATTTACCATTGGCTGAGGCTCTCATCTGTAGTTTTTCTCCCTAATAAATCTGTGCTATATTATCTCTTTATTCTCCATGGCTTTTGAGTCTGATAAATGATTGATTTGGTTTGACCTAATCTCATTTACCCAGACTTATATTGATTCGTTTTGGTTTGTGATTTTTGGAAGTTTGACCTGTGCCAAGGAGCCCTCATCTTTCTCCTAGCCCTTCCTGTAACATTCTCAAGGTATTTGGTCTTACATTAAGGTCTTCCATCCATTTGGAATCGATTCTAATGTAGGGAGATATATAAAGATCTAACTTCCATTTTCTGTGTACAACCAATTCTACCAGCACAAATTTTGAAGAGGCTGTCTTTCTTCCATCCTGTGTTTCTGGGTCCCTTATCAAAGATTTTGTGCCTATAGGAGTGGCTTCATTTCCGGATCCTCAATTCTGTTGTATTGATGGAATTCTGTGCTTCCATTGGAAAGAATGGCTTTTCCCCATTCCTGGGGAAATAGAAAGACTGGAAAAAATGATATTAAGTGAAATAAGCCACATACAATTAAATATATGTTGCATGGGTTTCCTCATTTCTAATAACTAGAATATGTCCATAAATGTACAATTTAATCCAATAATTGTAAAAGACAACTAATTACATTTGGACATGATTAACTAACAGTACTCTAAGCATTCACATGGCAAGACCAAGGGAAGCTATTCTTTGGAGAAGATCACAATGGCTCAATATTTATGTGCATATGATCATATAAAATATTGCTTATTGCCATGAACTCTAAGAATCAATCATACATGAGAAATACATATCTCTGTATATAATTTTAATAGATGTCATGAAAATAATGCACTTCCCTGTAATCTCAAAAGCAAAATTCTATGTTTAGAAGATAATATTGGGGAAAGTTTTCACCTCATAAACTAAAATATGTAGTGGGAATAGTGGGAGAGAAAAGATGAAAATTATAGTAGCTATATATTGAAGAATTCATCAACAATTTTCAAAACTATACAAGAAAGCTGGGGGTGCAGCTCAGTTGTAGGAATAGACATATATATAAAGACATATATATAAAATGGGTTGAATCTCCCAGAAGGCCTTATAATATGTTAATAAATAGTAATAATAAAATAATTACTTGAAATAAATGCTTTCATATTGGAGAGGACTGAATCCTAAAAAAAAAAAAAATATACCCTCAATCTTCGTATCCAAAGACATAAAACTACAAGAATGAAGAAGAAACAGATTTCTTTTTCTATTCTTTCGGTACCTTTTCTGTTTTCTTCTTTTTTTTCCTTTGGCACTATTCATGCTTGAAGTTGCTAAGGTTCTGACCACTTAAATTATTTTTCAGATGAGGTCTTAGTTTTTGACCAAGCATCCTTTGAGAAATAATCTCTTACCTATGGCTTCCACAAATGTGAGATAACAGGGAAATTACACTATATCTAGCTTTCTTTGTTTTTGTAGTTTCTCACATTTTTTTCAGAACTGGCTCTGATATCAGTCTTCTAAATATCTGCCTTCTAATTAGCAAGGTATTTTTCATCTCAAGCTTGGACCCACACTATTTTTCAATGTAAACATTCAATATTGGCTTCTAGATATCATTAAATATTATTGGGGTTATGATAGCCATTTATGTTGTTATAGAAAAACACAGAGAAATCCCTTGAATACTTTTTTCCAGATTATTAAATATTTATAGTATGACAGACAAGTAGGACATTAATATTTCACAGGTACCATATGCAGACTTCAGTTGTTTTAATTATTTTGTGCACATTAAATCCAATATAATTTTATAAAATGTGGCATATAAAACAAAAAGAGTGATGTAAATGTAAAGCAAAGGAAGATGTCTTGACAATTTTGGACATGAAGCATTCTTAAATTTGGCATTAAAATAATAGGCAAGGAAAATGATATATTAGAACTCAATAAAAGTGTAAAAAAATTGGTCGGTGAAAGCTCAAATACAAGTAGGGAATAGAAGTTGGGAGCAGGTGGCTCATCTATCTCATCCTAGCTACTTGGGAGGCTGTGATTTGAGTATTGCTGTTTGAAGCCAGCACCCACAATATAAAGTCCCTGAGATTCTTATCTCTGATTAATCAGCAAAAAGCCAGAAGTGAGGCATGACTGAAATGGTAAATTGTTAACAAATTACAACAAATCTCAGGGAACCTTAGTTCAAGCCCCAAGACTATGCATGCATGTTAAAAATTAATAGTAGTAATCCTAATAGTGATGATGATGATGAGGATGATAATAATGATGATGAAGTGTACCCATAGTCAAGGATATAATATTTACAAATCCTATACCTGAAGAATGCCTCAAATCTAGATTCTACATAAAATTCTCAAAACCTAATATTTAAAAGAACATCAATTAGAAACCTGCAAAATACATCTTGTGAAAAATAAGCACAAGAAAAACATCATCAGTCATCAAATAAATACATATTAAATCTTAAATGACATCATAAAACATGTATGAGAATTACTTCACATAATACAATAATGACCATACTAAATGCTATCAGGAAACAGAGAAAATGGATGCTGGCAGAAATGTCAAATCGGAAAGCCACTTCTGAAAACATTTTTACAGTTTCCTAGAATATGAAATAAGCAAATGCCCACTGTATAGCACAGTAATTGAGCTCTTCAGGCTTTGTCTCATAGAAATAAAATGTAATATTCACTCAAAGGCCAAAACACAGAGGATTATAGTAGCATTATTTCCTCTAGTCAAAGAAATGGACATCAATTCAAGCTTTCTTTTGGTGAATGGGAAACGAATTGTGCTACATTCTCTAATAACAGAACCAAAAGGCAACTCGAGTGAATACAATACAATATTAAGGCATACAATAACTGGGAATAATTTACCATAGATTTGAAGGCAATCCTAAAAGTTTATTTATTGCATGATCTAGAAGTCAGAGAAAAAATATATTGGTTGCCAGGATGAAACAAGTTTGGGATGGGAGAAAGAGAAGTAGTAGGTTTAATTATAAA
The DNA here is from genome assembly GCF_019054845.1 of Dipodomys spectabilis. NCBI lineage: Eukaryota > Metazoa > Chordata > Mammalia > Rodentia > Heteromyidae > Dipodomys > Dipodomys spectabilis. The sequence goes on from NW_024870688.1 coordinate 581,134, forward strand.
AGGGAAATATGGGTCAGAATTATTTTTGGTAAATAAACGTATCTGTAAATATTGTACATTCATATAGATTTGATAAAATTATATTGGACTTATGTGCACAAAACAATTAAAATAACTGGTCTGCATAAGGTACTTGTGACATATTAATGTCCTACTTGTGATGTCATACTAGAAATACTTTAATAAATTGGAAAAAGTATTCAAGGGATTTATCTGTGTTTTTATAACAGCATAAAGATCCATACTAATCTCATATCTAGAAAACAGAAGTCAATACTGAATGTTTACATTGACAAATATTGTGGGTCCAAGCTTGAGATGAAATATACCTTGTTAATTAGAAGGCAGCGATTTACAAGACTGATATCAGGGCCAGTTCTGAAAAATAAAAATTCATGAGAAACTACAAAAACAAAGAAAGCTAGATAGAGTGTAATTTCCCTGTTTTCTCACATTTATGGAAGCCATAGGTAAGCGATCATTGCTCAAAGGTGGCTTGGCCTGAAAAATAAGCTAAAGTGGTTAGAGCCTTAGCAACAAAAATAATTCTGTCTCGTGCTTCACTTTTATAATTAAACCCACTACTTCTCTTTGTCCCAACCTGTTAAAACAGGAGTGATTGTAAACAAAAGCACTGGTCTGAAGCCTCAATATAAGGACCCAGTCTGTGTGGACCAAACAGTCTCTAACATGAGGTTTTATTTAAATTAACAAGCATGATTTTAGATTTTGCAGAGTGGGATGATGCATAGTCACAGGCAATATCTGATTTGTCAGATAATCCAATCTACTCTTTCACAAATTACCCAATAGCCAGGTTTCAACACAAATGACTACAATGAGATTGTACAAATAAGACTGAGACTTTTCCCTCTCATGAATCAAAGTTCTGTCAAATGATTTCTGTATTCCACCTGTTTACATATTTCTCACGATCTTTTCTATTACTTTCTCTTCATTATTGATGTCCATATTACCTTTTGTTGTTGTCTTATGTGTATATGACATTTTTAGGGATGGAACTCAATGTTTAATGGTCTTCCTTGAAGTTTTTGCTCATGGCTGATGACATTCTATTCATGAGCAACATTCTCACCTTCTGGTTCTGGCTGGATAATTGGAGATAAGTTTTCACATTTTTGTCTGTTTGGGCTGACATTGAACTGAAGTATTCAGGTCTTAGCCTCCTGAGTTTCTAGGATTCAACACATGAGTGGCTAACACCAATCTTTGCTTTACTGTTATTTTAATTATGTGATAGAGGAAAGTGGAAGTATATTTGTGTTACGTGTGCAATTTTCAAATGCAAGTTTGAATCAACTTGATATAATGTAATTGTTATTCAATTTTAACAGTTAAATCAATAACTATTACACATTCCCACAGAAATATAATTGAAAATAAAAGGCATAATTTTTTTCTTTTTGCATTTTTTTTATAGGACCAGTCATGGGGCCTGAACTCTGGGCTTGGGCACTGTCCCTCAGCTCTTCAACTCAAGGCTAGCGATCTACAATTGAGCTACAGTGCCACTTCCAGCTTTTTTCTTTTTGCTTATGTGGTGCTGAGGAATCGAACCCATGCCCTTAGGCATGCAAGGCAAGCGCTCTACCACTGAGCCACCTTCCCAGCCCTCATAATTGTTTTCTTAAAACAAGTAATAGAACCATGAATTTCTTTCACTTTACAAATCATGTTTTATAAAACTTTAATTAGCAGACTTCTATGACTAAAAATAAATCTATTAATTGTATACCACAAGAAGCAAGGCGATTATAGTTAAGAATAGATATTTCATCACAGCCAGAAGATATGTTTTTGAGCATTCTCACTAAAAAGAAATGTTACATGCAGAAATTAATAGATATGATGTAGCTTGATCATTACACAACATATAAATTAAGGGGATTACCACTTAATACTTCATGAATATGTAAAAAATAATTATGTAGGTAGGCGCCAGTGGCTCATGCTTTTAACCCTAGCTACTAAGGAGTCTGAGAGCTGAGAATCATGGTTCAAAGCCAGCCTAAGCAGGAAAGTCTCTGATAACCTTATCTCCAATGAGCCAAAAGAAAACTGGCAGTGGCTCAAGTGGTAGAACACTAATCTTGAGCTGAAGAGCTGAGGGACAGTTCCAGGTCCAGATTTCAAGCCCCACAACTGACAATAATTAAAAATAAACAGTTACAGATAAACAATATTTTGACATAAATGTTAAAATACATATTCTAAAAATTTTCAAATCCTCACTAGATATACTAGTTTATATAAATTCATAGAAGTGTTTTCTGGTTTTAGTTGTTATTGAATCAATTGTGTGAATCACACATTTCTCATTCAATTCATATTTGTAAGTTTATATACATATATGACACAAATGTAGTAAGTGATACGTGATAGGCAGTGCTGTTTTAGGAATCCCCCTTGGCATTCTAACATTAACAATTCTCCCCAAAAATCGATATGCCCTCCAACCTTATAAGAGGTTTCATCACATTGGAGCAGAAAAGTATAAGCCATAATCATCGTTTGGAACAACGGTAACATTTTACATGTATTACACTTAGTTTAACAACCGAAACATTCAAGGTATCTTAACCATGTCAATAATAGCAAAATGTCTTCTGAGCTTTTCAGTCTCTTAAAAGATGAAAATCTTTAATTATACACCTATTTTTTTCTACCTAACATCCTATATCTTGGGAAGATTTTTTTGTGTAACCATGTGTTCCTGATTAGAAGACCGGAATAGAGGAAATAATGAAAATAGTGAAGGAAAATACTTGAAGACAATTTAAAAAGCAATCACAGACATTCTTTTTTTCACCAGTTTCAATGAAAATATACGTTAAAATATGACGTTTTTGTTATCATTTAAAGAACAATAATTAAACTTTAATTAGCAGTGAAGAAGGGAACAGAGTAACCTCCATACTGATTTCCAAAGTGGTTGAACAAGTTTACACTCCCACCATCAATGAAGTAAGGTTCCCTTCTGTCCACATCCCCTACAGCATCTTTGGTTGTGAGAGTACTTGATTTTTGCCATTCTAAATGGAGTGAGGTGGTATCTCAATGTTGTTTTGATTTGCATTTCCTTTATGGCTAGGGATGTTGAGCATTTCTTCATGTGTCTATTGACCATACTTCTTTCTTCTTCAGAGAAGTTTCTCTTCAAGTCTTTAGCCCACTTATTTATTGGGCAGTTGTTTCTTTAAGAATTTGTTGTTGAGGGATTTAATTTTTTGAGTTCCAAGAATATTTTAGATATGAGATCCTTGTCCATTGTATGGCTAGTGAAGATCTTCTCCCAGTCCGTTGGCTTTCTATTGATCTTTCTAGCTATGTCCGTTGCCATGCAGAAGCTCTACAATTTCATGCAATCCCATTTGTCCAACCTTTCTTTGATTTGTTGTGTTTCTGGGTCTCTATTCAGAAAATTTCGGCCTGAGGCAAGGAGACCTAGGGTTTCTCCTATTCCATCCTGTAATGTTTTCAGAGTGTCTGCTTTGAGTTCAAGGTCTTTGATTCATTTGGAGTTGATTCTGGTGCAGGGTGATATATAAGGATCTAGCTTTAGTTTTCTACAAGTAGTTAACCAATTTTGCCAGCACCATTTACTGAAGAGGCTGTCTTTCTTCCATTCAATTTTGTTAGGTCCCTTAACAAAGATTAGATGGCTATAGGTCTATAGGTTCATTTCTGGGTTTTCAATTCTATTCCATTGGTCCTGAGGTCTGTTCTTATGCCAATACCAAGCTGTATTGATTACTATAGCTTTATAGTAGAGTTTGAAATTTGGTATTGATATTCCTCCAGCAGTGTTCTTTCCGTTGAGGAGCGTTTTTGCTCTTCGGTGTCTTTTATTGTCCCATATGAATTTTTGGATTGCCTTTTCTATTTCCTTGAAGAATGAGGTTGGAATTTTGATAGGTTTTGCGTTGAATTTGTAGATAGCCTTGGGAAGTATTGCCATTTTCACGATGTTAATCTTTCCAATCGAGGAGCAGGGAGACTTTGCCATTTTTTTAGTTCTGTGTTGATTTCCTTTTTCAAGATTTTAAAGTTTTCATCATAGAGGTCCTTCACATCTTTGGTTAAGTTAATTCCTAGGTATTTCATTTTTTGTGGGGCTATTACAAATCGAATTGCTTTCCTAATTTCAGCCACACTATTCTCATTGTTGGCATAGAGAAAAGCCAATGATTTTGGGGGGTTAATTTTATACCCTGCTACTTTGCTAAAGTTTTTAATCAGCTTGGGTAATTTGGGAGTGGAGTCTATAGGATTCTTTAAATACAAGATCATGTCGTCTGCAAAGAGCGCGAGTTTTATTTCTTCTTTCCCTATTTGGATCCCCTTTATGTCTGCATCTTGTCTTATTGCTGTAGCTAGGCATTCTAATACTAGATTGAAGAGAAGTGGAGACAGTGGACATCCTTGTCTGGTTCCTGAGTTAAGAGGAAATGGCTTTAGTTTTTCACTATTAAGTATAATGCTGGCTATAGGTTTGTCATATACAGCCTTTATTGTATTGAGGAATGTTCCATGGATTCCTTAATTTTCCAAAACTTTCACCATAAAGGGGTGTTGGATCTTGTCGAATGCTTTTTCTGCATCTATTGAGATAACCATGTGGTTCTTATTCTTGCTCCTGTTGATGTGATGAATAATATTAATTGATTTGCGTATAATGAACCAGCTTTGCATCCTTGAAATGAATTCTGTTTGATCGTGTTGTATGATTTTTTGGATGAATTGTTGAAGTCGATTGGCCAAAATTTTTTTGAGAAGTTTTGCATCAATTTTCATCAAAGAAATGGGTCTATAGTTCTCTTTCTTTTATGAGTCCCCGCCTGGTTTTGGGATGAGGGTTATGATGGCTTCATAGAATGTGTTCGGTAGTGAACTTTCTCTTTCAATTTCATTGAAGAATTGGAGGAGTATTGGTGTGAGCTCTGCTTTGAAGGCCTTGTAAAATTCTGCTGTAAAGCCATCTGTTCCTGGACTTTTCTTAGCTGGGAGGTCTCTTATTGCTGTTGCTATTTCAGTGCTTGATATGGGCCTGTTAAGATGGTTTAACTCATCTTGGTTTAGTTTTGTCATGTCACTATTTGCTAGGAAAAGGTCCATTTCTGTCAAGTTCTCAAACTTATTAGAATAAAGTTTTGAGAAGTATTCCGTTATAATGTTCTGAATCTTGGTTGTTTCCGTGGTGATGTTTCCATTCTCAACTCTGAGTTTATTTATTTGGGTGTGTTCTCTTCTTTTTCTGATAAGATTTGCTAAGGGTCTGTCAATTTTGTTTATTTTTCGAAGAACCAACTCTGTTTTGTTGATTCTTTCTATAGTTTTTTTGGATTCTAATTCATTTAATTCTGATATAATTTTAATTATTTCTTTCCATCTACTGGATTGGGGTTTATCTTGCTGCTCTTTTTCAAGGAGGTTTAGATGTGTCATTAAATTGTTGGTTTCAGATCTCTCCAATTTGTTGATGTAGGAGCTCAGAGGTATAAACTTGCCTCTGAGTACTGCCTTTGCTGTGTCCCAGAGGAGCTGGTAATTTGTGTGTTCATTTTTGTTGAATAGCATGAACATTTGAATTTCCTTTCTAATCTCTTCCATGACCCTCTTATGATTCAGCAGTGTGTTATTCAGCCTCCATGTGATACCGGACATTCTTTGGTTGCTTTTGATATTGAGTTCTAATTTTATTCCCTTGTGGTCAGAGAGAATACAAGGTATAACTTCAATGTTTCTGAATTTAGACAAGTTTGTTTTGTGGCCTAAAATGTGGTCTATTTTAGAAAATGTTCCATGTGCTGCTGAGAAAATCGTGTATTCTGATGCTGCTGGGTGAAATGTTCGGTAGATATCTGTTAAATCTAGTAGTTCTATGCAGCTGTTTAGATCTGCGGTTTCTCTGTTGAGTTTTGCCGAGTTGATCTATCTAGTGGGGAGAGTGGTGTGTTAAAATCCCCAAGAATTAATGTCTTTGGATCTATATGGGATTTGAGGGAAAGTTGTGTTTCTTGGATAAATTTGGATCCTCCGTTTTTTGGCGAATAGATATTTAGAATTGGAATATCCTCCCGAAGGAGAGATCCCTTAATTAGTATGTAGTGACCTTCTTTATCTCTTCTCACGAATTTTAATTTGAAGTCTGTTTTATCTGATATTAGGATTGCAACTCCCGCCTCTTTATGGGGACCATTTGCTTGGTAGATATTGTTCCAGCCTTTAACATTGAAAATGTGTTTGTTTTTACAGGCAACATGGGACTCCTCAACGCAGCAGATAGAAGGGTCTAGGCATACAGTCTAGACAGTCTATGTTGTTTAATTGTAGCGTTAAGTCCATT